>NW_020897727.1:592115-854062 GCF_003984885.1 Neopelma chrysocephalum | reverse complement strand
GCCGTACCGCCCGCCCTCCGCCGCGGCCGGGCCGCCGCACGCCGCCGACCTGCACCCGCTGCTGCCCGCCGCCACCGGCGCCTCCGTCATCCACTCGCCGCAGCAGGCGGCCCTCGCCAAGCCCAAGCTCTGGTCGCTGGCCGAGATCGCCACCTCGGCGGACAAGGCGAAGGAGGCCGGCGGCGAGGCGGCGCCCCCCGGCCCCGCCGTGCTGGGCGGCGGCGGCCCGTCGCGTTCGCCACCGCGGCCGCGCTCGCCGGCCACGCAGTGCCCCTTCCCCAACGGGGCGGTCCTGCCCCGGCCGCTCTACTACACGGCGCCCTTCTACCCCGGCTACACGAACTACGGCTCCTTCGGGGCCCTGCACGGGCACCCCGCCGGTGGCCCCGCCGCCAACGCCCCTGGCGCCCACTTCAATGGATTAAACCAGACTGTCCTCAGCAGAGCCGAGAGCCTGGCTAAAGACACTAAAATGATCAGGAGCCAGTCCCAAGTAGACCTTTGCAAAGACTCACCTTACGAACTGAAGAAAGGTATGTCCAACATTTAATATCGGCTTCTCCTCCCTAACCCCTCCTGGGACTGTGGTTTTGTTCTTTTTTTTTTTTTAATTTATTTGAAAGAAATAATAAATTGCTTTGGCAGTTATTTTTCCACTACCAAAAGAAAAACAAAACAAAACAAACAGAAAAAGACCAGCTACCCCCTCTTTCCCAGCACCCTCTTCAAAAGTTTATAGAGTCTATTGGAAATGGCTGGGTGGAAACCGCCCAGAAATGTCTTAAGCAAGTGAAAAGCAAAGGAGTGACACGCTCTCTCTCACACACACAAAGAAGAAAGATTTGTATTAAATCTTATTCTGTATATTTAATGTAGCTTTTTTGTATTTAAATTGATAATACAGTATCTTTGAAGTAAATTATGAAATCAAGACACCTGTACAGGCATTAATGTTGTTTTCGTAATATAAATATATACATTTCTGTGTCTTTTTCCGAATTGTTTCATAGTTTTAAAATATATATATACAAGTTTAATTTAATTTTTTTATGCCTATTGTTTTTTTTCCTTGGGTGTGAGTTAAACCATAATGCAAAAACAGAACAAAAAAAAAGGAAATAGGTTATACGTATTAGATACAAAAAACCTGCAGCCGCCTTTGTAAAATGCAAATATTTAATTAAAAGAGATTTTTAACAGAATCAAACCCACTCTCTTTTTGCAACGGGCATATACGTGCATAGCTGAGAAAAAAAAAAATACATGCGTTAAAAGAGACGCGGGGCTCCATTTAGGACCTCACAGTAGTACCTGAAGTGATTTTCGAAGTGACAGGCAATTTCTAAAAGGTCGGGGGGCTCCGGAGACGAGAGCCGCCCGCGGGGCCGGGAGAGGCGGCGGCGGCAGCGGGCCGGGGCCGGGAGCGGGAGGGACGCTGTTCCCGGAGGTGAAGGCTTAAATCAGGCCACGCACAAAAGCACTTGTTAGAAACACCAAATCGAAGCGCAGTCCCATCTTTTAACCTAATTACTTCCAATCAGTGTCGTGTTTTATGCAAAGCAATCAGCTGGTGAACTTTGCTAATGAGTTCGATTTTCTGCCAGATTTAGCCCGCGTCGCTGCTGCAGCGGTGCGGCGGCGGCGGCCGAGGCCGGCGACTGCACGGGCAAATGCTCTCGGGGCGGCGGGGGCCGCCTCGGCCCCTTCCCTTCCCCTGCTCCCCTCCCCCGGCGCGCTGCCCCGCTGCCCCCGGCCCGCGGGACGGGGCGGTCCGGGGACCGCCCGCGGGCGCGCAGTCCCGCGCAGGGCCGGCCGCGGGCGCGGTGCTCCCGGCGCTGGCAGGTAGGTGTCACACTCGGCCCGGGTTTGGCTCCCGCCGCCCGCTCGGCCGTGCGGGAGCCCCGCGGGGCCGCCGCGCTCCGCTCCGCGCTGCGCCCCAGCGAGTGGTGGGGCAGGGGCCGCGACGCCGGGGCAGTCCCAGCCACCAGACGTCCCTTGGGTGCGGGGAAAGAGAGCTCCCCGAGCCCTCTCCGCGCCGTTCCGCCACTCCAAAGCCCAAGGCAGGGGAAAGTGGGTCCCCGAGCGGATTAAGGGCTCCCCAGCGGCATTGGGCGCGGAACCTCGAACCAAAAGTCAGTCCCCATCGGTACGGCTGTCCGAGCAGACCGGGTCCCCTCCGAACAAATAACGGCGAGGACTGTTCCAGCACTCAGCTTCGGGGACGGGTCTCTCCCTGTTCATTGTGGATTTTGTGGGTGTCAGCTGTACAGTGACATTGCCACTGCTGATGTGATGGGAGTATGACTGAGACCGCTGGGGCTGGGGCTGAGACACCCCTCCATTTGCTTCGGTTTTTTTCCTTTACGAGCCAGATAATTATTTTGTAATCTCTTCAACTTTGTCAGAGCCATTTATTAGCTGTAACAGGTTTATTCATGCATATTTACGTTTTACGGAATTTTAAATAGTAGTTTGTATTTTGGGTTTTAAAGATGCAGTCCATGTTCGCTGGGTTATACGACTGTTTTGTAGAGAATCTGTTTTAAAATCAAAATTGTTTCAAGCTGAATCAAATATTCCTGGGATAATATTAGGTTATTTTGTCATTTTATAAATTAGAAATGAATTTTTTAAAAACGCTCGAATTCCTCGGTTGGATATTTCATTTCCTGTCGGGGGGGACCTGCAGGAAGGCGTATTTTTCGCTCAGCAGTGCGCTTTACTGTACTCACCTGCCCTGTTTAAAACGGGATAAAGTTCTCGCAGTGAGGGGTAGGGTAGAGCTGGACCGGGCAGAAGCAGCCCCGATGTGCGGGGCTGGAGGCAAAGCGCCGCAGGCCGCCTCCTGCCCGGGCTCTCCTGGCACCGTCCCCTCGGCGGAGATCGCCTCCGGCTGAACTCGGGGGAAACTCCCAAGCGCCCTTTGCTATAGGGAGCGACAAAGCCCCTCCGGACCTCGCTCCTGAGACAACAGGTCCCGCAGAGAAACGACTACCTCAAAATAAATAGGTTTTAATTATTCATCTAGCTATGGATTTTTTTTTAAATTGTCGCTCTACCTTTCTCCAGCTGATCTTCCGATCTCTGAAAAAGCTATTTTGCAAAGCAGCTTAGGAGCTTCGCTCGTTCAAAAGCCCTATTCCTTATAATCGGGGCTATTCTGAATAGGTCTATTAGCGATCTCAATACGGTTTTCGTTTGATGTATAAATTCCTAAGGGAATTAACCGTTTCCTTTAGGTTGCAGCCTGTCGCTTATTTTAAACCATAACTATTATTGTAGCCCCATCCATTTCATACAACAATTTTATTCTTCACCCTGTTCCCCTGCCACAGGAAATATACTGTACGGCCATTCTTTAACATAAGCACGAATTCGCAGTTTCTTTTCCGTAGCGGAGTAGGGGGGAGAAGGGGCAGCGTCCGCCTTTTTTGCCTCTGGCATGTTAATTTGTTGTCCAAAAAAAAAAAAAAAAAAAAAAAGAAGTGAGGATATCTTAAAATAAAAATAACGCCTGCTGCCAGTTAAGCTGCCGTAAGTTAGTCGGGAGCAGCCTCGGGAGCGACGCTCACGCTTGGAGCGGAGCCCTCCCGGGGCGCGGGCAAGGGCCGCGGGCCGCCCCGCGGTTTGGCGGCGGGAGGGCTTCTCTGCCACTGCTGAGAGCTTTGGGGGCAGTCGAGGGGGAAGAGCGGCGCTGGCGGCGGGGCCCTGCAGGCTGGGCTCCCATCAGCCCGGCTGGCAGCAGGTGCTTGCCCACGGGCGCAGGTGGGAACGGCCCTGCCTCGGCGGGGCGCCGCTCCGCGCCCGGGAGAGACCTCTCGCCTCTTTCTGGGCCCACTCCCTCCCCTTTCCGCCCCGGACCCCACGGCGCAGCCCTTGATGGGGCGCGGGGGCCGCGACCCCCGACGCCGCCCGCCCCGACGTTGCGGGTCGAGCGGCGCAGGTGGCAGCGGGGTGCGGCACAGGGGCCGCCCTCTCCCGCAGGGGACAGTCCAACTTCCCCCCCAAGACCCTCCAGCGCCGCCGAGAAGTGCGTTGGGCCAGCTGGCCCGGCGGGGCCCACGTGTGGGGCCGCAGGAACAGTTCGGTGTCCAGGTCGACACGACAGAGGATCCGGGACCCTGGAGGGGGCACGCGGGGGCTCCTGGTGGAAAGCGAGAGCCCGCCGGGCAGGGAGCGCAGCTCGCCTCGGGGAGCTGGGGCGGCTCCCCGAGCCAAGCGCCCTGTCCCCAGGGAGGGAAGAGACTTCCCCGCAGAAACCCGGGCAAGTGCCCCCGGGTCAGCCGTGCCCATCCCGATGGGCCCACCGCCACCTCAGCGCGCCCGGGATGACAAGACCCCAGGAGGGCCAGGAGCCCAGGGCTGCAGCCATCGGTCCTATCCATCCCATCCACGGCAAAATTCTCTCTGTCCTGAAGGAAAACAAACGGAACTGGGGGTGCAGTCTGCAGCCGGCACGGCTCCCGAGCTCCAGCGGGGGCGGCGGGACCCCCCGTACCTCTTGCCCCCGTTCTCAGTCGCGGGGAGGGAGGGCGAGAGAGGCGTGGAGCCTGGCGCAGCCCTGCTGCTTCCTCTTTCACGCTTAAAAACAAACCAAATCCTAATTTAGACCCTCAACACCCTGGACCGTGTTTACATCCCCCCCGCTGCTCTCCCCGCGAGTGTTGCTTTTCCAATTGTCACGATTAACCTACGGGGCTCCCGCGCGGCGCGGAGCCTCCGCGGCGGCCGGGACGGCGCGATCGCGTCTAATTGGTTTATTGGACTTCCCCCCACACCCCCAACCCCCCCCGCCCGGCAAGAGGTTCTGAACAGCATCTTCCCTTGTCGTGCCTAGAAACTACGTGAAAGCCCCTCCGCCAAGAGAACATCAGACGGTCAGCAAGTTTAAAGAAGGTGAATAAAAAATACCACAGGGGTTTGCTACAGGGAAAGTCCGGGAACTTCAACCCAAAACGGAGACGAGTTTAAAAAAAACAAAAAAAAAGGAAAAAGGAAAAAAAATAAAAACAAAAAAAAACCCCAAAACCAAAAATCCCTCCTCGTCCCCAGGGCCCGGCCCCGTGCGCAGCCACGGATATTCCTCAGCCGGCCGTGCGGTGCGGTGCGCCCGGCTCCGCGGTATTCCCCCCGCCCCAGCAGCAGCAGCCGCGCTTGGGGCAGGCTCGGAGCGGCACGGGAGTGCCGAGGAGCCCGCCCCCCCCTCCTCCCCACTCCCCTCTTTCTGTGACCTGCCACGATTATTAGTAAGGACATCTGTGGCTGGCAAGGGAACAAGTGTTACCAAAACCAGAACCGGCTGTTTTTCCAAATGAGCAATATGTTAATTCCTCATCCCCCCCTCTGGTTTCTTTAAAACCTGGCACAAATACATCAATAGCGAAGAATAAGGAGCCTTTGCAGAGAACAAGTGGCAGTTTTGAATTTACCTTTTGTGTGCGCCTCAGATGCAATCTTGAGGCATTTTTTCCCTTCTCTCCCACAGAAAAAGAGTGTTAATCTGCCCTATCTTGGGACCCAAAAGGATTGGAGTGGAGTAGATATTCACTGGAATCACATAGGGGAATAAGGGTCTTGCTTTATTGAATCATCAAATCCCAGGAATGAAGCTCTTAATTAATTATGGGTGCTAAAAATTCAGGCCAGCTGTTTCTTTTTACTTGGCTCTGACAGAGAAAGACAAAGTCTACATCGAGATCTTCTAAGGCGCATTCAGCATAAATCAGCGCCCTCGGCGGCGCTCCCGGCCGCGGCGCGGCCCGGCGGTGACAGATGGCGCATTGTCCCCGCATTCCTCCACCGCCCCTCCGCGGGCGCGGAAGCGGCCGCCCGGCGGCGCGACCCGACTCAGCCCGGGGACCTCTCTCTGCCGGGGAAAGAGCTCTCCCGGGGCTGGAGAAGGACGGGACGGGCCGCGCCTGGCCGAGGTGCAGGCCCTGCCCGACGGGACGGCCACTGGAGCGGCTCCTGCGCGGGCTTTGCCATTTCTTGTCCGAGAGCTCTCCGCAGGCGCCTGCTTCCCCGCCGGCAGCCCCAAAGCACCGCTCCCTGCCCTGCCCCCGCTCCCAGGCTGCGGCCGGAGCCCCGGCGCCCAAGTGCCCCTCGGCTCCTTCCGCTGCACCCTCGGCAATACCTCCACGGGAGAGCTTAACGCTGGAGTGAGGGACAGGGTTACCCCAACGTGGGTGCTCCTACTTCTCCCCCTCAGGCAGAAGCGTTTCCCTGCGCGGCGGCAAAGTCCCCCGGGAGGGCCCCGCAAGGGGCAGGAGACAGCGGGGGTCGCAAACACGCGGAGAGCCGGGCAGTAGGTGCGGCTCCAGGGCCCACCGGGTCACCTCCATCCCGCTCCTCGCCACTCACCCCCTCTTTTGGGGGGCGGCTGCGTTCACTGAGTACCCGTTACCCAACGGGAGCGCCCCGCATTATTTTCACGGCCGGTTTACAGGTGAGGGGCACCCGCGCCGGGTGGGGCTGCCCGAATCCCTCTCGCCTCTCCCGCACGTTTGCGGCAGGGAAATCTCCGCCGCTTCAGCCCCGCGGGGCCGAACACGGCGGGAGACCGGAGGGGGGGCTGCTCAGCGACTCCCCGGGGTACAACCCCGCCGGGCGCTTCCAGCCTCCTCACGCGGGATCTCTTCACCTCCAACTACCAGAAAATAAATGTCCTCCGCACGGCGTTACTCATCTGTTATAATTAGAGCATGTGCGAACTCGCGGCGTGCCGGGAGCCCGGCTCGGGTTGATGCAGGCACTTGAGCAATAAGCACCTCTTTCTGCCGTGGCGGTGCTGCGCGGCCAGGCCGGCAAGGGGCTGATGGGGCCACATCCTGCCCCGGGGCCGCATCCTGCCCCGGCCCGGCCCGGCTCGGCTCGGCTCGCCCCCGCGTCCGGGACGGGACGGGAGCGGCTTCGTCCAGATAGCTCTTTTCCCCCCAAATTGGCTCTTATTTGCTTAAAGCAAACCACCACAGACCTCTCCGCGCTCATGGCTGATGGATGCAAATGTAAATGTGCACTTATTTAATTGGATCAGGTCCCAAGATAAAAGAGATAAACGGCTCCCAGTTTGCCAAGTTATTTTCAGAGGCATGCAGTGATGTGTGGAGGGAAAGTTAATGAAGAGGAGAAGAGACACACTGTACTTAAAATACCTCGGGTCTAGACTCGGGGAGAGGGAAGCATCGGACACCGCCGCGGCGGAGCGGCGGGGGGGCTCCGCGCCCCAGCCCCGCACGGGCTCCCGGCTCGGCGGGGCCGCAGGTACCGCACGTACCTCCTCACCCGAGCCGCGGCTGGAGGGGGGAGGCTGCGCCGTACGCGGCAATTAATGCTCTTCCCTTCTTCTCTCCACCAAATTGCTCTCCGTTACTGCCGTCTCCCCTTGTTCCTCCCCGTGTTCTACATCCGTATGCATGAGACATTAACAGACGGTTATTGATACAAACATAGTTTTTGTTGCTAAAGGCCTTCCAAAACAAATTCTCCGGCTGAATGCCAATGTATGCATGTTGGCTGGTGACAGCTGATTAGTGAAATGATTTACGGCCAAGTTAAAAAAAATGATACTGTCAAAGGCAGCAATTTGAAAAAAAGATAAGACAGCACAGCCTCAAGGCTTCCCACTGTAAAGCCACCCAACAAATCTAAACCTATGCTACAAATACCTGAAACACTCAAGTAATCAATTGGTCGCAGATTAAATACAGTCTCTATTCTGACTCGCCCTGGTAATCTGCAACTCTCCACTGGAGCAGCCCCTCGATTTACGCCTCCAGCCTCACCTGCGGCAGGGTCCGCTCCTGCCCGAGCTGCCCTGCCGGCCTCCCAACATCCCTGCAATCGGAGACTTAGCCTCCTTTTTGTTTCAAGACTTTTTCTCTCATTAATTGATTAAAAAAATCCCCCTTCCCTCATTTCTCTGTAGCTCTTCTTCATAAAGAAAGCTTTTGCTCTGCAATAAAGTAAGAGACTTTGATCCCAGATCATCCTCTTAGGCCTTCCAGCTGAAATCAGCGGAGAAACTATGTGGAGTTATTGTTCGCACTTGCTGCACTTCTGATTCAGAAAGGGCTGATTTATTAGCTTGTCAAGGGAAGCATTGTTCAGGAAGGCAATCAAAAAGCACTTACCTAGCTAAACTAAAATTACTGCCTTTTCAGTGGCTAATTTGTATAACTCCCATGGAGGAACTTGGGAAGTGTTTGATGAGGCATAAAATGATGATTAATGAATTTATTGGCCTGCTGCTCATCAAATAGGAGTAGTATATCTTTCCTCTATTGGGCGTTGGGTCTAATGCTACATGTCTGTGTAAAGCAAGTCCAATATGATCTCCTTTTTAGCCCCCTTTTAACCCCCATGACCTGAAGAATATCGCCGTGTAACAGAGGCAACATCAGGGGACTGCAAAGACAAAGAGCCCGTTTGATAAACGGTAAATGAGAAACGCGAGGAAAGTTGCTGCAGGGACAGATCTGCTCAGTTTTCGGCTTTCAATCACTTTGACTACTGAAGTGGGAAGAATGTAGAAACTAGATAAGGTGTGAGAAGCGAAAAGAAAACGACAAACCAATTTTAACTTTCATAAAGGATCCAGCCAAACAACTTCATTGCTACTTGAAAGAACGAACGACTGCGGGAAGTGCTGGGATTCCCGAGCAATCAGGCACACTGCAGCACCTCACCACCTGGCCTTGCAGGGAGAAACAGGGAATATGCCCCCAAACTGGCCGTATCAAAAGCCACTCTGTAACCTAGTCAGTTCTCTGATCAGATTTGATGCAACCATTTTGAGCCTATAAATTTTATGTGCTTTTTCCTCCACTGAAACAACTTCGGGCTTTCTCCTCTGCTCAGTGTTTAATGCTTGAATCACTATTTTGGGGCTAAGGGTTTCTGAGAGAAATTACATACTTTGCCCCTTTTAAAAGCCCACATTAAATTGCTTGTGATTCAGTGCCCACCTGAATACACATGTGACCTACAATGTATCTTATGCTCTACATATTGCCACTTTGAACAGGTTAAGACCCTCAGAAGATCAAAAACATTGCTGACATTCTCAAAAACTTGTTAAAATAAGTTTGCCTGAGATTTGGAGTCAGAGATCTTCTCAGGATTGAATCAATTTAGCTCTCAGCTTCCACACGCTGTTCCCTGTTCCTGCAGCTCTGAAGTCTGTTGAGGGATCTGCAACTTGCACATCTCCCAGTGAAGACACACATGCCTTAGCTGGAGCCTGCTACCAAAAAGGCAGCATCTCTCATTACCCTCTGGGGCTTCACAGAAGTACCCTCAGGCCTGTGTGTCAGCAGCCCACCGTGCTGAAGACTGAGAAGGTGCAAGAACATTTTGCAGAACTACTGATGTAGAGATCAACACCTGCTGGATGATGTGATATTTCAGGCTCCAGTAAAGCTCAGAGGAGCGGGAAAGGGTAACATGGAGGTGCCTGGCAACCCCAGCAGCCTGTCTTCCCTCTCTGCACCTTCCCTTTGTGCATGCAAAGCCAGGGCACAGTGCTCTGCTCTCCTTCAGAGGGGAGTCAAGAATTAAAAGCAGGCTCTAGGTGAAGTAGTGTGAAACTCCTTCTTTTTGCTGTCTCGTGTTACAATGCAGTCTCTTCTGCACTTTTTTTTCTGTCCTGTTCTAGGCTGTGTTAAATGATGTCTGTTTTTGGAGAGCTGCTTGGGAATTGACTGAGGCAGGTCTAGATCTCAGCCCAGGAAGGCAGGAGAAAAGCTCTCCTTTAACTTCAAGGGACTTTAGCTCATATTGTCTGAGAAGGGCAAATTTGGTTGTTCCATATTAGATAATAATTGTGATTTAAAACATTCTTGTTTGCAAAATACAATGTATATAACATACCAAGAATTGTTCATTTTCCAGATCTGTTTAGAAATGATTTCTGGAATGGTAAAAGGAATATCCTCCTGGCCATTTTTTCAGTTGATCAAAACAAAACTTTCCTGAGTCTACACACTGGCTTCCTTGACAAAAGGAAAAAGGCACCTACTTTATGTTTACAAGATCAGAAAACATTTATTTCAATTCTACCCACTGGTATTTGTCTGAGGCACTGAAATGATCCTCTGGAAAATAATGTTTATAAACATCCTTGAACAAATAGCACTCTCCTGACACAAGCCCACCATCAATGTACCTCTCAACAAGTTTTATCTACAAGTCCTTGACCTGTGGCTGCTTTTACAAAGGCTCTCTGTTCATTAGCAATTTCAGGTCACTTTAAGTACTTGTGTCATGAACACATAGCACAGCTGTAAAATATATGTATTAAATACGAGCTGCATTAATATAGGGGCTTATTTTCCCCCACTTGGCTCCCCAAAGCAACATGATCTTACACGTTGATGAAAAAAGACACAGTTATATTTGCATAATTACAGTAATATTGTAAGTCTTTAGTGCAATAGACCTAAGAGGCTGATTTATGATTAAATATGTATGGCTAAAAGTTACCATGCTGGGTAGTGTGCACAGCATTAGACAATGACAGTTTTGGGGCATAATTGCTTTAATGTGGGCAATTAAGACTAAGTGCATGTGATTTTAGTGTCTGCCCTACATTCCTCTGAATGATTACAATGATCAATACACATGATTTGTAAGTCGCTTCCTATTGATCGAATGGTAAAATGTTTGACCTTCCTTTGAGGAAGTAATTTGCTAAATTATGACACCACGTAAAGTCTGTCTTGGTTCAGAGGTGAGGGGTAATGGTGCTCAGAATTAGAAGAAAATAAAATAATTTCCCCCCCTTTTCCTGAAAGTCAGCCTCTGTAATGTCTCCGCCAATTTTCTGATTTCACCTGCGGAGGGAGGAGACTGGTACCTTCGTCTTTGAAATTAGCACAGGGAAAAAAATTGAATTGTAAACTCAGTCCATCTCTACAAGAAACCTTCTTCGTGAACTTCATCTGTTTACTCTACGCCAAATCATGAGGAAGCTCTTGACCACAAGATCTCTGTTGTTTGCGAGTGGCTGGAGAAAAATGTGCAGCAGTAAATTTGGGGAAGCAGAGCACACGGTGAGTGCGGTGAGCAGCTGGGACACGTGGCAGGGCTTCCTGGGCTGCCTGCCAAACTTAATTTAGCTTTGCATGCACAGTACCAAATAGCCTTCACTATATCACATTAGCAGGTATGAAAAGAAAACCAACTAAGTGTTCCTGAAAACACATTAGCCGATGAACAGTAACTTAGTTATAGCTGAGGACCCTCCTTCCATGCTACAATTGCCATCCTAAATGTACACAGTTGCAAGTTAGATCAAAATTAATAGATACCAATGCGCTGAGATGTGCCCTGTTCCAGGGGTTGTTCTGTGCTGTCCAGGGAAATGGTGATTCTCTCCAATCCCAGCAAACCACATGTACAGGGCAGAGCTACTGTACTGTCCTCACCAAAGCCAAACACGGTGGTCATCAGTGCAAAATTAAAACCCCGTGTATGGTGTGATATTGTAGATGAGAGCTAACGCAGAGATGGGCTTGGAAGTTGCAAAGTGCACTCCCTATCATTTAATATGGCATTTTGTTGGGGAATGTGTATTCTCCATGGGAGAACTGTAAAAACAGAAGCTGCTTAAGGACAAGGTAGGAACCATTTTTCAGATCTCTGACAGCAGGAGTAACAAGTGGTACCTGTGTTGTGGTAGGATTTTCCTGTTCATGTCCTTCCCTGTCCATGTCCTTCCATGTTCAATCAGGTGCTGTGGGAAAGAGAAATGTTTAGGACAGGATTAACAACCTCGGTATCCCTGTTCCTCAGAATAATTAACCCACACCTGCAGATGTGTTGGAAGGCCACTCTCCCCACTTCACCAGGAGTTGTTACGTCAGCATTTTCTGCTCAAAACACCCTGTTGGTGCATCTGATGTACTTCAAGGTTCCTACTCCACTGTCTCCTCCCTGAGATAACTCAGTGTTTCCCTTTGAACCCCTTCTTCCCTTCCCAGCATATCTCAGTGTTTCCTGCCAGAGCTGCCCCTCACACCACGATGGCAGTGCTGTCCTCACTCTGTGCCAGCTCAGCGCTGCATGTCCATCACTGGCGCTGTCCCTTCAGCCTTGGCGTTACCCTTGGCCCCATCACCATCATGTGAGCCCTGCCCAGCCATCAGCCCTGGGCTCCTGTCCCACAGAGCCACTCTCAAACAAGTTTCCTGCCTCACCACAGTGCCGGCTCAGCCCCTCACCCGCAGCTGCAGAGGCCCCTCTCCCACCCAGGATGTTCAGTCCAGGCTGCCCCTGGCTGAAAGCCACCAGCTGGACCTGGAGTCTTGAGGTCACTTGCAGAAGTGGACATCTGATGAGCTTTCCACAGCAAAGCCAACTTTGCCCTCATGCTGCAGGTGACAGGTGCCTACAAACTACCCAAAACCTGCCTAAAAACTGCCCACACTTCCCTTGTTCACTCTAAGCTGCTGCCCTAGTCTCCATACTACATCTCACAGACAATCCTTCCCAAAGTAATCCGCTCTTCCTGCACTAACACTCCAGCCTCATCACACTCCTCCATGTGGACTCTCATGCTCTCCCTGAGGCCCCGCTGGCAGACACAATGCCTTCACCATGGCCACAACACTCCAGCCACTGGTGCCAAGTTGCATGTGCAGATCTGACTGTTCTTCTCCACCTCACCCAGAACTGAGGCATCCCCAGCCTCCCACGCTGTGCTGTGCACCACCCCCTTTTCCTCAGTTTCTGCCTCCCCAGTGCCCTGCACCCCAGCCTAGGTGAGGAAAGTAGGTGGAACACAGCAGATCCTTGTGTACAACGTGCTCACTTCCACACTGCTGGCGAAGGCAGTATAATGGATAAGAGGGACAGAGACACTGAAATAATTACAGTATGGGAGACGGAAGATGAAACACAGCACAAATCATGCAGCTAGCGAGAAACACCCTATTGAGTGGCCGCTGTGCCAAGCACACACACACCGTTACACAACGTCCCACTCTTAAATCCTTTTTGTAAGGAGAAGAGAGCATCAAAGAGTTCATAAATTTCCCAAAACAGCAGTACTGAACAATGAATTAAACTACAAAGCAGTCAGAATTCATGGTTAGAAAAAATTTCAGTGAGACAAAGGGCAGACTCATGATGAGAAACTGAAGGTAAATCTGCTTGCCAGACCTAAGAGGACAGCCTCTCCTGGAGCTCACCAGCCACTGCCAGAGCACCCTGTGGGGAAACTCCTTTTTCTTCTAGCCAGGGATGATGCCGGGGCACCAGTTAGAGACAGACTTTCTGGGATGAACAGGACTGCTCTGAAAGTCTTCCCTTCCCCACTGCTAAACCTACCCAAGTCCTATGCCAGGAGAAAAGTGTATGGCTCCAAACCATAATCAACTTGTACCTAGATTTTGAACATTACTTTTCGTTTTCTTCCAATGGGCCTACCAACCTTCATAGAGGCTTAAGGTTCCCCATATATCTCATTCTTGAGAAATCTTACAGGCCAGAGTTGTAACACTATACAGTATACTATAGTCATTTTTCACTGTAACTAAAAGACCCCAAACATAAGATACAGCCACACATAAATATTAATAAACAATTTTGCACTCAAGTTTCCATTTTCTTATTCATGCTATCATTCACATGGCAGTAATCCATTCTCAACAGGTTTCTATGCAACTAGTAAAAGCATTTGGGTCCCATTTCTGGATGACTTGAGCTGAGCTAGCTGGTGGTTATCACTGGGGATTGCATCAGGATGAGAGGATGGAAAACTGGTGGTGGCAGTACTAATCAACTGTTAAACATGAGAAGCCCCAGGCAGGGTACCTTGGTGCTGAGAAAGCTGTTTATGCTCCATTTTGGAAATTTTCCTAGCACAACATATTCAGATAGATATGTTTTCATTACTTGTCATTTAAACTAATTCATCTTTGGCTACTTTCTTTTTTTTTCTTTGGAACATCGGATGGGTGGATTTACTCTATATTTGAATGACATGTTACCATTCTTATTCTAAAAATGTGCAGAGATTGAGATATCCATCATCTCATGAGACACTCCTTGAGGAACCAACATAAGAAGGTGAAAGGTGCTATCTGCAGACCAAGGTGTAGAAATGTGTCAGTGAGCACCCTGAACCAACCCATCAAGATAAATCTATTGGAGAAGATGGAGAGGGATAGACGTGTGTCTTAGACAAGCACAAATTGCAGTTGAGCTGTAGATTGACACTGGGGCTGCAGAAGGCACAAGGGTGGTTCCGACGCTGGGGCAGAGCCCGGCACTCTGGGGGCCAGCAAGTGGGTGTGAAAAGCAGTGGCCAAGGAGACTCCTGGGGGACTCCTGCCACCGGCACAAGGCCAGCAGAAGGCTAGTGGCCCCCAGCACTGGCCAGGCCTGGGGTTGAAGGGAGAACCACAACCCACAAAGCAGCTTACACCACCATTGTGTAACAGAAAAATCTGTGGATAATTGCTCACATTGTACCAAACTACTGGCTGGCTGCTGGCACACCAGTGCACACCAGGAAGAGAAAAGAGCTCTGTTTCTGGTGGTTCATTGAGGGAGGCCTCACTCTCTGCCACTGAATCCCTGCCAGTAGAGAAGCCAGGAAAACTCCACAGAGCAGACAATAATGGAACAGCAAGATACATTCCTGTTGTGGTATCGCCCTGCATGGGGAGACAGGAAGAGAAAACAGGCTAATTAGTCTCACTCTGCCCTTTTTCTTTGTTTTTCCATGGGCAAAAGTGAACATCAGGAACTCACCCACCTTAGTAATATACTTTTCTCCAATTGTTTATCTTAAAATTTTAAACACATTGTGCAGTGGAAGTCCTGACCTTGAACTGGGAATCAAGCCATTGGATATTCTTTGCTTAAAGCCTCCAGCTGCTGAGGTCTGATGTCAAGCTTTACAGTTGAAAAGATAAGAGCTGCTGCCACAGTTTTCTCTGAATCTTTTTCCTGGAGAATATTTTCCCAGGTTTTGTTTGGCCTAAACCTTCCAGGCGCTAAATGTGCTCCATTTTCTCATGGGCCCACTACATAGAATCCGATCCAGAGGCAGCACCTTTATTTCAGTTGGCATCTGTCAGGGATGCAGTCACCTAAAAAGAGGCCTCTGTGGCATCTTAGATCCCTCTGGGACATCCAAGCTATGCCCATGGGACACAGGATCTCTGAGACACCTGCACTGGGGCAGCAGGTGGGTGGCCAGGGAGGTACTGTAGGGCACTTCATATAAAATAAAAAGGTGTGAGTGAGTGAATCTCAGCCCCAAACACTTTTATAGTCCATAGCAAGGAAAGGCACTTTACAACATGATTCATATCCTCCTCAAATCAATGTGCAAAACAAATCAGAGGATTGACACACTGAAAGTGCTGATCTTGCTCTAATGTCTGTGAGGAGAGCCCAGGGGGACTAAAGCAGATGTCTGCACTGTAGACATCTAAAGCTGGGTGAGAGGACTTCACCAAAGCTACGTACAGATTGTCTTCTCCCTTCTTGTTACTTGTCTTCAGAATTATAAAATCAACTTCAGTGATCTGAATTGGACAAAACCTAGATCCTTCTACTTTAAAATAGATACAGCATGAATTCTTTTTATTGATTCCAGAAATCATGTTAATATTTAAAAAATAATCACTTGTTAAAATCTTTACAGCCCAACCATCTCTATGACATAAATCTAAGTACCATTGCAACACACAATTAAATTGGATAGTGGTTGCTATAATTAATGAACAAGATCTCAAAACTCTTGCCTACATTGGAACTTTACTCATGAACACATCTCTTTGTTTTCTATTGAAATATTTATGGAATAAGATAAAACTCCATGACCCTTACTCAGGAATGCCCATAATCACATACTTAACTTTAAACGTAGAGCCACTGTACTTGATGAGACTTCAACACACAATTAAAGTGCATAGTTGAGTCAGGACAGGTTCTTCACACAGGATTTTATGAAGGAGAATCTGGGCCAAAAATCTAACTGTTTCCTTAAGGTGTGAAATAACATGAAATATTTGATGAATTAAATGACAATTTTAAGACTATCATTTGCATAACTAAGTTATGATGAGAAGAAAAAGGGAAATATTAAAATATGTCAATATAGGAATGGAAAAAGAGAAACTTTGAATGCAAAACTAGTAGTAGGATCTGTGGGATTCTGCAAGTTCAAAATACAACTGACACATTTCTTTGTTGCAGTTAATTTTGTTTTCCTTCATATTAACTGCATCTCTTTGATGAATATTTTTTAAAATAAAATAATGGTTATCACTCAGGCTGCTTTGAAGTATTTTTGAGTTGAATGACTGGTAGTATTTATTGATTTCATAGTGTGACACTAGAAGTTTTGATATGGGATTTTAAAAAATGATATTTGAAGTTAAAAGAAGACATCTTGATTAAAGCCAGAACAAATTGTTTGGCTGAGATTCAGACTCTGGTTCACATGCCTTTCCAAGCTTGCAGTTTAACTTGTTTGCTAGGAAAAAGCCCATATGCTTTCAATGGATGAGTTCAAAATTCATGCCATGGAAAGGCAGGAAACTGCTTCAAAGTTGGGAACCAACAGACCAGCTTAAACCATAAGGGGAAAATATATTCATAGACATTAGATATAAGAATGAGGTAGAAAGGTCTTGTGTTTAAGGGGTTCAACTCTGAGACACAGACAGTGTGACCTTGAAACAAATCCCATAGTCTTCTGTGCATCCGTTGCCCATATGCAAACTCCTGATAACATCGTTCTCATCTTCTCCTTTGCAGGAAGCTGTGAAGATGAATAGCAGCTATATGGTGCCAGTCATATGGCTGGTTAGAGAGATGATCTGTTGGGTTATCACTTTAAGTCTCAAAGAGGCTGCGATGAATGCTACTGATCAATCACTCATTGCCAGCAGTCTGGGCAATTCTAGTTCAAAAGGTATCTCAGACTCCACCACACAGGGAAATGAGTCTCTGTTCTGGCCACTTCTGTTGAGATGCTTGATGTGCTCGTGGCCTCTCAAGGTGTGGGGGGAACATTTAGACAAGGACTGACCCATACCTGAGGGCTGCTCAGTACTTCAGGATGAGCAAAGCCCTGCAGCTGTCTCCTCCTCTACAGTCCAGTAAATTGGGTATTTTTCTATGTGGCTTAAAGAAACAGGAGTGGAACTAGTTCTTTAGAATGGACCAAAAGCACTAAACCTTTACAGACATCATCTGCTAAAAAGCCACTTGAGTCCTCATTCTTTAAATAATTGACCTAAAGCACCTGCTCACCGGGCAGTTTCCAGGTCCTGGGAGATGATCATCACTTCTTTTCTCGACCTTCTTCCATTGGTGGTGTCACTAGAGATGAGGCTGATTTTTAAAGGAAGAATTCACTAGTGTCATTTGGGAGAGTCATGAAAAAAAAAAGGTTGTCAGTTTTGCAATGGAAAATGTAGTAAGTCACCAGCAGGCTACTGACCGAGTTGTTAAACTCGGGGGAAAAAAAACCCTGTTAGGTGAGCTGGTTAATATCAAGGCTCACCACTCACTTCTGCATACTACAGACCATGTCAAAAGCTTTCCAGTAATCAGTAGAGCTTAAGAAAAGTCTCTGATTAACTTTTCTTTCATCTTTCTCTTTTCCATCTGGTGTTAAAGATCAAACCTTCAGTTCCTCTACTCTTTTAAGCCCTGCCTGTTTGACAGAAAACTTCTCATCCATCTTAAATCTAGTGTGGGCTAGAATGTCTTTCAGCAGTAGCTAGAGGGTAGATATATTATCAGATACTAACCATATTGCTCCTTCTCCTTTTTCTTTAGCTCTGTATTTGTTATTATAGGATATATCTGGGTTTTCTGAGTGTTCAGCCTCTATCCCTCTACTGCAGGATAGTGCTGTGCTGCAAATGCTTTGCAAATCACTGCACTATCCCTTTCTAGTTTAGGAATGTCCTATCTGTGCTTTGCATAGCTTCTTACAGTTTTACCAGCAGCCCAGAATAGTTGTCTCCTGGGACTTTCAGCATCTATGCTCTTGAAGACACTATGATGTGGGAATAATGGTGGCTTTGAGAGAGCTGGGGCTGTAAAGCTTTACACTGCACTGCTACCGATTGTCTGCTGGGTAAAGGCAGCACCTTCCCCTTCAACAGAGACTGCAGGACAGAGATGCTCAGCTATTCTTTTGAAATCCTTGTCTTCTTGGTGGGATGCGGGTAAAGACTGCTGGAACCACTGGGATTGATTTAGACTTGCCATGGGATCTTCCTCCCATGGCACCCTTAAAGGTATTTCTTAGCAGCAGAAAAAAGCATCTCTATGATCAGATTGCTCCATGATGTAAAACACTGAGTAGCTACTGGTAATAATCAAGAATTTTTCTTCAGTGGTGCTCTTCTGACCCAAATCACACACTTTTTCTGTAGTACCTATCATAGATTTATTTATTAAGCATTTGTGCTCCATAGGCATGACATGGTATTGGGTCAAAAGCTTTTTCATGCAGCCTACCATCTCCCTCAAAAATGTTGGCTTGCTGCTCCATGCCTTCAAAAAACAGGGGCATGTAAACATGCTTGATAAACCAGTTTCAAAGCTTAAATTTATAAAAGAAGTAATCTGAACTTGAATCCTGCCTGTCAGTAAGGAAAGTTAAATGGGGTCTTTGGGGGAAAAAATGGTATGATGCCATAGGTTTGCAGACCTTCCTGCCTTGCTCTTCTGAGCCTGGACTAAAGAATTGGGGTGCTCCTGCAGTGTAAGCAACATCTTCCTGCTAGGAAGAGTATAAGAAAGCACCTTTGGAAATTGTCTGTGTGTGTGAACCAAAGCAGCTATTGTCTGATGCTGATCAGTACCTAATATATCAGGACAGATGTAAAAACACATTACTGGGCCGATATAAACAGCCTGCTTTCATATCCTGCTCCCCAGTAGTTAGAGAGTGATTTACATCCTAGAACATGTGGTTCAATATCCTTTTCACTATTTGTTGCATTAATTATAACATTAGGTATTTCTGATTTCCATATAAACATCTAAATCTGAATCCTTCTAAATCTCAGTCTGTACAATTTGCTGTGGCAGACAGGCCCACGGTTAAATCATGTGTTGTGTAAAAAAGCATTTCCATTTATCAATGCTGAATTTCATACCTTTAACTATCAATTTAGGTGACACTGGAATTCACTTAAAACATTTTTCCCAGTGTAATAGATCCTATATGTGAAGTTCATGCTCATATGGTGAAATGGCAATCCATTGTATTTACAGTTATAAACACAATTACTCTGCAGCAACACTGCTACAGTTCCTGCAGCTCATGTTAATGTGGATACAAGGATTAATATTAATGAGGACTGAGAGATGAGTGAAAATAATAATAAATGCAAACATTCTGATTAAACAGGAGGAGACTGCATGACATTAAACCAACTTTGGAAAGGAGCAACTACTTGCAATTTTCATTCTCTCATACCACTAAATTAGGGATGTGACTCATCAATCACTGTAATATTTCGGATTTAAAGCAGCACAACTTTGGTTGCAGGACAGTTCTACTGATAGAAAAGCCAGAAGGACATAACTGTGGGACAGACTTTCCATTTTTAAAAATTTGTTTGTTCTATATTACGTGCAGATTACAGAAATGTTTTATGTTATACAGTTTGCCAGACTGCATTTTATTTGATGAAGGGAACTGAACTATGAAAATAAATGAGCTATTCTAAAGTTGACACTGTGCACAGGCTCCTGCTCAAATGCTTGGAGAATACACTAATTTTTCCATACTAATTTCCATACTAATTTTAATTCTGTAGATAATATTTGCTTGGCAAATAATTTCTTTTAAATGTGCATTTATCATCTCAAGAAATTTAAATGATGGCACATACTTCCTTTTTTGGTCATACAGTAAGTACTCATTTTGATAAATCTAAGTTTCCTGTAACTTGATTAGCATAGTAGCCAACATATTTGCCAACATTTTTCAAGATTAATTGGTTAACAGGTGGCACTGCTGTAATGTGTACAGTCCACATAGTTGTTACAATTTATTTCACACATTAGGTTAAAGGTTAAAATATTCTTTCCCGCAATAGTACAAAACCTTATTTCATTATTATTATTATTATTATTTTAAATTTCTAAACTACAGTTTAAGTTTAGGGAAAATCCACTTCATTCCTGGCTCTCTAAGAGCGTGGAAAGATGTCAAGATTTCCAGAGCTGCTGTTGATAGCAGGAAAACCAACACAATCTGGGCAGAATCATCATCATCATAAATAAAACAGCAATGTTTTGATTTTGTGCTATAAATAATGAAATAAGCACCTGATTTTTATCCAAAAAATTAAGAGGCATAATTAATTCAGGCATGCTTCAGGGTAGTTCTAACAGGCACTTTTTGTTCTCGTGTTTTTTGTTCTATTTGACACGGTTGCTAGGATGTTACTGCAAAATAATACAGATCGGGAGTGTTATTACTGCGTTCTCCATGTGTGACGCAGTATCACTTTGTGAACTTCTTTTCTCCGTCAGAACCTGATAATTCTGCCAAGCTTGGTGTGATCTCAGCCTCCCACACCAATATATTTTTATTAGATGGAATGAATGAATGAATGGATGAACGAATGAATGAATGGGAGACTCCCGTGTGCCTGGGGGAGAGCGGAGGCTCTGGAGGCCTTGTTATCCCTGGCACTGCAGAGCACGGCTGTCCCCAGCTCAGAACAGGGATGTACCTCTCAGGGAGATGTCAGCAGGAAGGAAATAATACCTACACTTCTCAGAGCATACAGAAGGAAAAGCAGTGGAGCTGAGGTTGAAGGACCAGAGATATTCTCCCTGACACCTTTAAGCTTCTGTAAAAGTCCACACTTTGGAGAAGATTCTAGAGCACAGCCAAGAGCAGCATTTGTGGCCTGGGTTGGGAATGTTGCTTAACCAGCTTCAGTCCTTTCTGAAATATAAATACTTCACTGTCCTCCTGGAAGACAGCAGTTCTGCTTCAAGTTCTCTCTTTTCCCAAAAGCTTCATATTCCCTCCACCATATGGAAGCCATCTTTAGGTCAGTAAGAGTAGGTGAATCTCCAATTCCAACCAACAAACTTTATTAATCTTTTCCTTTCATGTTTACCAAGTGCAGATTCATTATTTTATCAGCTTTTACTTCTTTGCTAGCATTCATGAAGCTGATGAGTGGGTTGCAACCTACTTTGACTCCTGCTTACTGGCAACTGCAGTCCAAGTGCTGAGGAGCAGGAGGGATGTGAGGCCTCCTATAGTTTCCACAATTAAGGATCTCTTAGCTGATGAGTTAGGAGGGAAAAAAATATCTGTCATACATGGGCAATTATCTTGTGGCTCTTACAACTAATTGTGCCAAGTCAGTCACAGAGATGATGACTAACTTTATAAAAGTGGCTGATTTTAACTATGCATCAAGGAAACTACTTTTAATGTAATATTTTAACTTCCAAAGCCCACATGAAGCAAACTAAGTGCAGGGTTTCAGAGAATCTACATAACTGATTATATTAGATGTTCTATCCCAGTCTCAAACTGCATCAGGTAGGAAACAAACACAATTTGTGTGATACAATTATCAGTAAATTTAATCTCCTGTACACACAC
This sequence comes from Neopelma chrysocephalum, assembly GCF_003984885.1. Lineage (NCBI taxonomy): Eukaryota > Metazoa > Chordata > Aves > Passeriformes > Pipridae > Neopelma > Neopelma chrysocephalum. The sequence continues at coordinate 832,443 of NW_020897727.1, read as the reverse complement.
ACATCCTAGAATCAGTCTGCATGAGAGCAAACAACAGTAGCCAGGGAATGCGGGGCAAAGCTTTGGCCATCAGCTCTAGCTGCAGCTCATTTGGTCCATGAGAGAAAACACAAACTGTCATTTGATATTTCAGCTGCAAGAATAGCCACTGAATACCGAGGTTAGAGCACTGCAGTTCAATCCACAGCCCCTGCAAGTATGATCATGCAACACTATCAAACCAGTTATTGAGTCTCCACTTCATACCTGGTATAGCATCCCCACAAGTCATGTCACAGGAAGACCAAACCTCTCCAATTTAATGCTCAAAATCCATGCACAGCACCCTGCCGTTCGGAGTAAGTCTCTTTACCTTACCTTTGCCTCGTCATCTTTACTTTTAGAGTAACTTTCAGGGCCAGAAAACCTGAAAGCAGTGCCTTGTACAGATGGCCATGCTCAGATCTCTCTCGTAGCTTTGTCCCTGCAGAGCAGCTAAACTGATCAAGCAGCTCCCTGATGCACCATGTGGAGCTCACCTCTGTGCAGTGGGAATTAGATGGTAAAGAGGCCTTATGTCAAAAATTTGATATATTTCTTCTGAGCACACAGTGTCTCTATTCCTCTTTAACTTACTAAATCTATTTTCTGTCCTGAGCTCAAGCCAATTGCAAGGAGTCCAATCTTAAAGTTTAACCATTAATTCCTGTGTCTGGAAAAGATGCTCTTTTCTTTGACTGCTCCAGTTCAATCTCATCTCTCATTTATTCAGCCTAGTTTCCCCTTTGAGCCATGTTTTGTCTGTCATTCCAGTTTCCCTCTGCATACAGAAAATACCCTGACATGGAGGCTCTGCTTTTCAGGTATGTCCACTATCCTCCAGCCTCCTGTGAGCATCCCTTTGCAGCTCTGGGCAAGTGGGCACAGTAAGCATGCCCTCTGACAACTTCCTGGGAGCCAAACCCCCAAAAATGTGCCACTGTCTCTCAAATTTATCTCTTTGGTGTTGCTCTAAACTCAGATTCCCAGTTTCTGGATAAAACTTCTCACTCAAAGAAATGAATCTTTACTATTTCAACCTAACTTCCTTGATTGAGTTGAAAGGTTAAGTGGAAACTGAGCAGAAGTTTAACCTGAGAGACTTATTATGTACTGAAAGGTACCTATTATATTTCATTTTAGGTATCATGTAAGACAGACTTTGCATTTGCTGAAGCCACCTCCTTCATTCTCTCTGCCAGCCAATATTTTGAGCAGTCCAGTAATGGTTTAGCCAAAACACAGTCTTTAACATTGCTTTTTAAATTTCAAGACATATTTTTTATGCATACTCTACTTTCCATTCTGAAATGACAATATAAACCTCTTTCATGTAGCTGAAATATGCCCTTTCGTCTCTATACTTAACTCACCCAAAATTATACCTGTATGCTTGCAAAGAAGTTTAGGAAGGATATTGGTCTATTCTAAGACTTGCAGGAAATAAATATTGTGAAATATGTTTTTCATTCCCTTTGTTCTGAAGTTTTATGACTAAATGCTGTGCTGGTAACAGAGGTTTATCAGGAATGCCTGACTTGTCCAGATCTTGAACTCTAATAAAACAATTCAACAGAGCAAGAAAAGAAAAGGGGGGGAAGGGAGGAAAAGGGGAAAAAAAATTAGGAAAGAGTAAGCCAACTACAATATATGAAAAGTCTAATTGTTACTTGTAACATAAGGTCAGTGTTTCCATCACAGCTGTAATATAAAAAAAGCTGATGTTGAGCTGGTAACATCTGCTATGTATCCCATGATTTCTATATTTCTGTTCACACTAGCTAAGGCTCTGGCCTTAATTATTTAGGCTTGGATCCTACTGGCTTCCCTTTTTTTCTCTCTAAAGACAGATGCTTTGATTGAAAAATACATTTTGCAGAGTTGATTGACATGGACAGATAAGGTCTGTAAGACTGCTGCTATAGAACACGGTCCTTGTCTCCTATTTTACAAAACACACTGAAAGAGGTAATTTGCAGTTGAAAATCAGTAGGTAGAATATATTTCTGAAAATATAATAGTAAGTCATTAATTAGAACAGTTTGCAACAAAATCTAGAATGATGGAAGCCTAATGCAACGTGGAGCTTTATTTGAAGAATACCCTGTTAGTGGCCAAACATGACGAAGCCCTCCCTGTGTGCTCCACTGTCAGGAGTGTTCCCAAAGGACACAGGACTCACTTCTGAAATCTCAACGAAAGAGAGGCAGGAATGATTTTAAAGCAGCACAAAAATTAATACTGCAGGCAACTAGGCTGAATGTATATAAATAAATATTTAGGATAAGCAGATTGAATTGCAGTAATAACAAAATTAACTAAATTGAAGAGTGAACTCCCAAGATCTTGTGTGTGGATAAAAAAATGCCATGCCACAAACACCTAATTCACCTCCCTCTTTTCCTGGTTGACAGGAAGTAGCTAACAATTAAGACTGTGTTAATTAAGCTTACAGCTACCTTACCTGAAGAGGTGCTCTCCCCATCCTCCATCTGCTCGCCAGTTCCCTCTGCTGCAAGTTGTTATCCCTTCTCATCTGCTGGCTCGGCTGCTCGCATAATTGCTCCTCCACTCATTTCAGCCACAAGGAACCACATTAATAAGGATCCAGTACTGGCACTGTTGAAGTAACCTGCATTGTTCCAACTGAAAGAGGTCGAGGCAGAAGACAAAATGTTAGAGGCGACAAGAACTTGGGGAGGGGGTGAGGGAGCACGCACGGGACAGCTGCTGAAGATGATGTGTGCACACATTCTGATGAGAAGCAAAGAGTTATATGGCTTTGTGTACATAAACAATTTTCTCCCATTGGCCTTTGCATACCAAAAACGAAAAAGAGTGAGTATATGGGTCACCAAACACTACATAAGACTGTTTATGTAGGTAATTTGGAAATGGTTACCTATCTTAAAATAAAACAAAACAGTATTTGTGTCATCCCTAACAGACCTGGTTTAGTTATATGATCAACTGTTACTGGAACAATGTCTTTCTATGCATCCGTTCTGCAAGTAATCCTGCATCCTCCTCTGAATTTCTGAATTGGTTTAATTGATTGCCAGCAGAACACCAGCCAAGAGTGCTACACATCACAAGGTCACTATATCATAAAAATAACAGTTGGTGGGGAGAGATTGGGAAACCTAAATTAACAGCTGGGGCATATTTCAGTTAATGTGACACTTTTAAATCTGCAAAACTGCTAAAATATAAACAACATGGATTTTTAATTTTTTTTTTTTATTTCAGCCGTAAGCATTCAGTTGCCAGCATTCAGAAGCCAGTCTGAACAACTCCAAGTAATAAGAACATATTCTTCTGAGATGCTACTGATGTATCACAAATTGGTTTAGAAACCTGATACCTTTTTTATTGTATGAGACATCCAGGGCATTTTATGAACTCACCTCTGAGAAACTTGGCAGAGGCTTTGAGAAGCAAATAGAACATTACTTGGAAAACATTAATGACCTTTACAACACCTGGTGTTTGATCCCAAGATAAACTTTCAGCAGCATCCACCCTCAAGTCTTCTAGTGCTGCCAGCAGAAGACAGGGAGGGTTTTCTCAGGTGGGGGTGCCAGGTGGTGCAGATGTGCTCAGGGAGAAGGAGGGCTGGCCTGCACCCACCATACTCTCAGTGCTAAGCCTTCAACAGCTGAGCTGTTGGGACAGCTGGTCCCAAGACCGGTGGGACCATTCTGCTGCAACCAGGGTATCTTTTCTGTGGTATAGCCACAAGCCCAACCATGTCTGACCTCGTGGAGTCTAAACCTCAGGAAAGGAATGACAGTGTTTCCTTCTTGCCTTGAAGCTGAAGTCAATTCATGGAACTCTACCTCAAAGACCCGATTTTACATGGTTCACAAGGCTTAGGCATGGAAACAAAATTTCAGCTGTGTAGGAAAGGCAAGAGAATCTATGGGAAAAACCTCAAAATTTGGGAGACCATCCTGTACCTGTGCTCAGCTGTACTGGAGCTGGACCAGTATTTAAAAAGACTGACAGTAGCCCTGCAGCTTCCCTTATCTCTCCCTGCCATCCAAAGCCCACGTACAAACAAGAAATCTGCCATAATAATAAATGTCAGATGGACAAGCCCCTGGCAGAGTTCAGGCTGGCTCTTCACCCTCCTAGGCCAGTGATCTGCTAGTAAGCTACACAGGTGCTGCTCCAACTCCTAAATTGCACCATGTAATATCTTGTCAGTACTCTCCTACAGAAATAGGTGGAAATGCTAGGGAAATTGGGTGGAAGCCACATATTGAATTGCTTTTGCAGCTCCTGTATTAAGGACTTCAGTTCTCACTATGAAGCAGAGGAATCTTCTACATGCAATTGGATGTACCATTCATGTCAGCTAATTGCCTCCTTAGCTCATTACTGAAGGGCCTGTATGCTGTATCATATGCCTGATGCTCTTCAGCTCAGGAGCTGGCTCCCACACCATGTACTGTCTCCCACAGCTTTTAGGCAAGATGAATTCCGGTAAAGTCTGCCCAGACTAATATAGCAGAAGCCACCCCAGAAATATGTATACATTGGAGTTCCAAAACAGTCTTACAGAAGTACAGAGCTGGTTTAAACCAAACATGTTTTGTGTCTGCAAAGCTAATCAGTGGATAGTAAGTCGATGCATTTCCATTGCCACTTGGTGTCCCCAAACCTATTAGCAGCGAGTGCCGCTCACACAACCTTGGCAGGACAGGTACAAGCTGGATGCATAAATGTGATCTGATGCTTATATTTTGTTTTGCCAAAGGACTGTGCTGACACCAGCTGATCTCACAATGTGTGCCAGGCTCAGCCTACACCTCCCGCAGAGGTTGCTATCTGCAAGAGTTACACAATGCCTTTGCATCAAACAGCCTGTTCCCAGGTCCACCAGGCCTCCAGAGGATGGGGAAATCCCTAAATGCCAGGAATGCCTGGGCCTTTGTGTTACAGGCCCCAAAAAAAAGCTCAGCCTTTGAGCACTTCTTTCTCCTTACCCATCTATACTGTGGACCTAGTTAGAGCACTTTTCTCATCCCTGGGAGTATTCCTTAAGAGGTTGATGCATTTTATGATGGAGATGACACTAATCAAAACCTTTAAGTTTTCCCCTTTCTACCATTTCCCAGGATCTGCATTTTCTCTCTGCACAGCTTCAAAACATTGTAATGTCCGTGCCCTCAGTGCTCTGAGCACCAGGAAGGCGTGCAGCAGGGCCAGCGCTCCCACACTTAACAAGCATTCGGGCTCCAAATTCCTCGATGAGTCTCACGTATCACACTTCCCTCAAGAATGTGAGCAGGCAAGTTGGCCAGACAGCTCTGGCATTTGGACATGGGTATGGCCTGATCGACAGCTGAATGGAGCCAGAGAGACTCCTTCTGTTCATTACAACCAGTCCTTCTGTTCCTTACAACCAGTTGCAGAATCGGAGCCTGTGCTGCACAGACTTAAGACCGTCTTTGCAGCAATCACCCCACTGGTGTTAGTGTCCATTTCCACATACCCTGAGTGACTAATTATCCATTCTGAAAAACACCACTAAGTGTGCATCTCATCCTGGTGAATTACTGAAGCTCCCCTGCTCCAACTCATGCTCTCCCACCCCAAAAAACCCAAACGAGCTGGAGCTACCTGGTAGCTGGGACAGGGAGGCATCCAGCCAGCCCTTCAGGCCCTCCCTCCTTCTCTGAGTTTCTGAAGTGCTACAGTCTGCCTTCCATTTCTCATGAGAGACATGCACTTCTATTTGTAAACAGAAACACTAAGTAGTAGCCATTAAGGAAAAGAGAGTGGGAGGGAGGATTTCCTTCTGTTGGGTTGTTTTGTGTAGCTGGCAGGTTCACTCTGTATTTTCAGTCTGCCTTCACTTTGGTTCTAGCACTTTTCTCTCTCCTGCTCCTCCCCTATACACAGTGACAGAAAATGCTTAAAGAATAATTTGTGACTCTAAATGATCAGGAAGCCTACAGGTAACATGCTTTTGTAAGAGGCTGGATAGCAAGTTGCTGTGTTTTTTTAATACAGTAAACTGCAAAACAAAATCACAGGTGTCGTAAGAGCCTATAGATTGTTTTCTATAAGGCCATATTAATATTTTATATCACTGTCATCTCTGAGCATTCTTAGCTGACTTGTTATTTTGCACAATCTGGAAAGAACAGTTTGGCAATAAGACATATCAGTGGGGGCAATGTGGAACAGTACTTCAGCAAGAGGTGTTGCACTCATGATGCAAATGAGTCTCTTGACCTTGAGCTTCCCCAAGTGTGGTGTCATTGAGCGGGTTCATGACAGTGTAACACTACACACACGGCAGGACTGTGGACATGGCTGAACAGAAATAATCCGTCAGATATTCTTTATCCACAGAAGCCTTTCTTATAATTACTAAGCATGAGGCATTTTTAAGGCAGCCCTGGCTCCAAAATATGTTATTCTGAGATAACACAATATGACTCAACACAGCAGCATGATACAGAGGGTGACATGAGCAGGTAAGTTGTCAAAACAGGTGACAGATGGAGTTGTGCTAAAAAACATTCAAGACATTTGCTTCTTAGCTTTTCTCCAACATGCATCTCCCACACAGTTTTAAAAATTTACCTTGAAGTGCCTCTACATAATCTAATGTGATGAAAGAGAGAGAACAAGAGTGAAAGAACGAATTGCAGAGTTGTTACAGATAATATGCGACATACAGCAGATACCAGCACACAGCAAATAGCCCTGTTTGCTGACAACCTATATTGCTTTGGAATAGTTTGGCACAAATTGCCTATACATGCACGATGTGTATTTTCTCCTTTTTCTTACAGCTCTAGTGATTTGAAAGGTAAACTCCTCAGTGATCAAGGAAAATGAAATAAATCAGTTCATTACAACAGTATGAGATTTGGCACAAATCAGCAATGCAGGTTTTCTTGTATGACACACTGTCCTTCCACCTTTAAAAGGAAGTGACATTACCTCCTGTTCATTTGATTGACATGATTTTGATTGATATATATATATATAAAACACTAATACACCGTACCACACTATTCTATTTCTTATACACATATCAAAGATAGATGGATGCTTTCCTGCATTTCTTCATATCTAGAAAATAAATATTTTGCAATGGGACGTAACATCTCCCAGTACTGTTTGTCACTGTAATAGACCATTATTTGTTCTGCAGAAGCACCTGATACTGTAACAAACTCCATCCAGACAGGAGTTCAGCTGGCATCAGGGAAGCAACTACGGCAGGATCAAGGCTTGAAACAGTTCAAAATACTTTAGTTAGGGAAACTTAAAGGGTTTATTGAAAGCTCTGCTGCATCATAGATTTATTACCTTATTTATAACTATAAAAAGAAGATGCTCAGCCCAGGATATTTATGCATTTCAGTACAGATTTGCACCTACTAATGTCTTGTGTTTATAAATTTGAAAGTGGGTATTAGGGAACATGGTATGTCCCTCCAAATAATCCAGCAGCTCTTTGCTGGTTCTCACAATGTGCTGTATTTTGGGGACCCCAGTTCTACACCAGCACAGTAGAACATATTTGGAAGCAGCCTTGCTTAGCAGCTGCACTTATGACCAGGGCTGTTTGGAGCCCGTGTGTATATAAAGAAAAAGCAACATCAAAGATGACATCCTAACTTAGAGGCATGGCAAAATGGAAAGTCTATTGCCATTCAGGAGATGAAACACAGAAGTAAACCTGTAAGTTTAGTGAGCAAAAGAAATTGACTTTGGAAAGAAGTGTTACACCTCAAGGAAACAGAACATCCTTGACAATGAGAGAGCCAAAGAAAGGGATTTTAGTACAGTCTGTGTGTTCCTCTAAGGGTGGATTTGTGTCTGTTCTGTTCATCCTCATGCCACCCCTTCTAATATAAACACTCTGTAGTCATGCTAATGCAAAATAGTCTAGGCAGGGTTTATTAGCTCATGTTCAATTTTATGCTGACCACAGCCTTTCTGCAAAACACTGCGGCATCTGGCTGGCTTGGTTATGGGATGGTGTAACCATCCAGTCATCAATGAGCAGTCAGAAAAGGCAAAAAGCTGTAGGGTCTGATGAATCCTGTTTGTAGACTGTGGAAAATTACCTGTCCCCAAAACCACCGACAATAGTTGTTGTCAGTGAACTCTTGCCACTACAAACAGAAGCAACAGGGACAACGCTGCAATGTAATTTCTGGTACGTGGCTGTATTATGGAAAGTAACAAACATGGCAGAGACCTGTGACGGTGCATTGGGCAAAATGGAGCAATCTTAGATCAATAGCTGAGGGGTTGATATGATCCCATTCCTGCACGCTTCTGTGACAGAGCGTATGACTGACGAAAGTCCAGGAAGCAGGAAGGAAAACACAGTTTGTGCAACATCTGCCAGGCTCCCATATGGCAAGTTCCAAACTCACTATTGCCTGATGACAGCATGCAGATTAGGGCATCAGTGTGGGTTGAACTGGAACTGATCTTTCACTGACTTTTGAATAACTTCATGGCAGGGATTAAGAGGGCCGTGAAATTCATCTTCACATTAATGTTGGTCCCTTGCCCATAAAAGTTATTCCAAACTCAAGAGCATTAACAAAGGGTATTTTGAAAACACACATAAGGAATTGAAACTATTTGGAGCTTTTTTTTTATACAATCCGCACTCAGCATAGTGCTAGATGCTTAATGCAGCTCTTCTGTAACTGTGGCTCCTCATTGTATGTTGTATAAACATGTATTTTAAGCCTTGGGTAAGACTACCAGTAGCATTTTTTAACCCTTGTAGCATTAAGTCCTTAGCTCTCAAACAATTGTTTCCATCTATTAGCTCAGAGCACTCACAAGGGCTGGGAAATGTTCACACCTCAGTTAGGGAAACCAAAGAGCAGAAAGGTGATTGGGAAACCAACTCCCCCAGCTTCCACACCATGTCTGCAAAAGCATTTTTTTTTTTTTTTTGTGGACAGTCTGAGGCACTGACCCCAAACCCTGGTAATGTAAAAGCTATTTACATCTCGTGTTACATCTACACTTTTAGTATGACTGAGCAACCTGCAACACCCAACAGGGGTGTGCAAAACTCGTCTGTCATCACGCACGTTTCCCTCAATCTTTCATTTAACTTTCCCTTGCCTGTGAGATTGATAACTGGTATTTGTGCCGGTCCCAGGGACTGGAGTCGCACAGTGCTATGTCAGCCAGAGACAGGCAAGCTTGCTTGGCATCATTTGGTACTCAATGAAACTTTGTAAGTTGGAAAGTTTCATTTGAACTCGAGCATAACTGAGTTTGTCTTCCCTTAAATGAGGGCTGATAGAGTGAGTAAATGGAGGGAGAAGGGGGTAGGGAGGGGGAATACAAGAAAAAAAACACCTAGTCTGCAGACCTGCTAGTCCTGTTTGGGTTTTTTTCAGGAGTCTCCTGTCAAGACTTGCTGACAGATGAGCTCTGTTGAGTCTTACAGCAGTGATTTAAGATGTTACTGCATCCCTTGCTCCCCCCACCCCTCTGCTAGAGGTTACAGCCCACAAAGAGGGATTGGCAGAAAAGAATATTTTTCTCTATCTTGGCTGTTCATGTATTAGCTTAAAATATTTTGATGCAAGGCAAAGAAGGATGGGACTGTAAGGACCATCGAGGTCACCTAGTTCATGCTTCTGCTTGAAGGCTGGATCAGCTGTTCTGTGTCACACCTGACAGGTATTTGTCTGGCACCTTCTTAAACACCCCCAGTGTTGGGAGATACTATAGTCTCATGTTCCATCCGGCTAATGAAAATACTGAGAAGTACAGGGCCTGCAGCAGGCTCCCACAAAAGCCTACTAGTTTTAACCCCCCTTCCTTTTGCTAGCAACTGTAGCTTTTCAACCTTTTTCAACCAATTTCCAAAATTTCAGCTAAAAATAGCATGTGGGATGATGTCAAAAGCCTTACTAAAACACTGTAGGACTAATCCCTTTGAGAAAGACACCATATTTGCTATGCTGTAGCCCTGTGACTACTCTAGTTTCTCACAGGAACTACAAGGCAATTTGTGAGGATACTGATGTCCTGGTTGCGTGGCATTTTCTTCATTGTCTAACTGTATCCCACTACAGTTACAAATCACAAATCTTTGACCTTAATGCTGCACTTCTCTTCCTAGTGTTTGAAGTGAAAAATTTGTGATTTAGCTAAACTGTTTTTTTACTATCCTTCCTCTCTTTTGTTTGCACAGGAACACTTTGCACTTGTCTCTTAGTACTGTTCTTGAAGGATCTCCTAGATCTGTTTAACACTTTTTCCTTGAACAAGATTCATGACCATGCTGATGTTTACCTTCCTACAACTTTACTTTGAGGCTACATGAAAGAAAGGCAGTTCCTGTCCTTTGGATATAACCCATGTAGCTGGTTTTTTCCGTGCCCTCCACACAGGAGAAATTTCAGTATCTTTCAATAACTGCCTAAAACCATCTGCTCCCTTTATTTTTCAATGGTTGTCTAAGTGTCTTACTTCACTGTTTATAAGAGAGCCTGTGCTGTAGAGGAGCTAACTGACTGTTCCCAGAGAACTTTATATCCTGGATCTTCCTGGCTGCCATTGCAAACTCACATGGCAACTGCATCCAGATTCTTTTCACCCCTGGCAATTTTAATAAGCCTCTCACTCTCTCTAACCTGGCCCTCAAAGCAGCTGTGTGAACCCTTGAGACCCAACACATCACATCTCCCCATGCTCCTGCACAGTGTGAGCTGAAGTGCTGACACGTGCTCCACCTTGCCAGCTCTCCAGGTAACCTGGAGCAGGAGGGCAGCCACAAGCTGCTGGACAGCTGGAAGGGGTGGAGAAGCGAGCCAGGGGACTCACATCCCTTGCTCTGTAAAAAACATGGGGCTCTTTGAAATTAAATCTTCCCTGACAAAGTTTGGGTTGGATTACAAGAGCAAGATCTTGTCAAGAACAGCAAACAGAGCCGGGTTCCCCCGCAGCACTTCATGCCTGTGCTTCAAAAGCATGTGGGGGGCTGGCAGAGCCTGGGTGTGCCCCTTTCCCAGGACATGTGTCTCTCCCCTGTGAAACACGTGCCCAATCGTGTGCTCAGCTCCCTCTCTTTTAGAGACCTCTGTTTGGGGTCACACTGAGGACCTTCCGTTGCCTCTATTAGCAGATCTTTAACATTGTCATAGGAAATGTCCTCTCCCTGGGGTGGTTTTCCACCTAATGTTCAGATGTGGCAGTCCATGGTTATTTCCCAGGCTCTGGGAGCTGCTCAGGTGATTTCTGGGTATTTTGTGCTACCGCATTGTAGGTTTATATTAAATGCCAAACAGAATTTTCCTTCCCTGGGAGATGAACTAAAATGATCTCTAGAAGTATTGGTATGCACAACAAAACTTTTACATCACCATTAGCAAAGCAGAATATTTCTGTTCCCATTATTTCAAGTTGAATAATTTAATGTTCACCCTTTTTAAATTTACCACTTTTAAATTAAAAACTCATTAAAATGTTTCAATAACAGTTAATATTAGCATAGCAATAAGACATACCAAGTGGGCATTACCAGGAGATAATTGACCTGATCTGTAAATTGGTGCCCTTGGCTTTACCTCTGGATGTCAATCAATTAAATCAGTCAATCATCCCTGAGTAGTGCCTGCCTCAGCAGGTCTTATTGCTTAATCATATAACTGTTGAGCTAATACCATTCATATTTCTGGACAAAAAATTCCACTAGGAATTCCCATTCATTATCACATCAAAATTAACAAGATCTTGAAATGCATATTATATTATTCATAGCATAATACTCTGCCAAACGGAAAACATAAAAATATATCTCCCTTTCTTTCTTTCCATTTTTTTAAAGCATGCAGTTGTTAATTAGCCATTCTTTAGGATGATCAAGTAATTGAGATACAGGTTTCAGATCAGGTTCACAGGGAGTATGTGGTCAAGTTAATGAGTCATGAAGAGACTAAAATGTCACTGTATAGAAAACTGACTTCTGCTCAGCTGATATTAATTGCAGTGGCACCGGTGAAGTCAATAGCTCTATGCCAATTTACTTCAGGTGAAGATCAGGCCTTATGTTTACAAGAGTGTAGAATTTAGTGAATGACTTTTAATCTTCTATATAATGAAATTTAGTACATGTAATTTTTTTAACTCTTCAGATTCTGCCTAAAAGCCTTTACTTGCATGAATTGTTCTACTTAAGCTAATGACTTGGCAAAATATCACATGAATAGAGAATTAAATGGATCTGCCTGTGCCAGTTAGAGCTAACAGATTCAGATCCTTTGTGAGTTGAAAGCTGACTATATATATTAGAAAAATCCTTGCCTTCAGGACAGCTGTGCAACTAAATGGAGCACAGAACTTCAGTCCAGCACATATTTATTCATGTATATTGCTTGCTGGAAGGGGCTTGTGAGTGCCGAGCTAAGCACATACATACACCTTACCAGGATGAGGGCCTAGCTTTCTCTTTTAGATTCAGGGATGTAAATGTGTTTCATTTTGAACATTAAATAGGGTGTAAATCAAATAGGCTTGATCATTATTGAAGTGCTGAAAAGCTATCATTTTGTAAGGAGGCATCTTGCTATTTTCCCCATAATGAAGCAGCAGACACAACGTTATTAATGATAACTGTGTCTGGATTGTGCATTCAACCAAGATAAGAGTCAACATGTTTGGTAACATCAAAGAAAACCTGATACCTTAAGTATAAGAAGATTAGTATTTACAGTGATCTGCAGGGTTGGCAGTTCCAAGAAGTTGAACAGACAATGCCAGGAGGGACAATTAGTAAAAAATTGGCACAGGGATTCTTTCCTGTGCTTGAAATCTGGCACTGAGCATAAACACACATTTTAAGGTTTTGTTTAGAACTTCCTGCCACAGCCAGCAAGGCAATGCAGCCTGAGAGGGGCTCAGCAGAGTTGTTACAACATGTTGGGAAAACAGAGACAGGTTCTCCCGTTGGCACTGAAAGGTGTCAGGTATTTTGTACAAAGGCTTCAAGGACAATGTCTCCATCATGTTCTGTTAGACTCACCCAATCCTTTTGGACATGCCACTGCAAAGCTACTGTGTGAAAGTTCAGGGATCTAGAGAATACTACAGAGAACATACGTTCAGGCCAGAAACCATCTTAGAATCACATGGTGCGTACTCTCAAAATAAAGGGCTCTTTATATCTATTCACCTTTTTTTTTTTTCAGAGACATAGTAAAATAAAAATATCCATTTTATTGTATTCACATTGACTTCTAATACTTTTGCAGTGGCCTCAACACCAAAAATACAGATAGATCCCAAATTAGCATTATGTGTAGTTGTACTGGCTGGAATTTACAGCCCTGCTTGGAGATGGGCAATTAGCTAAACACCACACGTTAGACATTTCTGCCTTTGTTTTGATTTAAGTGGCACTAGCAATGCTGAACACATTAAAATAATTTAAAAAGTATCCAGGAAAACAGGGAAAGAGTGGAAAATTCCTACGCCTGACACTTGTGTGTGTTTGGCATAGGTCATTGTGAAGGGAGTCAAATCAGTAATCTTTACAGGTTGATAAAGGTGAAACTAACCCACTGCAGATGGAAACCCGAGAATATTTCTGCTAAATTTGACATTTGCACCTCACATTATTACTGGATGCTTTTATTATTGGATTACTTTCACTGTAAACCTCACTGAAATCAATAGGAGGTATTGATGGTATCGAGCCCTGGAAATTCTGATGAAATTCTGATGGAATATCTTTACAACAGGAAATGGATCTTCATGATACCTCTCTACAATAGATAAGTGTCACTAGATCCAGTTAGAGATGAGAAAAAAGTTTAAGTGACATGAACAAGGTGCATGCTGGAGGTAACCCAATGCACATGCTAGAAAATTCCATTTTCATTTAAGGCTAAAAGTCAATTAATTGGTAAATACACAAGCATTGATTCTGCTGTTCATGTCCCCTCAAATATAAAAGTCAAACTATAATGACCAGGTGGGTCATTGTGAAAGCTAAAAGCCTCTAAAAACACTGGCTGCACTATTAGCAAGCCATATTTATTTCCCAACCCCCCTTTCATTTAGGTCAGCATTGTCAGTTTTTCAGTACAAAACCTTTCATAATAAAGAAATTACAAAGAAGTAGTTATGGCTTCATGAGGTTAATGTAGTATGGGTCCATAGAGAATCACAAGTCCCTATAACAATTCTGTATTTGAGGAGAAATGACGTATATAGTTGCTTTTAATGTAATGTGCAGACAGAAACAAGGAGATGAGTAGTTTGCAAAAGCATTGTGATTCAAAAATTTTCATGTTAGATAAATATTTTAAAAATCCTCCATGAAGAGCCTATTGATGTTTCCTTTTTCACCAGCAACTGAGCATGGAGAGTGGGAACAAAGTTCATTTAAACACTGGCATAGCACTAACTTCAGAATATTTCAAAGGTTTATATCAGCTTTCCTAGATTATATAAACTACAAAGCCACAATTACACAACTCATGGCTCTTTTCAGAGTGATCCTAGTTACATAGTTATTACACTTGTGTTGGTTTTTGGCTGAAAGATATTAAATATTTGCTGGTGTAAAAGTGTGTTTATCTAAGAAAACAACTATCCTCATTGCTAAAAAGAGAGAAAAAAAGAAACGAACCACTCAGAAGGGTACAATTCCTCTCCTATCACTGAAATATAAGATTCTGAATTTACATTATTAAAATGCATTCTGAGGAATTTCTTTTGAAATAGTGGTATAACATATAAATTTTGGGGGTTTGAAACTCATTCATCATGATGTGTCTGCATCAGACTGTAGCATTAAAAGCTTCTGGGAAATACAATATTATTGGCATCACTGCACAGCGTAACATATTGGTCTAGGCATCGGGGGGTGATGGGTCAAACCTCTGCCACAGTTCAGATGTTTGGGTGAACACCCCACAAAATCAATATGAACATTTGGGCCATATCTGAACAAATCAGCATTAGTTCATTTGCAAAACTCAACTGAAGGAAATCTTAAGAACAGCATTTCTCACATGAGGTTTCAGTAATTCTGCCTTTGTTATGGATACGGCTATAACAGCCCTCTGGTATTTGGGTAGAAATCTGAGTAGAGTGTTCAGAAATGTGTAGCATTTAATATGAATCAAAGTACTCTGATAAAAAAAAAGTTTGGCCCTTTGCTGCTTCTTAGGTTTCCATCTATTAACTGACCAGGTTTCTCCAGCTGCCAGCACAAGTTATGTTGTTTAAGTACAACAGAGAATTTCTGGGGAAATCTTTTGCCACACGTTTCAGCAGGTGTTAAACCTCTGTGTTGGACAGTTTAGGAGCTCATCATGTTTGACCATTGGTTATAAAAGATGGACCCAATGTCAAAATGCGTGACTAAAAACTCCTTTAATTAATGAGATAATACAAATCCAACTCTGAACTTTGTTGCTTGAACTTTTGTCCATGGCAGGGTCAAAACAGAACTCAACTTAAACATCCTCAAATTTCAAGAATGCTCGGATTCGGCTCCAATTTTTGATCTAAACTGGATGGCTTTGATCCACTTGTTATGAAGTCTGATCTCATCCTGGATAAGAAGCAGCATTACTCAATAAAGAGAGTTAATACTGGAACTGTGACATTGGGAAAACCTGCTTGACAGGCAAGCTTGTTTAACCAACAGAAACAAGTTGCCAAGACCATGAGCCAGGAAACAGTTTAACAAAAATCAATGAAGAAATTACAAGTGACTAATAAATTCACACAATGAGTCTAAGCAGCTGAAACTAGAGAGGAACCAGAGATAAAGACTGTAAACATTTTTTGCAGAGGGTAGCATCTCACCCTTGCTGCACTGGTAAAACCACAGCCTCATTGGCTCTGTCAAAGTGATTGGGTCCACCTGGTTAAAACCCAGGGGACTTAGCAAAATCTGCAGAGGTTGCCTTTGATGGTTTAATTGCTAGTGTCCTTTTCCCTATGGTTTTGATTTTAATCTGTTTATCAGTTGCTCACCTAAATAGAAGTATCTGACAGAAGAGCCCTCTTTTTAGTACCACAACTGCACCACATGAAGCCAGAGCTTGAAAGTAAGTCAAAGAAGCAGCTTTTCTAGGGGAAAGAGAGATGTCCTGATCCTGAGCAGAGAGGTGATTTACTAGAAAGGTGTTGCACAGATGAAGAAAGTAAAATGTTAACTTTTTTGAGAGGAAGTTTAATGTTTTCACCTTCCCGCGGAGCTCACAGCACTTACAGAAATGTATGAGCAACAGCTATGGCACGAGCCAAGGCATTTTGTTCTTTTGTCCTGTTGGCAGGTGAAGGTGTGAGCAGTGGTTAAGAGTGAGCACTCTCCTGTCCTTCAGCTGTTACAACAGAGTAAGTTCGATTTAAGTTTGCGTTCCTGACCCTTATGTCTCCAGGTCATAATAGACGTTGCCTGACATTTGCCTTGACTGAAAGGACAGAGAAGGTGACCACAATGGACACAATTTACTCTGTAAAAACACAGCATGCTATGCAGAACCCCATTAAACATGAGATTACTTTTAATAGTGTTTGTGCCTCCACTGCATTCCTATATTCCACCCAGCACCTCCCTTTGTGTGACCCAGGGCATGCAGGGACCTGCACTGTGGAAACGCCGTTGTCTCACCCCATAAGGATGCAGAAGCTGAATGGTGATTCCTGTTAACCTGTGAGGTCAGCATTATCCTACAGCAACAGGGGTGCTGGGATGGTCATGTACCTGTTACTCAGCAAACCACACTGCCACAATTAATATAGAACAAATCAGTGAATAAAATGACTGCAGGCACTAAAAGACAGAACAAAGTAAAGAAAAAAAAAACAGCACTCTGGTTGCAGCATGATTGAGCAAAAGAAAAATGTTTGCTGCATTTAATATATTTTGATGCATACTGTTTATATTTCCCAGCCTCTGGAACATCAAACAAGTCCCATGTCAGCTGTTTCCTGGAAACTGTCAGTAGCATTGCATATACCCATTGCACGCTCTCCTTATCTGGACACTTCAATCTCAAATACTCAATGACATCTCTGGAAGCTTTCCCCAATTGATTTAGTAACAGTTGAAACCTGCTACCAGTCACCAGACAAGTTAGTTTGGATCATATGGCAGAGTGTGTCTCAGAGCTGTCTAGAGCATGTTCAGGGCTGCACTGGGCCTGTGGGCCCTTTCCCCAGATCTCACTGAAGGGCTGTGCAGCACTGCCTGCTCCTGAACTTCAGATTCAGGGAGTGCCTGGGATGAACAGTGATGGGCCATGGTTTCTTGTCCACTACCTTTCCAGAAAAAAGTGTTACCCAGGGTTTCCTCTTCTCACCACTGCAACAGCACTAAGAAAAATGCCATTTCATTGTGGTTTTCAGCAAAGGCTCATTTTCTAATAGGAGAGGAAATACTCTCTGCTTGGGAAGTTAGAATGAATCAACTGCAAGCATAAATACAGCTATAAATTTGACTCCCAAACATGTTGAAAGGTTAGATTTGTAAAAATGTAGGCAATTTGCCACCTCTAGATCACAGCAAACACGAGGCCACAAAATTGGGCTTCCAGACTGTCAGTTAATTCCAGGCTCCTAAAAGTGTCTCTTGGAAACTATTTCCACAGGGAGCAAAATAACTAATGTAATTGGAAACACTGGAGAAGCAATGAGGAATGAAAGAGGATAAAGAGAGGCGGAAAATACACACCAAGATGCACACATAGACATACAGTATAATTAGCTTCAGTCTATTGTATAACAGAGTCATAACAAATGAGTCAACTCCTTAGGTGGTGTAATTAGACTTCAGTGGACCAACCCCAATTTACAGCAGCTGATAATTATGATATATAATTATATGGACTGATTCTGATCTGTATAAATTATTAGTAAACTTCAATGAGGGCAATAAGGTCAATCCAGTGAAAAATTGTGCAAGTGAGATACAAATCAGATGCCCAATAAAATAATGAAGCATCTTATGTTCACACAGCTGCTCTTATCTCAGGCAATTTTTTTAATGAACTTTATGTAGACAGGAATTGCTTGGGGCTCCATTAAAATGTGGCCATTTCTGTGATGCTACTCAGCAGCTCTTGACTAGTTGCAGAAACTGTATATGCTAGCTGGGAATGGCAGGGCAGGAAAATATTACATCTATTTGGAAATGCAGGGGAAAGACTGGCTGAGAGGATGAAGTTGGCCATGCCTGACTTAGGATGGGGTACAGCATCTGATTTCTATGTGCTTTCAAAATGCATCACCTAACAACCCACTGGAGCTCAGTGCCTTTTGCCAACTGAAACCATCACCCCCTTAAAAAATTGGACGTGTGGGTAGAGTTGCCTGCAGTTCTCTTAAGATCTCCAGTATGAAATGAGTACAGAGACATACCTTAGACCCTGTCTCCAATATTTATGTCTTTCAGTCTAGCCTATGAATATTGCCTATTAGTAAAAAAAACAAAGAGAACTCCAGAATAAGCTGTTGGATTTGGTATGTTGCCGGCTGTGAAAGCAAGCCAGGGTTCCTCTGAGAGCAGATAACAAGCACATCAGGAATTGCTTCTGATGTCAAATCCATGTCCTTATTGCTGACCTCATTAAAGGGTCTATCTTGCTCCCACTGAAACCAATGGCAATGATTTCTAAGTTTGCTATGGGATGTCTATGTACTAGTTAGTCTTGGAAGTCAAAAAATGCTTGGCTGTTTCTCTATCTGCCACTTCCAGCAGACTTCTTGATGTATTTGGGGGAGGGCTGAGGTCTCTGCAAGCATGGATGTAGCTTCAGTGAGCGCCTCAAGGTACTATCAGTGAACAGGAGATGCCGAGAAGATGTGTGTGCTCTCTCCCTCTCCTAGGGAAGGGGTGAAAATGGACTTGGTGCGTGGTGGGCCACCACAAACACAAACCCAGGAGCTGCCCAGCTCACACCAGAGCAGCTGCTGTGGCTCCAGCTGAAACACTGCCTTGCAAAAGTACCATGGGTTGCTGGGCCATTGCCTAACACTCTCACTGCTTTTAAAACAACATCCTTTAATTTTTCATCCACCGTCTGATACCAACACTATTCCCCATCTAAGTGTTCAAACCCCTAAACCACACCTCACTGTGGAGGCCCACTGAGCTGGTACTGCCTTGGCACTCGGGACACAGCAGCTCTGCATTCCACAAGGCACAGCTGCACCTCTGTCTGCTGCCAGGGCTTTTGTACTTGGAGTTACAACACGCATGCCACAATCTCTACTTCCACCTTCTCTTTTCTCCACGAAAGGTGCTAAGACAGGTGAGAAGAGACAGCAGAGCAAAGTTTCTCATGCTCGATGTGAAAGAGAGAGCCAGGAAGTCAGGAAATTGAAAAGAAAAAGCAGCAGCAAAGTAAAGCTGCTGCATCTCCGCTCGCCTCTCCTGTCCCCACCCAAGTGTAAAGAAGCACTGTACCGGGAAAAAACTACAGCTCAAATCTCCTGATAAATCAGAGCTTCTCAGGAGGGAGAAGCAACTAAAAAGGAATGTAAATGATCTTTGACCAATGACTTTTGTCTAGTTGTGGTTTCTGGTACAGTATATGTGGTTTCTTGTTCAGTACGGTAATGAGTGTGTGTACAGCAATGTGTTCAATGTGCACAGTGCTGAGAGATTAGAGAGTGAAGGATGGCATGGGACATGTCAATATGGATCTGCAATGATCAAAGGATGCTGTCTCTTCTGGGCACAAGTCTGGGTTGGGTTACAGCAAAGGAAAAATGTGAAGTGCTTCTTAATGTGTTTTCTCTGTATTCTCTGCTCTAGGATCACCGTAAATGGAAGAACATCTTCTCCCCTAATAATCTATTTCCTGCATGTGGCTCTCCCAATAAATATATTGAAGTTTCGTTTGAACTATACAGTTTGCTAGGAAAACAGACTTGCCATTGTTTAAAACAACAATAATCACGAGTGCTGTTTAAAAGCTAAAGTAAGGTTATGCGCATATCTTTGCTCTGACTAGTTATCAGCCATGAATCTTGTACTTAGGTAATTATTAGAGGTTTCTTTTTTAAAGGGATGATTTACTTACTCTGTATCCCTGCCAGATTTTCTTTCTTTTTTTAATATTTGAATTTTACACATTAAGTAGGGCATGCTCATTTTTCTTCTGCTTCTGCCCTCTTTTGAGTTATGAATCCCTTCACTGAGTAATGAGCAGTTGGCAACTTTTATGCATAAGAAAGAAGATTCAATGAATTCCAAATATGCTGCACGGACGCTCCTTTTCCTGCGTAAAAAGTATAACATTTTTATGAATTGGGCCCACGATGATCTGGCATTAAATCACTGCCCCCTTTCTTCTCTGTGCTCTATTTATGCTCAGGGGACGTGCAGTCACAACGTGTTATAAATTCAGCAGAATTACTAATTAAAAAACCTACTGTACAAAAATAGAACAAAGGGTGGAATTAGAGCCAACAGGATCTGAGCCAGTGCAGTGGTCCTGGGGAAATGGTCTGGGCTGCAAGGCAGGTGATCTGATCCTCATCTGGGATTAACTAACGTAGCTCTCTTGCTCCAGATGATTTACAATCCTACAAACCCAGCCTCTCTGCAGACTTTTGGCAGCGGGTGCCAGCAGGGCTCCTGGCCTCCTGTTTCCCATTCTTTCCCCAAAGGGGATGAGCAGCTCCCATCGACGCCGTGAGAATTAGAGCCCGTAGGAAATGAGCAGCACTTCTGGTCTTGCTTCTTGGCTATCAGAGTTTGCAAAGACCATGGAGGATTTCCACTGATGGAAACGTTTGGCACCATTCAGTGGCCAGCAATCTGGTCTTCCAGGGAATTGTGCTGCTGAGCACTGAGCTCTTTGCAGCACTGTAAGAGCAGAGACCAGCTAGTGGAGGTATCAGGGAAAAGAGAGTTCAAACAAGCAGTTCTTAGCGTCTCAGCAGAAAAGTTGTTCTTCCCCTGCTAGCTTTCCTAAGTATCTGCTCTAAAGTGGAAGCATTCAATATTAGGGCAAAACACTAACTCTAGAAAAGCAAAATATGCAAGGATACACAGGGAGCTTTATTCTGCACTGAATAAGCTCATCCTTCTTTCCCCACTTCCAAGTATAAAAAGGTGCCCTACAAATAAAAACAGTAAAGGCTGAAAGATCCATGTGAGTTGGCTGGTGTGTTGATTGAAGCAGCACCTCCTGGACACTGCCTGTGGGCAGACACTGAGCTGACCAGTGGATCCCAGGGAAGTATGCCTTCCTTCTGCCAACAGTCTTGAAAAATACTTATATAGGAGTGATATTTACAAAGAAGTGACCCTGGCATGCTCTGAAGTCCAGCAGAACCAAGAAAATCTTCCTGGAAATTCAAAGTGGAAAAAAAAGTAATTAATCTTGCAACTTTCTCTGCATGGCCAAATCTCTCACTCTCACTTTCTCTGCTGACTTGAGTGGGTTCTGTGCATGCACAGAAACACTCCCTGTACTGGGGAAAGGCAGTGAATGACATGGCTTCCTCTCTCAGGAAAGGGAGAGAGCACGGGTTGTGTAGGGACAAATACAAATACAAACGGTAAGAGCCTTAATCATTGCCTCAGACTGCACAAAAAAAAATAAGACACCCCACATCAGCTCTGCTTGATAAGTAAGGAAGCATTATTGTCCCATACTCTCTATTCCACTCTTGATACAGAAGCATCCAAACCACTTCTGCATCATGGTTCTGAACTAACGCGCAGGTTAACCATAAACAATTTCAGCCCACTTTAAACCTCTGTGCTGTAGGAATCAATGGCTCAGCAGCTAATTCACAAATGGCTCAGTTGACCATGCAGTGGGGACACAGCAGATAGCTGAGGGCAGTGACCTCGTCACTCAACCTCAGCTAATCTGTCCCCATTTGCCAGAGACAAGAAAGAACGAACACAAAAAAGAAAGGCCTACTGTCTGATGTCCCTCACAGTTCAGCATCACACTTGCCAAAAGAAGTAGTCCTCCAGAATCAGAAGATGAGGTAAGTCACAAAACTTAAAAGCATTTCTGGATTCTTAGCTAAGCCTTGTAAGCCCATAGGGTTCCTTTACTGAAGTGTTTTGCTATGACTGAAAAGAAAGTCTGCACTCTTCCTGAATTGCCTGACTTGTCACATAGCTCAGCCTTTGGCAGAGGAGAGGCTACTGAAGCCATACCAGATCATACCTGAGTGTTTGTTATGTGGTACATGCACAACCCACTTCTCTCATTGCAAAGAGGTTTCACTTACAGTCTGAATTCATCTTTCCCCATGTTTTTCCATCTAAGTTCAGTCCAGAAATCTAATATATTGTCACAGAAGGGAATGGATAAATGCCTGCCAGAAGTACAAGGAGAGGCATGCAGGCAGAGGGCTTCTGCACACTGAAACACCCAGCTCATCTGGAAGTGATGCTGCTAATCAGCACAGGGCATAGGGCAGAGAGTCCTTCCCAAATTAATTTATTAAGTACTTAATGGAGCTCTCCTAATGGGCAGAAGCTTCAGAAGGAAGGCAGCAGAGGTGATCCTGCCACTGAAGTCTGCCTCTCTGATGCCTCATGACACTGGACCAGTCTCTCCTTTTCTCCTTGTGGCTATTAGTCCTTCCACATTTGTCCTCTTGGCCCAGGACAGGCATTCCTGGGGAAGGGACTCCTGCTGTATTCAGGCAGGTGGGACCCCTGGGTGGGCTGGAAGGTGATGTGCTGCATAATACTCTTGGTCACACCTGTGGGAACCTGGAATAGCCAAGACCAGTGGAGTTTCTCTAGGACTCCATGATTCAGACTGAGATCTCCACAATCCCCACCTCTAGACATCCATGATGCAGATCTCCATCTCTAGATTTCCATGATCTGGATTCACCATCCAGTCACCCAAACTCCTCTGCTCAACCACCCCAAAACCTTAAGCTGTTTCAGAGAAGGTGGTTTAACCCATGCAATGGAATCAACTTTTTATGAAACTACTATTTCTTATTTCATTAATAATACAATCTCTTTGCCACTTTTATTACAATTTGTCATCAACCTCTGTACTCCCTCATGATAAAAGAAGTCAGTTGCTGTAGCACAGATGAGCTGCACACCCCCTTGCACAAGCTTTTGTCATTTTGGCCTCTCCTTGCCGCATGACACCTGGCTCACATCTCCCCAGTTCACAGGCAAAAGCCTGGACACCAAGTAGTCACTCAAATACCCCTGAGCACTCTGCATTTTTGAGAATTACACCCTTTTGATAACTCGCTCTCCCCTCAGTATAGCTTGGAAAAGCCAGACAGCTGGACCTATTTTAGTGTAATTTAGCTGAGATGTCTGCCCTCTTAAGGAGGAAAACACTACTCAGTGTGAATAAAAATGGCACCATCTGTTCCAAAGCGAAGAGACCTTTGCAGCATGGCCTGAAGGTCAAACCCTGCTGGACTCCGAATCAGAAAGTGCTGCAGCACACACAGTTGTAAATGGAGAGTGCTCCAGCAAATCCCTCTGTCGAGCGCAGCTCCAGGATCTGCAGCCAACAGCCCTAATTGAGGATTTACTTAGGCAGCAACTGGTCTTCTGGAGTGATGAGAGGTGTCAGGTTTTTGAAGGAATAAGCTCTCTTCTCTCTTCTCCCCATCGTGACCAGTAGTTTCTCAAATCTCAAGCGTTTATTCAAGCAACCAACCTTCACAAGCAAATGGCTCGAGTTTTGATGTTTAATGTTGCAGGGATAGCAGTAGGCAGCTTTTCTTGTTTTCAGCTCTTTTAGCACACTGTTTTGCCTAAAGCAAAATATGGTTTCAAGCAGTCTCACTCCACCGGTACTTTCTCCTTGCCTCAGCTAACAGCGCTTGTGTATGTATTAAAGATGTTGCAGCAGAAGTTGATGCTAAAGGGCTCACTTGCTTATTTCAGATAGTCAGCAATCCAACTTTTTTAAAATGCACTTTTTATACAAAGGAATTATTTGTTCCTTTTTGGGTTTACAACCCAATTTCAAAGCTTGAGAAAACTTGGGGAGGGGGGAGGGGAGAGTTATGCACTTGATTGAGACATCAACATAACATGACATTTTACAAAGACTGTCAATATGCCTCCTTAAAGAGACACTGACATATTAGTTTAAGTGACTGGGTTTGCTGAGATTTCTTTAAGGTTGACTTAAATGTCAGATGCCATTAGCTCTGGAAGTTCAAACAGTCTACCACTGTGAGCATCTTGTGCAATGGAGGTTGAAAGGGTCACAGGTAAGCAAAGCCACACTAAAACACTGCCTACCATGCCTGTGTAACATGTATCTCCACAGTGAAATGAAGAAAGCAAAGCCCTGTAGGTAGAGAATTTATGTTAATGTCTTCTCAAATACACCACCAGGTGTAGATTTGTACGTCTGCAGCTTCCTGCTCCCTAGCTGAAGTCTCACTGCTCTACTCATCTACATGTAAGGGGGAAGTCTGCTTGTGTTAAAACTTCAGAACACGTGTGTGTCTTTGAGGATAAGAAAAGTGAACTATTGATTAGCAATTGACAAATGCAATAGAAATTTTATATGGGCCAAGAAAGACCCATGCATAATTTATAGCTGTGCCAAATATGAGTGACAGCGAACAGCAGGAGGCTTGAGCGCAATATTGATTACTTTAAAAAACTGAGAAAGGCACCGTGCTGAGGACCGGGAGGATAAAGAGGAGAGGCAACAAGCAGAGAAAACAGGAGCAAAGCCATTAAGGATGTTGTGCTACCAGACACTGCCAGACTTGGAAACTGAGGAGACAGTCAGGTGGAGAGCACTGCTCTCTCCTTTCCAATCAATAATACCATGTCAAAACATAAAATGCATGCTTTTGCTCTTAAGTAAAATGTGTCCAAGATTTTTAAAAGCATTGATTCAAGGTGGATCAATGAAAATCTAGGCGTATTTTCCTGTGCAAAAAGGGGGTAATAACACTTTGTAGATAATCACACAACAGAAGGGATTTCCAATGCTAGTTATAAATGTCCTATTTATATTACAATCTTTTTGTCAGTTAAGGTTAAGAATAGTAGGTCAAGGAGCCTTGCATTGTTGAAGGGGGGCAGGTAGACATGTAAATGTGGGAGCATGGTATCTCTTTAAAAGATAAATGCAGGACAGGGCTGAGCTTGGGCAGGAGAGGCTGTGAAACACAGATCCTCTTCAGCTCTACTTCCAAAGTGCTTCCAGGGCCTTTTTTGCTAAATGTCTTAGCAGGTTCAAAACCCCAGACTCGAGCAATGCTCAGCTGAGAGGCAATGAAAGAATGTGCTCTTCAAGGTCTGTTCCTGGGGGTGCTGGATTTCTTCAGCAGCTGCTCAGCTGCAAGGTCCTGGCAAGACTGGGGTGAGTGTTGAAAAGGCTCTGCTACTGTAACTATTCCAGCAAAATTTGTTCTAGCAATTCTCTTCTCCCAAAAGTATGTTTGGTGGTAGAGTATACAATGGTCCTCTAATTAAGCAAGTTATGTGAGGATAATTGCAGCTGCAATTAGACTTTTGCCTAACAAGATTTTGGCCAGCATTGAGATGGCATTAAAACCAAAACAGAAAACATATTTATAACTGGCATCATCTTACAAGTATGGAGAAAGAAGGCTTTAAGAAAGAGGAAAAGGTGGAACTAGACTCCTAACTGTCCACTTCTCCCCCGGAGAGAACCCAGCTTGCATTCCCAAGGATGAGCAGCAAATTTAATTGAACAAGATGTGCATTTGAAATGCTCAGAGAGAAACAGAAAAAAAGAGAACTGCACCTGCAGAGGGCAGCTGGGGATGTGAAAGGTACCTCAGAGATGGATCTCACTGTCCTTGCAGCAAGTCCCGGTATCCACACAGCACGGCTCTGGCTTCGCAGGGACCTGAGCAAGGTATTCGCTGCACAGACAGCGGCTGCGTCTGGCTCCTGAGCTGGCGCCGGGGTCCCGGCACAGACCTGCACCGTGTCCAGTGCTGCCCTCGAGGGAAGCATTTGTGCTGCTGGTTGCAAAGCAAGGCACTGGGTTTGTGAACATCACACAGGCTCGCTCTGGGCATTCTCTCTTTGATCCATCAGGAAACAAAATTCGGCTTTTGCTTAATAGACTGGACCACTGAAATGGGACACTGGCAAAGGAAAAGAAAGCACTCCTCTTTCTTCATTAAAACAAAAAGCTTTGGAATATTTTAGAACACAGCGACTTCAAGTGAATCTCATCCTTAATCACACATTCTTCAGTGGATACTGACTCTTAGGGTTTTTTAAATGCAGGTGAAAAATGATTTTTTTAAATGAGCTATCTGTGGTTGAAATGCATAAGAGGAAGGACAAGAAGAATTGTCCACAACCCACTTCATCAACAGCATGTTTCTAAATCACCCAGATAGTCATAGAAATAACTTTGTTCCAACACTTCAATGCTTTTTTTCCCCCTCTTATTCAAAGGCACAATTTTTCCATAATAATGCAATGTTTTACTGTCCCGAACATTTACATGCCCCTGAAGTTCTAATACTGATGCAATAATTCCTTGGCATCAATAAAATATATTCCCTCAGTGAACTCCTGCTGGTTCCCTCATCATCAGTAAAATCTGAAAAGCCTTACAAAAATAATTATTTTGCTGCACACTGTTTTTCATTTTTGATAGAATCTTAACCACAGACTTCTCTGAATGCACATCTAAGAAAAACAGTGTCATTATTTCTACTGATCTGAGTAATGAGGCAGGAGCACGAACTCCCTGCCTCCCGATTGGCAAGAGGTGCTGCACAAAGCACACTGAGCAAGTGTCCCCTCCAGCAGCCAAATGGCACAGGCTATGGAAAGCAGAATGGGAGAGAAGCATTTGGAAAAGTGAGGTACAGCTAGTGAGGGTGGGTTAGACTGAAGTCAGAGCACCAGGGTGGGGACAGACAGCACAGGGGAGCCAGTGATGGGGCCCCTCTGGAGAACAGCTGGTCCAAAGTGCACCATGTACACTGACTCTCCTCCTGTGATCACTATGGTCACCTGCCACTCATGCTGCCTTGGGATTCCCTCCAAAAGGGGCAGTATCCCCCACCCCAGATATTCCCTGGAGGTATCTGCTCCAATCTCCATGCTCCTGCATCTGATGGCTGTGGACTGTGACATCTGGCCTCTACTCCTCAATTTTTATGCTGGTGTTATGAAAAATGACATTTACCTATTCCCTTTACAGGGCTGTGAAGGAGATTGATCAGGCAGCTTATATATCTGGCTTTCTGTAATCTCCCAAACTAATTAGCTCCCAAAGAGATACCACACTGGCAGGCCAGATCCCTCCAGCTTCACCAGTAAGAACAGCAGGTGGGAGAATAGCTCCACACATGTTCCCTGCTTGGCCCTTTCTAAAACTGCGTGTGACACTAATTGATCGGTGCCAGTAGTGCTGGTGGCAGAGACACACACAACCCACGGGGAAGCTGTTCAAAGCTGCAGTAATGAGTAACCTATTGCTGCTTGAAAGCACAACGATGGGCTTTGAATTCAGCTATGATTACCTGGGCTAGCCAGGCCTCTGTCCCCTCACAGTGTTAGAGAGACGAATAATATTTTAACCTATTTGAATTTTATGCTAACAACCTGGGGAAGAAAAAAAGAAGACAACTCACTTCAAACTACTTAGTGTTCAGTGATATGGCAGAGGGACTTCAGAGAGAGCCTGCCTGGGAGGAGGCAGAGTCGAGTCAGCACACAGAGCTGCTCCAGGTTGCTGCCAGTGGGGGACATGGAAATCCTGCTCTGCTGGCAGCACTGTTCCATTCAGTAAAGCCCATGCAGGCAGAGAGCCGCCCCAGCCCCCAGCAGCAGGGGATGTCAGGGCATACACACAAGCTGCTGATGTTCTGGCAACCTTAGGCCAAAAAAGCAACCCTTCAGGAACTGTCCCTGAAAGCACCAGCTACAACAGCCCTGAGATTACTCCGAACTGTGCCAAGGGCTGGCTCCCAGCTGCTTCAGCATCACTGGAGAAGATAGAACCTGCCATTCTTTAGAGGTCACTGGGAATTTCCTAATCAAAGCAATGAATTAAAAAGCTGAGGAGATCAAAACTAATGGAAACTATATTAGGGGTGCAGCTCGTTTCTGGTCACTACTGCTCACAGTTTGCCCTTACACCCAGAGATGTTGCAGCTTACAAAAGCAGTACGTGGCTCTGCTGAATGATTCATGCGGCATGTGTCGCAGCAGACACTGACATTAAGAAAAACTCTGCAAACTAGCACAGTGATTAAAAATAGAAACAAAAATATACAACACCACAATTCAGAAATGAGCCAGCTCGCAAGTGTCCTAAAATACACCTGCATCACTCCGGATACCTCCAGCCACCACTTTAAAGTATCACCATTACAGGAATTTGGGAGGGAGAGGTCTGTGCTTCTGGGAAGCTTTGCAAGACCATGTCATCACCAGGTCAGGAGTGAAGTTGTATTGGCGGCAGGAAAACATCAGTGTCTCAACTGCGGCAAATACCTCTGTGGTAAAAGCTTGGCATTAAAATAAACATGGATCATAGTGGAAAGATTTCCTTGAAATGATGGTCTACACTGAGTACTACATTAGTAGATAGGGGCTCTACTTCAAGAGCACCCTAATTTTTTCCAAGAATGAAATAAATTACTCAATTCTATTACCCATTAATACAAAAAATTAATAATTATTGTAATAAGCCAACTGCTGTCTTGCTTCAACCTCTGTGCACAGAGGAAGTGGGCCAAGTTCTGGCCAAGTTCTTAATCTAGAGAGCATGCAAAGTTGGGTCCTTTATGTTGCCCCTGCACTGCAGATCGGTGTGAACACAGCCCACTGGAATAACTTAGCATGAAGCTTGGGGCGGTTCAAGCCATGGGGACTGCCAGGATCCATGGAGAGCTAGTCCAGAGCTGAGACATCCCACCTACACTCATGTTTCCCAAAAATACATTTTCTGCTTCCACCAGGGCAGGTGACACAAGTCCTCTCCTACCTCACAGAAAACACCAACCCTCCCTCACAGAGGCAGCCGCAGTGCAGGGAGCGGAGCTGTAAGGAACGCTAAGCAGGTTACATCTGAGCCCAGCGTGGTGCCGTTTGCTTCTGAATGCAATTCAACCCAGTGGCTTTCATCTACAAAACCCTCCAGGTCCTCTTGGCTCTCTCAGAGTCTGATCTGCTCGATAGCCGAGATCAGTGCCTGCACCATTGCAATAAGCCACGATACTCCTGTTAACAACACACAACACAACCCAGGGCCAGGCGGCTGGAGGACAACACGCAAAGGCTTCGGATTAGTTTTCTCACCACCGACTGCCTGGCTTTTGCTTGCAGCAGGCACTGGTCTGAAGGAGTAAGTGCCTTTCCTACGATCATCTGGACAATTTAATGGGGATTTGACCCCCTGTCTCTGATGTGGCTGCTGGAATGCCCTTACAGATTGCATATTCTTGTTAATTCCTGCAAGCATTTGGTATTTTCTTCTTTAAATAGCTAAAATGCTATTATGCATTATATGCTATTATATGCTAGCAAGGGGCTAGAAAATGCTCTGTCAAAGCTATGGATGTGCTATCAGTAGTTGGAAACACATTTAGGTTTCACATCAGTTAAACCTCTACCTTAGGAATATTTAGATGTCCTACTATTCTTTGGAGCATTTAAAATGGTGACAAGACTCAAATAAGCCTGTATATACTGGTCCTTTTTTTCCCTGATAGGGCAGCAAAAACAGCAAAGCTCCATTCTATTAGAGAACCACTGCAAAAGGATGGATACACAGGATGCAATGGACAACAAGAATCCTGGGTCTTATTTTCTGCTCAGCAGATGTTTGGGGGATAACAAAGTAGTGGGCAGTCATCTTACCAGTCAGTGCTTCAATTTGCCCTTTTTTTTAGCACTGTAAAATTATTTTTTTCTCACTTTAAGGTTACATTTTCCAGGGCAAAGACTCTTTTACTCTACAGTGGAGCTCAGTTCAACAGGGCACCAAATCCATTTGGGACCTTACTGTACTACTGTAACACAAACCAGTCAGATTAGAAACAAAAAGTACTGGGTTCTGAAAACACATGTTTTTCAGACTTCAGAGTTTAGTCGGGCACTAAGAGTAAAGCTGTTGAATAGCATATTTAAGACTCAGATGGAAAACAGAAACTTCCCCAACCACAAGTTGTACAAGACAATATACACAACCCATTGAATGGAAAAATAGACTGTCTTTATCATGTTAATGATGATTTATAAAAGCAGATGTTCCAAAACCCACCAAACATTTCATTTCACTTCTATTCATTTGTACACAGCTTTAATAATGGCTTGCTATATTCTTGATTATTTTTTGCCTTCACATTCATTTCTGTTCCTGTTCCTCTGTTAATCATTGTAGGCAGTTTTAGGCCTGGTACCTCTCTGGTTAAATGGCTCTAGGGTTGCTTCCTAGACAAGGAGGTTTAAGGAAAAAAATATCCATTCTGGAAATAGCATCACAGCAGTGCTATCTGTAAGCATCCTCAGAATTATTCTGCTGGTTATTTAATTAGCTCAGACAAAGGTTGCAGAGTGCACAGAAATCTATCAAGGGATCTGCAGTAATATTTGGAGATCATTTCTTTTACTGCTTCATCATTAAAGTTTCATGTACTCTTGCAACTGATAGAAGCAATAAAACATTTCTGAAAAATATAGAAGAAACAAAAAACTAATATACATGAAATAAAATCTCATCTAAAATTCCACTAGCACTGCACCCCTGGCATCATTTAACAGTTTGCTAGGTCTGGTGTACAGACTACACTTCACTGCATCATGACAAAGTACTTAGATCTAAATACATTTCCTCTATTTATCCCTGGTGGAAAATCTAAATAGAGCTTTTTGAGTGAGAGTGAATATATCACTGTTTAGTTAACAAAACCTGTATCTTGCTCCTCTGAACATGAACCTGAAACATAACATAAAATAAAGAAAAATATTTCAGTAAGATACATCTCAATTCAAGAAATGGTTATGGTTGTAATAATATATGAGTAAAATTACCTGCTGAAATATTTCAGCATTACCCACATTTCAAGTGGCCTGGACAGAAATCCTGAGTATGGTGAAAAGCAAAATTTTCTGTTTCCTAAAAGACATTCAAAGTTAAAGTCTTTCTGCAGAATCCTTCTGCAATCCTCACAGTCAAAGAAAATAGAAGATGCATCATTTTAATAGCAGCTCTTTCTCTTCAAGTTCTGTAGAAAACACCACAGCATCCAGCACTGGGGTAGTTAAATGGCTCATTTAATTTTAAAAGAGTCTCTTCATCAATGAGGTCTGCGCTGGGTGAAGGAGAAGTGAATCTGATCAGTACAGTCTTTATTTCCATAGAGAGTCCAGCTTAGTTCTTAGTTCCTAGATTAAGTTCACAGCTAGTAAAGGCCCATCAGCCCTTTTATTTGGATTTGTTGTCATTAAAATACTATAAATATAGAACCCAGCTTGGCCTTTTTAAGGAAATATATGTCTCTCTTCATTTTATTTTTAAGAATATAGTTGAGGGATACTAAATGCTAAGCTCAGCAGCACCAAATGCTGCTAAAAGAGTTATGAAACTTTTGTCAATAAGTGTTTATAGCTGAAAATAGTTCAATCAAATAACTAACATCAGATACAGTAGTCACAATGTACAAATGAAAGAATGGGCAAATTTTGTTGTCCTGGGAATTCAAAACATATTCTACAATCAAAACAGGAAAAGCAGGAAAACTTAAATAGTGCATCACCATAATTAAGTCAACTATTTGCATACGTGTGAGCAGCAATGTTGCATCAACAACGTCATGACTTCGAAAGATATCAGGGACAGAATGAATCACCTGTCAAGACTCTTTAAACACAACATATTTGACAATAATCAAGGATTTTTCAGCATCAATAACCAGCAGCCTTGGCAACATTCAAGACTTTCTCATGCTTAACCCAATGCCAAGTCCCTGATGGCAGCCAGTATCCCTGCTCCCACATAAAAACCACACAAAGCCCAGTATGTGCATACAGAATGAGCCCTCCCTCCTGCCTTTGACATCAGTGCTACTTTTCTTACATATTCTGACTTTTTTTTTTCCTAACTAGAAACCAGCTGTTGAAATCTGGACTCAATTCATCTAAAGTGTGAAAGATCATGTCAAGTGCAGGCAATGACTCACACCAGGAAGAAGGACACTTGTGATCTCCCAACTATCTGATCAACTATGGTTTTAGGCAAATGACTGATGTTAGATATTGGATTATGTGTTTTTGAAAGTGTGCCATAACCAAGTCTAGCTAAAAACTAAACACACAGTTGAGTAAGGACATATGGAAAAGTCTTTGTGCTCATTTTTTTTGGAAATATCTTAGCTGAAGAACATGGAAGAGAAAGAGACAATGCTTTTTTTTAGTGCATTTTGTAAAAACACCTTCATGACAACCAGAAATGGGCCTTGTAAGTGCTTTTGATTTCTTTTTTAAAGCTGCTTTAAACTGTTTTTTAAGCTGCTATTATGTGTGACTCCATACACAATAGAGCAGAAAAAGGAGAATTCACTTTTTGGCAATAGCTGACACCACTGCTGGAGAAGGCGGGTGATGAGGCGATTAGGAGAAGACCTGGGCTGGTGGGTTACTTTCCTGTGTCATTACTTTTCTGTTGTTACAGCACAACCTGCACACAAGTTTTTTGCACAGCCTTAGGCAACTCCTTGTGCTCCCCTGTGCCTTTACTGCCATCTATATCTTGAGAATGATAGCACTTTGCTTTGTCACAGAGGTGTCACAGATCCTTTAAAGATAGACATGCATTTGTTTACTGGAGCAATGGTTTTACTGCAAGTACCTGAGAGAGGTCGTCAGAGAAATTCAGAGTGCTCTGCGGACATACTGCCACTGCAGTCACTTACAGTGGCCTTAGGACAAAGAGTGACTTAATGGCTTTGTCACTGTCAGAAAGGGAGAACACAGTTGAAACCTTTTTTCTGCACTAATATCAGTGCTCTGCAGAAAAGAGAAAGTGAGCAGAGAGAGCCTAAAATAAAGCCATTCTGCTGCACAAAGTGATGTGGCCTAAATTTCTTCCAGTTTCTGTACAGAAAAAATATTAAAAAGTTTGCCTAATTCAAAATGGTGGGGTTCACATCAAGAGATTGTAGTCATACGTAAGGCAATGCTCTCTTGGAGAGACAGGACAGCACAAACATCCCGGAGCTCAGTTTTTGTTGTGCCTTAATGAAGTATTTCAAGGTTCATTCAATTCACAGCAAAACACCTGAACTGACTGAGAGAGCTTGAGGTACTGCAATCATAGAATTTCCTGTTATAAATTTGCAGTGAAGATAACTTAGCCTCCCATCAGTTTTCAGGTGTTAATATCCATGTCCCAAAATAAAGCAGATACAAGAAACCAACAAAAACCCACTGGTACAGAAAGACAGCAGCAAGGAGTTTACAAGTAAATCAAATAATCTTATCCCCGTGTATCTGTGTGCTCCTGCATTTATGCTTTATTTATCTGTAACTCTTCACAAGCGTAGGAAAAAATATAGGCTTTGTGTGGTTGGAGGGACTGGTTTATCTCTGCTCCTGACCCTTTAATTTGTCATCTAGCCAGCTTCCCCTTGGTGAGAATGTTTCTGGCACTCCAAGTCTGCAGTTAACTTAATAAGGAATGTAAGCACAGTTAGATAAATTAATTTCAAGGTCAAGCACACTGACAATGGAAAATGGATGCAAGTGCAGGTAATAGAGGAAAATTCGCATGCATACTGATACACTGTTAAAGGCAGATGTTACTAGATAATTTAATCTCAAATGTAACCGATGTTTTCAGTTGCCCTTTTCCATTAAAAGAATTGTAGCAGATGCAAAAATCAAAGATTATTCAAAGAATTAAGATATGAAAAGCATGTTAGATCACTAAACTCCAATTAGTTAAATTAAATTGTATACCATTATCTACCTGTAGTTTTATTGGTAGCCAGCATTAGCACTCAGCTTGAGCAATAATAAAATTAGAGAATAACACTTTAATTGAATTGCACTTAAAAGGATCATGCTGACAAATGTGATTGTATCTGGCTGTAATGCACACCTTTTCCAACGATCATTAAATCCAATGAAATGAAAGTCACAGGATGTTGACAGCTCTCTGAAATAATCTGTGAACCGTGCTGTATCTCGCAGTTCCTAATCAATTTAGAGAAGCCTCATTAAGGCTCTGCAGCTAAAGAACACTTAAAAATCAAAACAAATTACAACATGTTATGGATAACTAGCTAATCATATCGATACAACAAGGATGTATTGTGTTGCAACAATTCATTTCCTTTGTAAGAAGGGTTTGCCATGGATGATTTAGGAATTGTTATTCATAACTGCAATCAGCCAGCCCTAATGTCAAGTTTTTTCATCTTTGCTCATAATAAACATTTCTTATGCTGTGTCTTCACTGTATTCTAGATCTAATACTGGACTCTATGATCACATGCCTGTTAATTATTTGTGTGTGTGTGTGTATATTTGTTTCTCTCCTGTGCTGTTTTCGTCTCTCTCTGGAGCATGGAGAAACAATGATGTGTGATTCTGGGAACAAATTAGACATTATCAGATACCCATGTGAATATTTCTCGGCAATTTTTGTTCCCCATGAGTAAGTACTTTGTTACCGGATTATTTAACAGCCAATAACTCACCCTCACTCTCTCCTACCTTTGGTGGCTGTTTCCTTTTTATATGGCAGCTAATACAAAATAGTGTACCTTGATGTAACACTTACACATAAGCAATTTGAGCTGGGCAATTTAGCAGATTAATGAGACCAGCCAACAGGCATTTAAAACTGAGACATATCTGTGGCACTTGTTCTTGATCTACTTAGTCAACATGGACTTGGCCAGTCACCTTTCCCAGTGGACTTTTCCCTGTCACATGATAAATCATTCTTACTCAAATATTTCTTTTTAAAGATTCCCCCTCAACCTTAGTTGATAAAAGTCCCAGGCATCAGATGAAATGCATGGAAGCAGATACAAGCTCTTTTCCTCCAACATGGACATTATATTTAGTCAGTTACTCTTGCTGTTGATTAATGTTCCTTTAGCTTTGAGCCTTTGAGGGATTGTTATAGTGTGACTTCTGCTCTCAACAAAGCATAAAATTGGATATAACACTAAAGAGACACTATATAATACCATTCTGTTTTCTATCCACTGGACTGATTTGCATGGACCACTCCAGACTGACATGGGAACAGAGTTTAAAATGCAACAGTAGATTAAGACAGAATATGATACTGATGTTAAATACAATTTATAAAGCAGAGGTTAAGCTATCTGCAGAAATATGGCTTTAATAAATATATGGTCTTTCTTCAATTCTCTTTCTGCATGAAATGCAGAGCAGGATTCCAGACAACATATGGACTTCTACATAGTATTTAAAACAGTTTTTAATATTTACCCAAGGTATACAAAGTGGCTATTACACTCACAGCATAGTGCTCAGCAAAAGCAATAGTGAGTCCATAAACATTTGAGAGGGAGTTAGAGATTTAAACATAAAGATAACAGATCCAATACTTGACCAGGGGTTTAACGCCAGTTAAAGTTAATATTATTGGCATAGTGGGAGTGCCTAAAGGTCCAATCACACCAGAACCCTTTCATAAACAGCGAAAAGCAGAAACAAAAGACAATACAAACATCTCCTGATATTCTTCTCCAGGAGTGCAAGAAGGGTTTGGGCCATCAAAAAAAACCCTCCCTTATTCCTAAGGATCTGATACAGCTCTGAGCAACTCCCACTGCTGTAACCCACTTCTGCAGAGGGATGCACATTTGCCTTCCTGGAGCATGAAGAAGACGAGCCCTTTCAATGTGTTAGCTCAGCAGCTGAGTGTGTGAGTTCCCCTGGAATACACTTGAAAACTATTTTCTTGACTCCCCACCCCCGTGGCTCCCATGCTGTACCTGCTGTGACTAGTTTCACCACCTGACCTCCTCTGGCATAACACACTACACACACATTTCCATAATCTGGCGGACATAGGGCTTCATCCTGCATTTATTCATACTTCTGACAGCCAGGAAAAACACCACTAACCAAATTAGAGTCATGACATGGAGATGAGGATATCTTGGACGTGCTCAGCTCTGTCCTTCCATCCGGGACTGTCACCTCTGCCCCTGCAGAAGGTGCTTTAAGAGTGGCCATTGCTTCTAATGAATAGACTTACACTTCATTTTCTCTTTTTCTGAGTCATAAGTGACTGGCACTGGATGCTGAATGGATGCAGGACACAACTTGAATATGGGTCTGACAAAGAAAAGAAATCCTAAAGACAAACCCAGAAAATCTGGGAGGGTAAACAGGTGTATGCAACCACCAATATGTCTCTCTCTCTCTCATTATATCAGGAGAAGTCTCCAACCTCATCCTCCAGAGAGGAGTTGAAGGCCTAATGTTGTGGAAATCAATGTCTGCTTATAAATATCTGCACTCTAAAGAAATACAACCATCTACTGGAACCATGACTCACTGGGACAAGAACAGCTACTCGAAATTGGGAGAAAAATGGAAAAAGCTCAGCAGTGTAAGGGAAGGAATCTAAGGAATCTCACTGCTGTGTCAAGCATCCCGCTCCATTTCGCTATATGGAGCACTCTTTACATAACCCAGCAATTAATTAGAAACAACACACATTTGTGGTTCCCCTTGAGGCAACAAAAAATAACTAATGTATGTGTGCAATAACTTTCCTTATAGCAAGAAATTTCATCAGGCTATTTCTGTTTTGAACCTGCGTGTGCATCAGATGGCAATAACTCTGAAAGTGGCAAGACTGGACCCAGTAACAAACAGACTTTGAATATGCTTATGAACAGGAATCCTGTCAATAATTCAAGGCCTGTATTAGAGAGTGAATGATGACTATGCCTGCCAGAAAATATATATTAAAAAAAAAAGCTGCTGAGCCCCTGGGATTTTCTGTCATCTGAGTCCCTGTTATCACCAACGTAGTGCCACGCACGCACCTCCCACGGGCCCCTCTCTGCCTGAACCTGATGACAGTAACTTTGAGTTTTTCAGATTCAATGGGGAGCCCACAAGGGCAAGCAGGCCAGGAGCTATGTAAAGCCTCCTTCCAAAGGAGGGCTGTACCTACCAAAGGAGTTTCTGTCCTTTTCCAGTGTTTGTGTACCCAAGAATCAGCAGCCATTTAGCAGATGACACAGGTGGAATTCAGCGTGTGCACACGGTGTCTCTTCACATGTACGATTTTAGTTCAACAAAAGCTGAGTTACAATGTCTGCTAGTCCTTGACTGTTATACAGTGCCACTTCTAAGTCTAAATATAAATCAACACTTAGGCCACTAGTACTGCCAAACACAAATTTTCATAAGTTTTAGAGGCTAATAGGCAACAAGAAAGGGATTCGTGATTTATTTCTGCATTCTCACGGACTGCTTCTCTTAAAACCCTTAGTGTTCACCCAACCACAAACTGAAATCTATCTCTGCAACCACGACTCCTAAGAACTTTATTTTATATATGGAGAGGCTATCACATTTTCACTTATTTTCAGAAATAAAAGTACTAAGAAAACCACCAAATATTCACAGATTCCCACTAAGATCAGCACAGCTGTCAATGTTGAACAATTCTAGAGCTGCAATGTAAGCTAGGCCTTGGCTTCAGGCTTACCTCTGGCTGATCTGGCAAAATTATATCTCAGGAAAACCAGACTAATACAAGCCATGCATTTCAGGAGATGGGCTCTCCATACACCCCCATGCAAGACACAGATGGTGCTGGATGTCATTTTAAGCTCAAATCCATTTGTAACACCCAGAACTTAGCACAGAACTGCTCTGAACTGCTTTCAACTTTTCTCTGAGAAAAACCTTCCCTATGAAGGGTTAAAAACATATGCCTGTGAAATATAATCATACGCATTTTTCATTTTTCACAATTTCCTTCTCTCTCTTACTCAACTCATTTTCAAGTTATTCCATCTCATACCCATTCTCAGCATCCAATTACCATCCTTCTGAAGTTATTCTCCTGTTTAAATGATGCTGGAATAATGTTAACATGACTTTTTTTTGATTGTCAGATTACAGTTCACATGTGAATCAAAATCGTGTTAAGGGTCCGATCCTGCCACCCTTGAAATCATTTGGGGTTTCATTCAATGAAACCCAAAGGTCTCGCTCTTAGTGAGCCGTAACTCCAGCACTAGTGACCATTTATTATTCATAAGTACAGCCTGGGACAGGCTGATAAATGACCCCTAACCATCCCACTCAATTTCAAAAGAACCAGAATGGACTGATTAATGGCTCCAGCAATCTCAAGTCTTGCTAACCTTACCTTTACAGGGATAGGGAGATGCCTGATGATATAATATTTATATAACAAAGCAATTATCTCTGTAATATGGATTGTTGCAGGATGCATTCACTCCAGCTCAATGTAGTGGAATGCTGTGGAAGACATTACCTGACAGCATGTAAAATTGATAGATAGCAGTTTGTATTGTCCAGTTTGCCTACAAAATACAAGAAAAGACGACCTGCATGACAAACTTTGCATGAGCCAGGGTACAGGAAGCCTTTGCCTCAGAGGGCTGGGCCCAGAGAGAACTCGTGTTTCTTTGACCCAAGGCAGGTGGTTGTGTTAAAACAGCAAGCAATGGTGAGATTGCTGGCCAGGATGTGAGAAGACCTGCTAAAACTCGTAAAGTAAATAGCCTGAAATAACTGGACCATCCATACCTTAGTCAATAAAAGCCTGAATCCAGAGCACGCCTCTCTGTCTGGGTGGCCAATGAAATGTCCTGAATGTGGATGAAGGAATCCAATAAAGTCACAAAATTACTGGTGAGAGGGCATAACTCAAAAGGACATGAATGCAGAAGCCAATGACTAAGAGAAGCCTCCAGGGACTCAAATAGGCTGCAAAGAAGAGATTACTAAATTCAGTAAAAGAGGGGGAAAGCAAAGAAAAAGAAGCTCTGCTCTGTAGAGGACAGCAAAGCACTGCTGTTAGGAGCATGCAAAGAGGAAAGAGCACAGAACGAAAAGCAGGAGCTGGAACACACCATGAGATGCTTGGCTGCAGGACAAAAGCCATTAGAACTTGGTAGTACCTGGGCAGTGATATGGGGGAGTGGTAGCTTTCAGGTGGAATGGTGTCCCAGTAGGGCACAGCTGGGTGCCCACAGCCCTGCCTCTTGCCGTGGGGTAGGGGCTGAAGGGAGGGGACAGCCTTCCCTTGCTAAACTTTCCTATCAATTCTGCCTGTGTTATCTGAAAAGCTTTCAGCTGGCTCTGAAAAGGTGAAGACGGTTCCTTTTCCTGCAGGGTGTTCTGCCAGTGGGGAGTGGGGAATGGCTGGTCCAGCTGCATATGGCATTTATCCCCTGGCTCCCCAAGAACCTCCTTCCCACATGTGTTCCCACCCCTCACACTGCTCGAGCAGTGGAATGAAGCAGATAACAGTGGTGACCAACTTCCAGTCATCTTTGAGGAAGCTGTCTCATCAAAAGCTCTCCATGAGCCCGGCTCAGTCTCAGAAATCCAAACAAAGCAGAAATGTAAGATGCAAAATAGTAGGCAGGTTGCTTTGAAGGTCTGCAAGTGGTCAACAGGTACCTGAGTGAACTGGACCCATTAGAGATGCAGGAAATAGTATATTAATTTCACAGACTGTCTCGGAAATCCTGCAAGAAGAAATTGTATCCCTCCATGAGCTCCCTGCTGGACTGAATTCTAACACAACAGAAGTTGCAGCAAAGCAGGTCATTTCAGAATTGTAGCAAACATGATCAAAATGAATAGTTCTGGATTTATGACAGAGAATCAGTGACAGTAAACTAAAGAGGAGAGTTAGAATGATAAAAACAGAACACTCAGGAAAAAAAAGCAATACTCTTTTAAGTGATCTCAGCTGTAACAACTAACATGCACCAGCTGTTACAAGGTGCAAACTGAAAGTCCTGGGCAGACCAACAACTCAACCAGTTCTATTCAACTATGCAGGCTGCACCTAAGCCGTGTGCCAGTAGATGGTGTGTTTATTTTAACCAAATAGTTACCTGAACATAGCTGGTGATCCCTTTAGCACTGCTGCTTTGTTTTGAGTCCATATTGCTTGCTGAACATGCTTCAATTTTCCCTCTGAAGTTTTCCCACTCCTATTTCATCCCCTTGATGAAATGTCACATCACTGTGGCCAACATGATAGGAACGTTCAGATCACTGAGTGTAATGTGCTATTCATATTTGCACTTCAAAGCATTGTGCTTTTGCAGTCAAATATAGTCCCGTGCCATCTTTCATATGATGAACAACAGAAATATCAGGACCTTTCCTCATATGCTGGCACAATACCTCAGCTCCAGGTTTACCTCTGCTGGCTTATCCAGGTCCTGATTTACCTTAACAAATGTCCATGCCCCTAGGACCAAGTGAAAGCAGTGGGAAAACAGTGGATTTCAGCGTCCTCATGACATGCAGCACTGTTTCAGAGGCATCTTGGCTCAGGCTCCAGCTCTTGTTCGTTTTCACAGGAGATTTCAAAAATTTGTGAGACATCTTTTCATTTGCTTTTATCTCATGATAGCTTGTTCAGCCCCCTTTACAATTAGACTCTGACATTTTTATGGCTCAAAGTGGCTGCATTTTTTTCTTTCTTTTTTTTAAGTAGGTTATGTGAAACATGAATGCGTTGCATCAACACATCAAGAAGGCTTGGTGTATCTCAGTTCAGGCGCTCAGCATTTGAGAGCACTACTCTGCATGCTACCCAGCCATCACATCCACTGGGTGCCCCCAGCTCACCTAGGACTACTTCAGATGGATGGAGGGAAAAGGATTCTTTCTCAGAATAACTCACAACTAATAGGAGGGGTCAACAGAGAAGAGCCAAGAACCAGGAACTCTAGATTTTTTCTTCCATGACTGCTGCTTGTCACAACCTGACACAACTCCCACCTGACAGCCACAATAGGTCCAAAACATTTCTCCTCACACTCAAGGTGCCAAATGATGAAGCAACTGACATTATATTTATTTTTTCTCCTGTACCACAAAAAACAAGCCTACTTCTGTTCTTTACATCAAGCAGCAGTGTGACTGGTGCTCATTTTAAAGCCCAGACTTCGAAGCTGATTGGTGATCCATGAGAAAAGAAGGTATGTGATTAATTCTGTAAGATAGTTCATCAACTGATTGCATAAAATTCCTAAGAAGCACCAGCACAAAACTTGAAAGCTAAGAACATGCTCCTGCAATGCACATTCAGAACTTCAAAACGCACATACTTGTTGGATTGAAAGGACTAACAACAAAATTATATGCTGAAGCACTGAACTACTTGACTCACAAACAATTAAAGCATTCTTTCAGCATACATTATATTTTGTAGGGTTATTTTTCTTAGGCAGTATATACAACAAAGTGGATATGCTCACAGGACTGGCATCAAGCTCTTATACTTCTTTTCCTGAAAGTTTTGGTCAGTCTAATTCTCTTGAATTTAGGGAGATATGGGCTGGACCCTCAGATTGAACTGAACTAGATCTCCCAAACCAATACAGGAGACTTATTCTCTGGAGCTCCACTGGCTTGTCTGTTTTTTGCTTTCCTAAATTAAGTATATGGTAATTCCCACCCTTACTATCTTGGACTAGAAGAAAAGGTGCCTATGGGTGACAAACCTCTCCTTTCAGACCTAGCTCTCCTCCTCTAGGTCCTTTCACAAAAGGATTACAATTGCACTCATATATTTTAAGGTTGGTGTCATTCTGAATCAGTTTGGTGAGTCCTATCTCTAAGAGGCCATAAGTCTGCTGTGAATTTATAGCTAACTGATCATACTCTCAAATGGAACAACACTCAAGATTTAATAGTAACAGCTCCACAACTACTTCTTTGCTTCTAAATGCACAAACCAGTTTTTCCAAACATGGTGTCCAACACAATTCTTACCCTTGCAACTCAGTACCAGGAAAGTCAGGACAGACTCTTGAGTTTTACTCAATTTTCTGACCACCTGCAGGGTATTAAGGATACACTTTTACCCGAAACACATGAAAGCAACAACTTTAGGTCTGCTCCATGTAGTAACAGTTCCAACATGTG
This sequence comes from Neopelma chrysocephalum, assembly GCF_003984885.1. NCBI lineage: Eukaryota > Metazoa > Chordata > Aves > Passeriformes > Pipridae > Neopelma > Neopelma chrysocephalum. The sequence goes on along the minus strand of NW_020897727.1, from coordinate 790,301 downwards.
CAAAGACATGGGGTCACACTGCCATTATGTCGTTTTTATCTTACAGCTGGTTTCAGTCCCAAAGGCAGCAATAATGGAAGGATTTGTTCACATCTGGTTACAAAAGATCTTATAAACATGCCTGATGTAAGTCAAGGTTAAAAGGGTATCTATCCTGGATCTGAGAGTCTTCTTCAAGTAGGTTTCTCATTCTGTTTACTCTCAAGCAACATTTTTCAAGCAGGTGTAGCAACAAGTACAATAAAATAGCCTCAGGATGCCCAGTTAGAGCACACTGGCACTCAATTGCAATTACTTGCCTTTCCTAACTTGAGATACAAAATGTTCTGTCTGCCAAGAACAGCCCAGCACAGTTATGCCTGTCTTTGCTTGATGCAGACTGATTTTCCAGTGTAGATTCATTATGTCATTGAATTCAGTCACGGGAATATTAACATTTTCACACATGTGGGAACTCATCTTGTGAATGCAAAGCTCATTTATTACACTGATTTCTTCAGAGGCTGTAGTATGCTCATTTTATAATGAGGTTTATAAAAAGATAGATTCTGAACCAGTGAAAGCATGCAAATTTACCTGAAATGTGAAGTTTACAGCCAAGACTGTTTATTGCTGGTAATTAGTGGTTTGGGGTTTTTTAGCGTTTTCCCCCCTTTTTTTTGGTGTCTTGAGTAATTTAAAATATCATGTAATAAGGGAAGCCTGGGGACTTTGTAGCAGAGTGGCTTTTGATTGCTTACTCTGAACTCACTAATGACTCCAGTAAGACTGAGCAATTTAAAGAGAAGGGCCATCTCCAAAGCCACACTGCAAGAGGTATTGTCACCTTTGAATGATGCCTGGACTATTGCACTAAAGCCTGAGGAAAGAACTGACTACACTCTCTCTCCCTGTAGAGCAGAACGAAACATAATTTAGACATAAATGTTAACTTAATAATGTTATGCATTTATTGCAGCATCATAATTGGAGCACATTTTTATTTTGGAACATAATATTGGTATGCTTAGAAAATGTAAACTATTCATGTTTATTAACTGCTCAGTCAGTTAATGCTGTTACCTGTAATCCTGAGCACTGAAACATATAGGGGGTTTTGGCCAGATATTCACAAATTCATGCAACAAGAGAAAAAAGAAAAGAGATCAGCTGCAGTTCTGAACACATATTTGTAAATTCTTTTCCTTAAAACATCAACAACTAATTATCTGGGTCAGCAGAAGAGGGAGCTACTTTTTTATTAAGAAGTTTAATAACACAGAAGCTCCTTTCACAGATGTCAAAGCTGTGGTTGGTATTAAAATAAATAATAATAAAAAAGAGCTCTTGTTTTATTGAATTAGTAAGAGATGGTCTCCCTGGTGATTAAAAAAAGAAAGCCCAGTAAAATGCTACTTTTGAGTTTCCTGGAAATGTGATGAATTTAAAGTTTCAAATAAAGCAAATGTTCCAATTCAAATAAATTGATCTTTTTCACCACATGAAAGTAGATATTAAAGATATAATTCTCTTGAGTTTTATACCTACACTGTCACTGATATGACTGCAAAGATGTGTGGTAATTTGGCTTAATTCTTCTACATGAAAAATCAAACCCTATGTGTATTTGAGCATCCTCTTAATTAAGCTTATTTTAAACATTATAATATCAGTTTTATTTGCAAGAAAAAAACATTTGATTACATCTTTTAATGTACATTCTAAAGCTGTAGGGCCAGGTTGCCTTGTCCCTGAAGCAGAAGTGTTCCTGAGCGTGGACTAGGATTGAAGTTGAGCACCTAGATGGACTGCTCAAAACTGGTTTCACATGCACCATCCCTGTATCCTGATGCTAAATACACAGAAGCACTCATAGAGTGGCAGGAAAAAAATCACAGCCTAAAACTCAGCATACAGTAGGAACATGTAAACTGGTCAGTGAGGGCACACTCAGGCTCTGACTCTGTGGTGGGTCATGCTGTGCAGCAAGACAGGAGTAAACTACCCCATAGCTACACAAGGCAACCACTGCGTAAGAGTGGGCATTTCCAGTTCATGTGCACCTGAGTTTTGAGGAGTGATAGGAAGGCAAATGCCTTTAAAGTCTAAAGTCAATACAAGTACTGACAGCAATGACGAATATCATTGTTGGTCCCATCATTGTGGAACAAAGAAACACACCCAACTTAACGGCTGGGAAGACAAACACCCAAAATTCCTAATCTGTCCAGACAGACCTTCACTATTTTCAAGCTAATCTCACAATTTTTGAATGTCTGAAATCTACATGACTGAAGTGGAAATAAGAAAGAAGACCCCATAGGTGTCAGGATGGATCTTCAAGCTCCTGAACACATAATAAAGGAAAAGCTGATCTACAGTTTACCCTCCTAATATTGTGTCAGGCCAAGCAACAAGACAAAACTAAATGCTGAAGGGTTAATTTAGCCCTGAAAATCATGCGTCCATCACCTCTGTGCATGCAGTGAATGAAATTAAACCCCAGTCAGACCAGGGATCTATGTACAAGGGTCATACTTTCTTGTAAACTCCAGCAGATGAGTAGACACATCTGCAGAGGGCTCTGCCAGCGAGCAAAGCATTTACCCAGCCTGCAGCCCAGATCCACAGATTAGGGGATAAATGATGCCCAGTCAGAATGTCTGACATCTACAGAAAAAGCACGATTTATTTTTTCTCCATACAGTCATCAACATGTGATCAGCATGTTACCCAGGACCAGACAGTGTGGTGCAGACACAGGGCCAATGCAAGTACAGGCACCCTGTGTGCAAACCACCGTGCAGGGAGGCAGTGGGCTGACTGTGGTCCACATTTGCCTCTGCCAGACCCACACTTTCGGTGCAACCCCTGGGATGCTTCTATCCCCCTTTGCAGTGGGTTTTTATGCACAGACACCGCACTGTCCACAGGCACTCCAGCTCCAGGCTGGACTGGGGCATGCCCGAGGCGCTGTGCCCCAGATAAGAGCCCTTCTGCAAACAGCTGCAGCAGGGAGACGGGCAGGAACCAGCTGTATCAGTGTTACCAGGGACTTTCCATTATCTGAAGAGTTCCAGCTCCGCTTTACCTCATGAAACAAAGCTGGCTGTGTTGCTAACCCTCAGCATTGAAAAACCATAAAGCAGGAGTCACACACATAAATCACACCTAAATGCCTTCTGGGGTTTGAGCCTTTCAAGTTCATTTTTCAGGCTCTTCTCCATAACCATAAGAACGAAACCTTCTCTTTCTACGTGAAAATTGAGATACTTTTCTCACCATTGGAATCCACAAGCTAGAACTTTAAGCAAATAATACAAGACTGGAGATGAACTCTTCAAGGCTGACGACACTGTGCTGATTGTGCAGTGGTTTCTGGCAGCCTGTGGGAGAGACCAGGTGTGAAGCCCCGTGATGTCCTTTGGGGAGCAGACCTGAAGTCCCCTTTGTGCTGTGGTTTGTGTGCACCACCAAAAGTATGAGCCTGAACTTTGCATCTCCACATGACACCCAGCACTAGGCCTGAGGGTCTAGTCTGGAGGTCAGCCAAGCTTTGACACAGATCCCTTTGTGAAGCATATCGTGGTTATTTTGTCTATCCTACCTTCACCTTGTTCTCATGCGATTGAGGAAAGCCCTCCCACTGTACCGATTTTAAAATGGCTCTGTAATGGGAGCCTGTAATTTATCAAAGGGTCCAATTAAGAACTCCTCTTTGTTGCCCTGTGAAACTATGCCTTCAGAAAGTCAAGAAATATATCTCACAATATATGAGGCTCTAACACTTGCAAGCAAATGGTCATCTTTTGGGTCTGCATCTGGGTCATTATATAAACAAAGCACAAACAACACAATTGGGCCAAAGCCTTATTGTCTATGGGATACTTTTAGGCAAATATTTCAGCTGCAGATGGTAAATACAGCTTCAAAGCATAATGATATCTAACTGTGAAATAGCTGAGTCAGGTGCATTTACTAGAGTGGGGTGAGCCAAACACTAATTACAGTGCGGTTGCACCAAGATTAGTGTTACATCTGACATATTTTAAAAGTAGGCTTAAAACAGTGCCAAATTAATTTGATGAACTTCCATGAGCTTCATCCATAGGCATTTTATTGTGGCTAAAGAAGAAATTTGCAAGAGATACAGAATACATTAGAAGATATGCTTCTTATTTCTGAGAATCAGCACCAAGTTTTCCTGGAGCTCTGACTAAGTGGCTGAAAAGTTTAGTCACTCACAGGTGTTTTGCTGCCATCTGTCAACAGCTGATTATTACAAACCTGTTTACTCAGTCTAGTGCTGTGAGAGAGAACTTGCTATCTTTGCTCAATCTCTTTATACAACTCCTGAGCATCTTCCCCCAGAACCAAACTGCCCCAGGGCTTTGGGAAATTGCAATCCACATCCCCAGATGAGCTTCACAGCTGGCCCCTACCTCTATGAAGTTCCCAAACTTCAATTCTGGCTCAGAGTCCTGAATTTGGAGATTTAATTATAGCACTGTCATTCAGAGGAAAGTCTTCACAGGCTGGGGTATTGCCATTACTTGCCAGATGCATCCACACCCTGGTACTGATTACATACATTACTGACCTCAGCTGAACCATGAGAACAATAAGGCTGGCCCTGGTCAGGAATCTTTCTGACAAAACCTGGTTTCGCTAGAAGAGGGAGATGGGAATCTAATGTATTTCACAGGCACTTGCTGCACACATTGAGCTCCAGACAAACACTAGCACACTCCAGCTGTGCTGCCAGCTCAGCAGGACCCTCCCTGCCCGCTGCCTGGCACCTCTCAGGGAATGACCATGACGGTCCCGTGTCCAAGATCCATCAGGCTACAGACACAGCCAGGCCAGGCCCAATGTGGAAGCTAATTTCTTCCTGAACTGGAAGAGAATTTTAGCACATGCCAAAGAGCTTTGGAGGAGATCCAGAGCAGGTCCAGAGCCATAGGATTAGCAGCATGGGGCTCTGCATGGCCATGGTTGGACACTAAATGTTTTTCTTACATTTTTAGATACAAACACTTGAGAACCTTCCCTAGCACATTGCTAACCTGGCCATAAAAATGCAGCCTGCTGTGTCTGTCCATCAGCACTGGATTTTTCTAATGTGATCAGGATTTTATTAAACATATACTTATGAGTTTCTTTTTATAAATATTTATAAATATAAATTGTTGTAAAGGAAGACCTCTAACTTCTAACAGCACTTTTTTATCTACAGCCTTCAAGCAGGGAGTTCAACCTTTTCTCCTAAGTACAGGCACCACAGAGTTTCTTTCAGTATGATTACGTCTCTTTAGATAGAGAAATTCTAATTTCACTCAAGCATTTTGCAGAGCGAAGGAGGTGATATGTTGGCCATCAGTCCTGTCTGAAGATACACATACCAAACCTAAAAGTTTACAGGCTTTTGGTCCCTCTGCCTCCCTGAATCGTGTTCCTCATCAACAGCTTTAGACTATTTTAGCCATGAAGGAAAAAAAAGCAGAAAAATCTTGACATCAAATCGTCCCAGTGCTAGAAACCAGGGTTCAGCATCACTGCATCTTCCCATGCAGCACTATCCCATTAGGAATACTTTCATTTGATTAGACTGATCCATTGGCTCCTAGTCCATATTACTTAACCCTCAAACCATTATGCCCTATTGAAAATAATTGGTAATGACAGTTTTGGGTTTAATATTTAATATAGTGGTTAAATGGAGTCGTACTGTTTGCGGTTATAGTTTCCATTGACTAATAAGCAAGTTGAGAGCAAAATGTGTTTTTCTTCAGCTGTTACATTAGCAGAAAGCTAAACACCACGTTACTCATAACAGCCTTAAACATTTTCAGAGAAATAGCTCCCAAAGCCAAGTCAAATATTACATTGATTTGTGGTTTACTTGTTTTCCTTTTTGTTACTGGAGGACTGTCTTTTTAGTAGCTTTAGGGAATGCTGCAAGGTGGATGGATGGACTGAAATGTTGCATGTCAGGCCAACTTTCAAACGCCCCTTCACACAGTGCCTTGTTCATGGGCTCCTCCTGCCTGCACAGCTGCAGGGGCAGGGTGCAGAGTCCTCTGACTCCCTCTGCCCATCCCCATAGCAGCTCCTCTCACCCTTGGCCGTGCCAGCACCACCCTCCAAGGGGCTTTGCTGTGTGCCAGTTACCTGGGCTGGGTTAGAAAAACCTCCAAGGAAAAGCAGATGGGACCTTCCTCACCCAACCTGCCGTACTGTGACACCACCACGTCAGAGGAGAAGCCTTCTGCACATTGCTCCTTTTTCTGCACAATAGAGGGGGAATGTTCTGGAAGAGCAGGGCTTGAGCAGCTGTGAGATATCTAAAAGTAATGACAAACATATGGAGGTTTGTCCTGCAAGGACTCACCCACCTGTACAAATTTTGGGTCAGGTTACCTGGTGTCTCGCCAGTAGCTTCAAAAGAGCTTTATTTATTTACTCTAGCCAAGAATTTGGCGCTCTATTTTTTAATCTGCCCACATCTTTCACCTCCTCCTGTAGCGCTTGTTCTCCCAGGGCTTTTTTTTTTTTTGCCATTAACACTCCCAGTTCTGGATGATTATTACATTAACAGGGATTCCAGCTGAGGGTGGGGCTCACTCCCAGCAAATTAGTCAGTGTGGATCTCCACTCCCCCATGGCTTCTTTCCCACCAGTATCTGAGCAGGCTTGTACATATTGCAACTGCTGCTATGATTTACTGGAAAGGGACCCCTTATGTGTCATTCATAAGCTGAGTGGATGAGATAGAAATGACACACAAGTACCTGAATTGCAGAAAAAAACCTGGCATTCACTAAACACATTCTGTATTTTACCAGTGCCAGATGCTGCTTCTGCACACCTTTCCTGCTTGCTCTTATGAGCTGAGCTTTTGTATATTAACTTAAACGCAGAAGACTCAAAAGACTCTAGATACAATCAGGGCACACTCCAGGGACCAGGTCCTTCAAAGAGTTGAGTACCTTCCCAGATGTACTTGTCTATAATTTTGTAATAATTTTATTTGGGACCTATAAAGCACTTAGCCTCAGACTGAATTCTTATTAAAAGATTTGCCAGCACAAACAAATTAGTATTGGAATTTGATCTTACAAAGTTTTCACCACACTGAGACAGGAATGACTTGAGAGGGCCCATAGCAGCATTCAACCTTTCAGAGATGAGGCTCCTAATTTCATAGCTCACACTTGAACTGAACCTCAGGTATGTTGAGACATAACTCACACCACTTACAATGCGACTGTGTCTTATCCAGCCCCTACTATAAAAGTATATTCAAACAAACTTCGTGAACTAGATGGTCAGGCAAGGTTAGCTTCACAGATCCTAAGGTGGGAGAGGAAAGTGATTTTCTATCATTGAAAGTTCTGACGTCACATATTATAACAGAAAGATCAATTTACCAAAAAGGGAAATAAGATTACTGGGTGGACCCGATGCTTAAAATGGACTTCCCATTGTTTTTGAACTTATTTAGAAACATAATGGAGGAACACAGCTTTGCTTCCATTTATAAATGGCCAAAATGACAAGTTTAATTTAGACAAGTGCCTGACTTGACCAGTGCCATGCTGACCTAATTGGTAACAGAAGGACCATATTCTTAGCTGAAACATAGGTACACCACGGGCAGAAGTCAGACAACCTGCCACAGCCAACTACTCTGGGAGGACAAAACCAAGATAGAGAAATGTCTTATTAAGTCCCTTTGGTGTTCATTTGGTGCATGATTCCCCCACATATACCTGTGCCTAACCAGTGATGTCCACAGACTCACATTAGGGTAGCATTTTGGATTTATTTTTCCCTGATATCAAACAATGAATAGCCCTACTTAAGAAGGAAAATAACAGACTATAGTTTGAGACTATTCCTTCAGTATCAAACAGGTATTTGCAGATTGAGAAGAGTTTAATCAGCAATTCCTAATAGATTTCTTCTGAACTTCTTCTAGTTGGACATAGAGCAGTATAATTCAATAGTGGGGGTTGAAACAGGACAGGCAATGTGAGAAGCTACAAACATTTCTCTTTCAGAAGTGTTCAGAGAGCAGCTGCAGTTGCTTCTCTGAATTTTACCAGAAATTGAGGTTTCTGTCAACTGCACTGTGGTGTGTTACCCCCAAGGGAGCCCAGTGAGGAATGAGGGGTGAAGGCTGCACTCCCCCAGATGAGCTGCATGGGATCTGGGTGTTTGGTGGAAAGCCTTTTCCTGCTGCTCCCTGTTTGCTCTCAGCACATGCGATAACACAAGTGCTTCCATGGCACCAAGCACAGCGGCGGCAGCAACAGGGTGACCAGCTGCTCTTCAGTTAGGCCCAATTCCTCCAGGCTTGCTGGAGAGCTTCTGAAAGCTGTGTGCAGTTAGTGACTTGTTTCTTAAGAATTCCCCCAACACAAAGCCATGTAAAATATATTCAGTAAGGAAAAGAAATAATTACTGAGTACAAATTATTTCATCTTTAATTTTTACCTATTCACAGAGGGAAATGCACCTTTTGCACCGTATAAATCCAATTTAAGCCCTGAGAATAAGCCCTAAGTAGGACTTAAGTAGTATAGAGGCCGTTAGGCTGACCCTCTACTCCAGGGTTAATTTCGTCCAAAAGCTTTTCCAGGAGATAAGGAAACAATCTTTCATGTACAAAGTGCTTGAGGAAACCAAGAAACAGTAAAAGAATCTGCCTGCTTTGAAAGCTTTGTATCTCACCTCAACACTCAATAGAGAGATGTGTTGTGTTGATGTACTGTAGATTACACCTTAGCCAAACGGTGAAGTTAAAAGAAAACAGGATCCCTTCACACTGTCCTAGACAACCCATAATACGGCACTATCATTAAACGAAGTTTACAAAAGGCTTCTATTTACATGTCTGCAGAAAATAGAACAGGGCAGGATGCTGATTGCAGTGTAAATGTTAACTGAGGGACTGAGGGCTGCGGAAAACCCAGTGCAAACAAAAGGAGGAGAAAATGGTCTCGCTGCCCAAAGCAGCCCTGCATCCCGACAGCAGGCTGGCTTTCCATGCAAAACAACTCTGTCATGCTACAGGAATGGAGGGCAAGATCGAGATTAATGGGAAATATCTGGCGATTTAAAAGATGGCTGTGAAAGGTAGCTTTTTGCTGAAAGAACAAGAGACAGGACTAGACATAACTCAGCCTCTTTGCTGCCCTGCCTTCTGAAAAGGTCTCTAGAATTGGTGGCCAGAAGTTAAAAAATATGACAGTGCACATTCTGTACTTTGGGCATAAAACATTGTTTCATGGCAAAACCTCACTCTGTTATAAACACCTGGGTCATATGTGTGAGTTTATGCTGTTCACATTGGAAAGGTTCTTTGTGGGCAAGTGAATCCATATCTGTTTTACTTCTGGAGTGGTTTGGAATTGGTAGGGGAGAAGGAAATCAAAAAGTGCAAAAGGAACGACTATCTCATAACAATATTGGTGAACAGGACATGACCAGCAAGGATCCAGTACTGGTGACCAGAATATGACCAACAAGGATCAAGACACCAATCTTAGATTATTTACAGACCAAGGTTATTTTGGGCAGTGCTGTGTCCTTATTTTCTCTTGCTTCTGAAAACATTCCCAACAAAGCTGTGCATAAGGGCCCCTATAGAGGTGAATGCTATTTGTGACTTCACTGTTTGTAGTCAGCTGCTTTTACCCACACACTCAAATAACCCTAAAATGACCTCTATTCATGATGAATCTAGGGCTGAATTGAAAGGGTTGCCTTTGAGGAGAAACCTCTGCATTGCCCAGGAAGAGCCAGTACCAGCCTGTGCTTCCCCCCACAATCAGTATGGCCAGGCCCCTCACAGCCACTGCAGCTCTTGCCCCCAGGTACCATATGGAAGTCTGTAATACCTGGGTTTGTGCTATACCCAGGATTTACCAGACTTTGACCCATTTGCAAGTTAAGACATCACTCCAAGAGGTCAAATTCAATGTTCTATTCTATTACGTGGCTATTAAGACTGAGCCCTGCAAAGATCTGCTGCGAAGAGCTTTCCTCAGAGGAGCACTTCCCTGCAAGGCCTTTGCATCATAGATGTGCTGTGTCACACACGCTCTAGTATCATGTGTAGCCACACATTGTCATTAACCACCCTTTAGTAGGTAATAGGGTGAAACATGTCAGTGAACCATAAACCCAGAATGATTTAGAAGATAAATTGTAATGGCCCAGAAGTAGCTGTTATAGCCTTTCCTGTCAATATTTCACCTTTAAAAAAATTCCCTAAATGCTTACTAATACTACCAGATGTAGTGGCTGTCAATAACATTTACTTTAAATAGTCCCCAAACACATTACATAACCTGCATTTAAAAAGTCCATCTTGCCAATATTTGAAGGAGGTGCAGCAAGCCACCCTGTCACCTCTGGTGCACTCCTGGGAGCAATGCTGCTCTTTGCTTTCCCACATTAACCCTTCACTGCCTGACCCACCCCTCCTGAAAGTTAAGGCGAGAATGAGAGAGGCAGAACTTAGGGTGCAGCTGGAGATGTATCAAGTCCAATGGCAGAGATGGTGTCTGTAGTTCCTGCTCTCTTCTCTACAAATAAGGGAGATTTCCAAGCAGCATCATTTTGGTGATGCAGGCTGCAGTGTGGCCACACTGATGGCAATGAGTCATGAAACTGGGGTGGGAACGAATAGGAAGGAGCAGCCCAATAGGCTAGAGACCCTTAAGGCAGTTTCTGAGTCCAGTAACATGTTACATTGCTGCACCTGCAGAAGGAAAGCAGTGAGCCTGGATGGAGGCTCTGCCCTTACTTTGTCCCATCTCTCAGACATGGTTTAGTGTTTTAAATAACAGCACCACACAAGTGCCTATTTGGTATGTTGGCAGCTGGCTGATCTGGGAGCATATACAACCCCACGTGCATTACCACCACTGAAGAGAACTGTTGGTTAGGAGAGCAAATGAGTGGCACATGCTGCGATTACGCAAAATAGGGATCATGATAATTACTGGATAGCTTCAAGAGGGAGGCAGGAGGAATAATTTTTCACATCACAAGTATTAACTGTCAATGTTAATTATAGGTATTTATGGATGCCACTTCTGGGATTAGCCAAGTAAACACAGTGTGATGAAGAAGGGCATCATTGATGGAAGAGGAATCATGTTCCTTGAGGCAATGGCAGAGCCATGGGATAATCCCAAGTGTCTTTCAGGTGTCATCCACCTCCTCTGCCTCTCTGGCAAAGCAACACTTGGCAGTTTTGTATGTCAACAGCACTGAGCAGAAAATAACTTAGCTAAGACATCTGCAATTTTTAGATTTCATTCAAGTAGGGCCAATGTTCCACAGCCTCCAAAGAAAGGGATGATCCTACACCTGTGAAAAAAGTGGACCTGTATATAACTGTATATAATTATACTGCATTCAAAAGAAATCATATGTCTAATCCTTCTGTTGGGAGCCAAGATCTACACTTCTACAGCGTTTAAGGGCCTGGGGCCAATGTAGCCATATAAAGAGCAAAGTCTTCTTCATTTTTAGTGCAGCTATTTCAAACTTCAAGGGATCTTGGTGAAGTAGCAGAAGAACCTTCCATGGACTAGAATAGTACAAGGCTATTAATTTGGACTGCATCCATTGGAATATGATGAAATTATACCTCCTCCAGTGGTAACTCTTAGCTTGAAAGATGCCTGCTAAAGCATCACTAACTGTAAGCTTGCAATATAACAGTGGTGGTACTTAGAAAGCTTAAATGACAATTCTTTTCTAATCTATATCTGAAAATTCTCCATTACTTTAATGAGCTAATTAATCATATCTTATCCCAAGACTTCTGTTTTTCTTATAAATCTTAAAAATGATGAATATAGTGAATCAGCCATCTGCAAATTTATTTATTGTCTGAACTAGTGTTTCAATGTCTCCTGGTATCAAGGCACTGCTGTAAAGGAAGATGCATTTCTGAAAGAGTTAAATAAAGCAGGGTCAATTATCACTGGAATGCTAACCAAAACTCTCCAGGGCAAGATAAATCAATAGTAAGTACCACCTTACTAGGAAAGTGTGTGTCATTTTCAGTTCAGTGTACTGGAGAGCACACAGCTCTGTTAAATTAAGTAAGAATTGTAATAATACCATGGCATGTATTAGAAATAGTAGTAGGTGAATTTTCCTCCATGAACCCAAGGAGTGATGCAATGGCAGCTTGTATGGCTATAATTGTATCTTTTGCTAGAATCAAAAATAAAGGTTTTAATGTATTATTAAATTCCTTGCTTGGAGGCAGGCATTCGCACACCTACAATTATTTTAATTGCATGTTCCAGATTTTTTTTGTTTTTCACAATTTTATGACAGAAGTTGAAGTTAAAATTAATACCTCTCAATATACTTTTCTGAGTTTCAGTAATAAGTTCTTCTCTTTGGGTAATGGAGCGGTTTGTTCAGTGTGTTATATTTTTAGTTTTATGGAAAGGTTTTGGAAAAAATTGTGCCAAACAAAATACGTGTGGTAACCACTATTCAAACTACTGTAAATTAAATAAGTCTGGAGAGCAGAAAAGAACATGTTTGGGAGCTGAAGACATCACTACAATCCAGGAAGAGGTGACAGTGGATTCACAAGCTGCAGCCTCTGGACTCCTTGTGAAATTGTGTCTCTAAAGACACAGGGAAGAAATGGGCTCTTGTGGTTTCAACTGCAAGTAGGGGATTGGCTCTGTGCACTTGGTACCTGCTCATGGCAGGCTAATATATGGCTTTGCAGCATGTTCCTACTCTTCACTAACATTTCATATATATTCTTAGTCTGCAGGATGTAGCTTATCTCACTGTCACAGCAGGGTGGTCATGGGAAGGACAAAATCCTTCTGCTCAGTACACAGTGCTCTCTGTCCTTACCACAGAGCCTCTGGCACACTACACACATCCCACCTGAGCTCCTGGGAAGGTCTGGCAGACCCTTTTACTATGACTTGGCCTCTCTTTCTGATTTTTCCACTGAATTCCATGATCTAGAGAATACCAGGCTGTCCTCCCTCCCCAAAGCCTGCTGCTGGATCCCCCAGATTGACATTTTCCCAGACCTTACCAACAGATGATATCTTTCATCTCCTCTACATTAGCATATCCCAAGAACTATCAAGACTTGTTTAATTTCACTGACACCAGTGGTATTTCTCCTGATTTATAGCAAACTAAGTGGAATGGGAGTTGGGTCTGAGCTCTGGGGTCACACACATGGCCGTTTGCCATCTCTTCCCACTGGGGCAGGAGGCTGGATAGCAAGTGCTCATATTCTCATGGCAAGGGCACTTCCTCTAAGGAATAGTATTCATATATACCCAAATCTTGACTTTCATTAAGCTTAATGCATTTGCAGCCAATTGCATTTGATAGAAAGCCTTTCCGAGGTAGTATTTAAGCTCATCAAGAGCACTAATCAATGGCTGGTAGTTAAATGCATTCTTAACTTTTTATGTGCATTGTCCTTGTGCCATGTGATGTGATGTCTTTATAACAAGATCATTAGGGAAAATCACAAAGATTAATAAAAATACAAGGAGAATTGGACGCAAGGGGTTCCATTAAATAGAGCAGGATTACAGACAAATGAGGCTCAGTGGTATTCTGAGCTGTAACATTTTAAGTGTAATATTTTTGCTATGCTCTATTGTTTGTTGGCCTTTTTCTTAGTTCTTCCTTTTACAGTTGTACTGAGCTCCTGTAAAATAGGCTGGTCCCAGGGCAAGCCTAGAGTTGGGAGAAGGAAAAAGCTAATTTTCCCAAACTGTCGTGTTTCTATTCTCCCTACTGGAAAGAATATGAAACCAGGACTTAAAATAAAAGGCAGAATATCTAAACAACCCCTTTGACTGCTTTTATCCAAAGGCAGAGTTTACAGCTGAAAAATTCCATTGATCCATCGATATGTTGCTTAGAGAGGAGTGGGAGAGGAGATTGCATTTATTTCGGGAAGATAAGCTCTATTTAAAAACAAACTATTCAGCTTGAGGCTGAGCTCTACTCACTGACTCCACCCATTGCAGGATGGAAAAGCTCAGCAACAAGCAGTTGCACACCAGCCACTCTTCCAGTGGCATGAGCAGCAATCCCTGGAACATGGAGCCTTTTGGGATAGCTTGGGGCAAGTCACCTCATCTCCCTGTGCCTCAGTTTCTCCATGTAAAATAAGGAACAATGGCTTTGTCCTCTGCCCTTTGTCTTCAGTCAAAATGCTACAACATATTACATCTCTTGCCACATATTAGACACAGCACTTAATAAATACGATGAGGCCAGAACTAGTTCTGGAGTCTGTAAATATCAATGTAAGCTTGATACCACTTATCACAAAAGCCAAGCATAAGGGCAGCTTGGGAACCTAGGAGTGACTTGCACCTTGGTTTGGGGTGGAGATATAAGAATTAACTCTTTCAGCATTATAATAAACTTGGTGGGTTTACTTTTCTTTATTTTTCACAGAAGATCCTCTACACCATTTCTTTGTTTTAGTGAAGTCTTAGCTAGTCTGTTCTAGTTCTGCTGACCTAGGAACAAGCTGCAGCAGTCTTTAAGGCACGCAATATTAACATGAAAGTCTGTAATCACATCTTCCCAGCTGTTAGAGCCCACAGAGTCACTGGGAGTTTGCATGGCTAAAACAGAATTTGCTGTATAATCCATGTGCTGTGCTGTTCATGCATGGTAATTATGTATAACAAAATCCATAAGAAAGGAAGCAGCTACATATAGTCTGCTTTTAAAATATGAAGCAAAGGACTTATTTTTACTATCCAAAGAAACCAACTAAAAAGAAAACTGTTTCATACTTTTTTGATGACCAGCAACCACTAAATGTTCAGTGGGCCCCAATTCCACAATGCACTTTCTGGGTATCCTTGCTATTGCAGGTGGTCAACTATTAGTCTCTTCCAGCCAGCAGATACAAAGTTCTGAGCTACAACTATTTTCTCTAAAGAGCAAATCTTTTACAATATTCATAACACAACTAACAGGCCCACATGCTGGGAAGAAGATAGTGTAGCGATGCCAGAGTAGAGAATGACCTCAGTTTCTATCAGCATCCATTATTGCACATCCATTCCTGTGTAATCTGTAGACCACAGAAGGTCTTGTTCCCATGCAGAGAGAGACATATGACCAGCTTTCCAATTTGACATAACTTATGAAATACTTCTTCATGGAAAATTTAGACAAAACAAAACTGTCACTGTTATATTTCCTACCCCCTTACCTCCGCCTTTTCAGTATTTCATGGGAGTTGTAATTTGGGTGCCTAATTTAGTTCTGTGGTCAGCAGCTCTTGTGATGTATTACTTCTGAGACATTGAAAGCTGTGAAAAAAACCATCCTGCCATAGTAGAGGCAACCTGAGCACAGCACCCAAAATGCAGCAGATATTCTTGTGTATATAAGAAATAAACGAAGCAGAGTTTTCACTAAGCTCTGAGAGTAGGTAAAAAGTAAAAATAGAATTGAGAAGAAAAGTGAGACTTTGTGGCAAAATTTTGTGACCCTATCCTTAAAAAACCCAACAACTCCCAAACAAAAAAGCCCACAAAAACAGCCCCAGAAAGTCACATAAAACCAAAATCAGATTTCAGAAGAAAAGTGTCACAAGTATTTTTTATATCACTCCCGATCTAGCTGAATGTCAGGAAAAACAACTTAGGTAGATCACCTCTGCAAATCACCGATGCCTAAATAAATGTAGGCCTGATATATGGAAAATCAGATGTGCTTAGGAACTGCTTTACTTTTAGGCCCCATAAGAACAAACTCACCTCGATATCTCAGTTGCATTTACTGCCCTGTTTCTAAGCCATGCCTTGCTCCCCCCAAAGCTTTAACTGCCCGCCTAAATGCTGCTGTCTTTGGAGATGGTGCAGTAAGGGGCAAGCAGAAGAAACAGCCTTCAGCAGAGAAGTGGAGCATTCAGCAGGCGACAGCCCGGTGCTCCTGCTTTTGAGGCTGCTCTTGGGACTCTGGCATTGCCCAACAGGAATATTTCTGCTTTGTTTAACACAGTGAAAAAACATCAGTCGACACTGTAATGTTAAGAGTGGTGGATGCAACCGATAAACAAACACGTCTTTGTTTTAATATGGGGAGTGACTTATCATAGTTAATTATAGGAATTTACAGCTATTTATGTGAACTCAAGAAAGCAGAAAACATTCATTTCTTGGTAGTGTAACTGCTGGGTGGAGGCAGCCCAGATGCATGGAGATGAATGCTAGACTGTATCTTGTTTGTCTTGTTATGCACAACTTTACTATGTAAATTTGAACTTCAGTGAGTAGCTACTTGGCACATTAGAATGTATAATTACAGACACACAAAAAAAACCATGGAAAGTGACATTTAAACATTGTGTCTTTGTCACATATCAGTTAAATATAGAAAAAAAAATATTTACTTTAATCCGCAGTAGACACTTGGTCTCGCACCTGCTGCTCACACGCAAAATATGTCATTATCACTCAGTGTCCATCCTCTTACACAGAGAAAACAAAGTCACTTTGGTTCAGTTTTGTCTCACTTCAAGCCTCAGAGGAGCTGCACTTACAGTGGAATGTTAAGCAGAAAACAAAACCAAAATAGCGTAACATCAACCACAGTTCATTTGCAGGGGAAAAAAAAAAGCTGTTCTTGTGCACATTCAATAATTATCCCAAAACAAATGTGATATGATGGAATGAACTCCAGAATCAACTTTTTCCCCACTTTTCAAAGGCAGCGCAGTGCTACCGATACACCGCTGTCATCATTAGCAGTCACAGCACTACTGCAGAAAGTGCTTGGCCAGCAGTAGGGAGCTGGCAGGGCTGAGGACAGCACGGTACCACTGCATTCTGCTGCCAGAGAGTGCTGCTTATGTCCTGCATATTTCTTCTGGACAGGAATCATTGTGAACAATTATTTAAAACATGTAAACGACCAGTTTCTAATAAGACCCAGATCTTCGGCAAGGAGGACCTAAAAGCATTCCTGGCTCTGTGAGGACAAGCTTCAGCTAGCAATCACCTGCATCTAAAACCTTTAGATATACAAATAATTCTCCAGTACTGCAGTGACTACCTGCATCGTACTTGTCAATGCATTTATCCTCAGAAGACCTCCTGGAAGGGAATTTTATTTTTTTACAGAGGGAGGACCAAAGCAGAGAGACATTAAGGAAGGAGTGGATTGTCTGAAGAAGCACTAGGACAGACCTCCCCAAGCTGGCACTGACCTAACCTCATCCTCTGTGGCAACGTGCAGCTGTGACAGCTCATGCTCACAGACACGAGCCTGGCTGTGCTCAGGCTGGGCTATTTTTGAAATCAGACTCTCAGCAGGACTTGACTAGATGCTGAGGAGCAGTGCAGGAGGCAGCTCCATCCCCATCATGTTCACAGGCACGCCCCCCATAAATTGCCCAGAAGAAGCTGTGCAAGAAAAAGAGGTGAACAAGAATTTTCAGGGAAACACTGGATCACCTTTCTTGACTTAAAAATGGCACTCATATTTGACAAGATCTTGGAAATTTCCCTTTCTCCTAAGAAAGGTAGAGAATTAAAGGGGTGCAAGGACCCAGGATGTTGCAATATAAATGCTGTATTCTAATATAATTTTAATTTAAACTTTCAAATAACTTTTCTCCCAAAGTCAGGTTTCACCCAATGTGTAGCTAACTCATCTTGATATCTCAGACTGCATTTACTTCTCTGCTTCTAAGCCATGCCTTCCTCACCAACATCCCCAGTTAAACAATTGATTAAGAACAATTTTACGTGTTACCCCACAGAATATGTCTATAAATTCCTCAAACTACTTATGCAGGATGCAACCATCTCTGGGGTGGAACAGGTGAACTGTGCAAATGTCACAAAGCAACAGTGTCGAGAAGCAAAAACCTGTGTTTAGTCAAAACTACAGCAGGGGATTTAGAGAGTACTGCATTAGTGCTGAAGATTCCCACAAGCCAGCCAACTTCCCATGGCTGCCTGTACCTTTTTCTCCTTTTCTTCTTTTAAAGAACCAAAGGTGTGAAGCTAATTTTTTCCCAAACTGTCCTTGCCTAATGATATCCTGTCTTGTTTTCTTGCTAAAAACCTTTCAACCATTCATGTATTATACCTCCAACCTGCACATCATGCATTTCAGAAGGAAAAATGAGCAGCATCATCTGTGCCACGTTCCCACAGTTTTGATCCAGTATTTGTTTTGCAGCTATAATGATTATTTGTAGTTAAGAGATCAATGGAAGTTCTAAACATATTCCTGTGACATCCGGCGTAAAGCTTGCATTCAGTCACAAATGAAAATAACCACACTGTGCGTGGGTGTCTGAACAGGCAATGCAAACACCCAAAGCATAACAGGCCTGAGGAGATACCGCAAAGAATATCAATTCAAACTTAAAATGTCATATGGCATCATTACACTACGTGTAACAAAAATAAGAGAGCAGAATGGAAAGGTTGCAAAACTGCTTGTAAACAACACTGCCAGGTAGGATGTTGATGCAGCCTCCTGAAATGGCAAGTAAAGCAAACTGTGTAACCCTCAATTAATCTGCCTAAATCCAGGCCCTTCCCCCAAAGAAAGTATCACTCAGTTGTAGGGAAAGAGAATAGGGAAGTTAAGGGTGGACAAATGCAGAAATTATAAATTTTCTTAGAGATTTTATAGTTAGACATATTATAAACACCAAAGACACCTGCAAAGTCTGCTTCATTCTGCAGTAGCAGTATGCATCACACAGGGTGCTTAAACCTTTATGCTGTTTTTGATTTCTCCAAACACTTAATTTTCCATCCATTAATTCATTTCAAGCTATTTTTATGCACACATTCTACTTTAACGAACCTTTACAAAGGTTCTGTACTCTTTCTCTGGTCACAATTCAATTTGTAAAGAAAAAAATACCCATGTCTGATATTTTTAGAGCTTTTCTTTATAAAATAATACTTATTCCAGAAAGCTTTCTAGTGGTCTGGTTAGGTTTTTGTTTTCTCTGTTTCTTTCCCAGGGCAAAAATTATAATTCATCCTGTTACTACTGAGCTCCTCTTTAGCAAGTGCTAAACAACTAGAAATACAGTGGCTACTGGCTAAACTTCAAAAGCCTGGAGTGTAGTCCCAGCATGGAGGCTGCACATACACGTTAGACAGAGCTGGATGCATTAAACATTTGTCTGACTTGAGTATTCACAGCTGAGGAAATCAGGTTGATTGGTTCTGGGTCTTCTGTGAGCTCTGACAGATCCTGACCCACATTTGTCATCCTAGTAATTTTATTCCAGCCATAAAGGCGACTTTATTTCCACTCCTTACCTGCTCACTGGGAGGCAGGAGACTGGTTTATTAGGAAAAGAAATAGGCATCAATCAAGTTATTCACATGATAGAAACAGGGCAGTGTCTATCTCTTATTTCATATGTTGGCCTATACCCATGTTTCAACTCAAATATAGCCAGTGTCCAAGTGCAAGTGCAGCCTGACCTTCACATCTAAATGAAAAGTACAAGAAAGCTTCACCTTTCTTTACCTCTTAGAACTGGCCAAAACAGGTGCCTACACGCAGTATTAATGGATACGACTGATCAAGGACTCCCGGACAGATGCTATCATCTCTCTTACTCGCCTACTAGCTCCATGCTGCCTTCAGCATGTCCACTGGTGAACTTTCCCATTTTCCCACCTGCCTAGTTTCTGTGGAAGCAGGGACACGGGGGAAGCTCTGTAGGCCCAGATGACTGGACTCCCCTGGCACTCGCACAGCCTCTCACTCAACCTTCCCTCAGCCAAAGCTCAATGTTTTCCTGCACTGAACAACTCACCAGAATCACAGGTTACCTTTCACATCTTCCTGATGGGCATGCCCAAATCTCTTTTTTGGATAAGCTGTTTGAGTTCTTTGTTTTTACAATGTTAGCCTGCCTGTGTCAGTGTATGACACTTCAAGAGGTGAGAACACCCATTAAGTTCACCTCCAGACCTCACTGTGATTCTTTTTTTCTCAATGTAATTTTTTTCTCAGTGTTGTCTCAATGAGACAACATGTCCTGCTCATTTTCTGATTGAGTCCAGATTGTTTCTCTCCCTAGAACGGGGCACTTCATGATTTCTGACACTGAGTCAGAAGCAACTAAAGCACTCAACAGTTTTCCTTTGAACAACAGGGACAGGAATTGATTATGGCTAAGTGAAGCTGTCAGACTACAATTTACTAAGACAAAGCCATCTACATCACCTAGCTCCTTATAGTGTTCTGAAATTTTCAGACATGTTACTAGTGAGCAGGTATCGATTACCCTTCCTTGAACGTGGCAGAGAGCATTTCCCTACTGAGTGGCTAAATGATGTGTATGTTGAAACATTTAATGAATGTAAGTATGTTATTGGTAATTTTACTCAGAATTCCCACATGAGAGAATTCACACCCATTACTGAGAAGTCCAGCTCCTGGAAGGGGGCCCAAACATATATCTGAAGTTAAAGGCATCAAAAAAATACAGGGTGAGAGGGTGGAAGGAAAACTTAATTGCTCAAGTATTGCAGGGAATGGAAGAAATGCAGGGAATTTAAGAAGAAGAAATGGATTCTTCTTAAATTACTTAAGCCACTTAAAAATTGTGTGCCTAGACTCCTTTTCCATATACAGATAAAAACCTGTTTTACTTAACTATTTGAAGATGGAATGAGCTGCCCAGTGAAGGCAAAGATAGAGGACAAATCAGAATAATTCTCTTAAAGTAAGGTACAATGAGTCTACTCTGTAGCCTGAGTCCACCCTGAGATATTCCTCATTTTCCTTTCCTCTTGCAAAATATTTCAGAAGAACAGTAAAACAGGTACAGAGTCACAGGGGTAGGAATTAGGTAACTGATACATGCAGTCTGTGATACAACAGTTTGGGTATTTCAATAACACAGCTCCTGAAATATGAATATTTACACAGCAACGATTCCTAATTTTGCAAAGATCTCAGAGTATGAAAAACACTATACTGAGCTTGTGTGAAGACAGTAAAATCTAGAAGACAAGTAATACAATCTTCACTCAGCATTCAAATGACGTCATCCCTGATATTTACAAAAATTGCACGCACACATAAGTGAGTGTAGTTTGGAGTGCCTGTAAATCAATATTAGGGCTAAAAACATTATTCCAAAGAACTACACAAGCTATTATTTCGAGTCCTGATTCAGCTGACAACCACTGAATTTTCAGTTGTTGAAATGCCGTGTTCAACATGCAAGAGAGAGGAGAGATGCACGTTGAGAAACTGCATTTATGACCAAAGCAAATCCTCTGACTGCTTACCAGTGGTGTAAAGCAGCATGCAGGGCTGCTGCAACTTCCCTCTGCGTGGAGTAATATCACATGAGAGAACCTCTACTGCACGAAATGGCAAGCTGGGAAAAATAGATAAGGAAAGCATTGGTATTGAAATACACAAAGAACAGCAGATACTCTTTATTGTGTAACACATTAAATTATAGTGGATAGTGTAAGTAATTCGTAAGCGTCACTCAAGTGTAAAAAAAAGCACTTAAAAGAAAAAGTTTGCAAAATTCATGAAACCTTTCTTTCCCAGTTTCTGAATCCCCCCTTTTGAGATATCCTCAGGGTACAGATGGGAACATGCAGATTTTTAGGTTGGAGTATGTACATTTCACAAACCCAGTAAAATCACACAGCATGCTACAAAATCCGACATCAAAATGGCAGGAAACAAAGACAGGATTCAAACTGACAGTGAAGATGCAGTTCATCTTTTTTTTCCCTCCAGTTCACCAAAGGAAAAGTCCCTTTGCTACATGGAGAGGGGAATGGTACCTGGATTCACATTTCTGCAAGCTTGCTCATGCTGGTCCAGCACCACCTTGGTGCATCACCCAGCTTCTCAGAGGCCTCAGAAAACACCCTGCATGGGACTTCTGCAAGAATTCCATGTCAAACAGACTTTATGAAATACCAATGGCTGAAAATTACTAACATCAGTTATGAGGAGGTATTGTTTCCTGTTCCTTTACTCGATAGCAGTTGTTCATACCTGATTTCCTCAGAAAACTAAGAAATGCTGTAACAATATGACACAAACTGAATCTCCAAATTGTCCAAGGTCCCTACAAACAAACAAAAAACCCCATTTTTTATTTCCCATGAACTACATATATTAGGGTTTCCAAATTACTGTCTAGTCCAATAGGTTACTCACCTTTTCATTCACCTTCAAAGCTGGAGATAAATATATCACAGGAGGATTGTTAGGTACTCAGATGCAGACATGTCCATTCAGTGAGGGCATATCAACAGATATTTTCAACTTGCAGATAATAATTTCTAAAATTTAAGTCTAAAACTTTTACCACACTGTGTGAAATGATAACACAATCTCAGCTTTCCTGCACTTGACCAACCCCCTGAAAGCCCACCTCTTGTACCTTTCCTCCTTACTAGGAAAGCAATTTTATGAGCAGTCTTCCCTTAGCATCTTCTCTTCAACAAGCTACTGAAGCCTAAGCATTTACATGGGACAACTTGGCATACAGGTCTTAAACAAAGAGTCAGACACTTGCTAACAGGACCTGCTAAGCCTCTACAAATGTTTGCATTTAGTCCTTACATAGATGCTTCTCAGAGGTTTTCATGCTTTGCACTGTGGGCTTCAGCAGACGTGGCTGTCACAGTCTGCTCAGGATGAAGGGTCATTAGCTCTGCGACACAGGCTCCTGAATACGAGCTGGTTTCAAAATGTTCAGCCCCTGTAAACAGCTTCATGTTAGTGGCCCTGGATAACCACCCAGAATGAGCTGTCATGTCACACAACACACACTGGTTGTGCTCAGACACCTCAGCAGACCTCTGACGAAATCCCTGGCTTGGCGTGATTGTGGCACAGCTGAGAGCTGGCAGGTTCCCCACATCTCACTACCTAACATCTCAACCTAACATCTCAACCATTTTGAAAACTTGGATGTTTAATGTTAATTTTGTATTGAAAGAGAAGCCAAATATATTTAGTGCAACATGCACCAGTTGACTGGTGGACCTGCACACCATCATTTGGTTCCTGCTGTGGTGGGGAAGAGGTCTGGGAGACCAGCCTCTAGCACAGGATGGGTAGCTGGGAAGGAAGGAGCCTGAACAGAGCAAGATTCCATAGTCACATCAGCACTTCTGAAGTATGTGCTATGAGCTCCTGATGACATTGGGGGTTTTAGTCCAACTTAAAACAACAGTAGAACTGACTCCAGAAAGCCTGTGAATTCCCAATGCTGCTCCCCACAGACTTCACTGTGTCAAGCTCAGAGTCGCCAGGTGTGTAAGCTAAGGGAGCCCACAGGCAGTTTTTGCTTGCTTGGCCAGCATCAGACTTCAGCTTTCATTGACATGGACAGCAATACACAGAAACTACTTCCACATGAATGAACTATTCTTGAATAATTTCGCCAAATATTTCAAGATCCAAGATGCTTGCTTTGAAATACTAACCTCTACCTATCCTCCTTTTATCTTCACAAACCAGGAGGAGGAATGCTGCCAAGGCAAGAATCTGTTTGGCTCATGATGAGCTCTGCATTAGGGTCCTTATAATATTTCAGTGCACTGCAGGCCTCTTGTTAATCATTGAGGTGAATGAGCTAGAGTGGCTGCCTGGAGTGAGCTTTAGGAGGACTCAAACCCTCCAGAGGACAAAATTATAAAAAGAACACAGGCACCTATGGCCAAATCACTTCAGCATGAGGGAGAAGCATTTTATTTTGTTTCATTGGGTTTCTTTTGAAGTTGTAACCTCTCAAAAGTGAAAACTAAAAGCCATATCTTTCATCTTTTTTGCATTTCTCCCCATTTCATTCTGTCTAATAACTACCTTGATGTCTCCTTTAACTGTCCTGGACGCATTTGATTTCCACGCATTGATTTTTTTCTGACCTTAATTAATATCAGATTTTTTTTCCCCTTGTCCAACTCATGAACTACTTTTTTCTTGCTCCCAGCTGCTACTGAATTTCTTTCCTTCTCAGATTTATGTATGGTCTGGCTACTCTGCTGAATGACCACAACAATAAACCTCTTCCCGTTGGATCCCATTTGGAGTCTGGATTCCTAATCTAACATTAAATGTTACCGCTACACTGTTCACCTATTTTTCATGGCACGATTATTACCAAAACTCTGCCAAAATTAATATCAATCTCCAAAACAGAGGTTTACTTTTGTATTGCCATCCATCTGTATGGATTTGTTCATTCTTCTTGTGAATAGCCCAGTGAGCAAGGCTGCTGGCAAGGAGCAGGCTACATGACCATATCTGCAGAGAACAGATGTCACTCAGGACATTACTGTTGCTGGTTTTCATGTCAGTAGGATCATTCACAGCTTTTCACCATCCTTCTAGCTACAGAGGAAAAAGGATAAAGGGTGCCTCAAATGCAACCCCTTTGAAACAAAGAGAAAGCAGAAAATGTAAAGATTCCTCTGGTGGTCCTCAGCTACCTATGAAGACTAAGACTATCCAGAACTACACAACAAAGCTAAAGAAACATGAAATCAGGTCAAACTTGCAGCTATATCATCCCTGACTATCTCAGTCCCAAGACTGGTTCAGAGTCTGGAACACTGTGAATTGGGTCCAACAGATGATACCTTAAGCATTCAGTGCCAGGAGCAGTCATTCCTTTTGCTACTTTGCACTATAATGATCTGTATTTATTCTCTGAGTCAGGATAAACTTCTTCAGGTTTATATGTTTGGTTGTTTGCATTCCCCCCCCCCCAAATAAAGCCTAACGATAAATAGGAAAACAAGGACCTTTGGTCTTATTTTCCTTTGTTCTCCAGCCACTTCATTTCTGCCTGCGTTTGGTATACATGCAACACGGACAGGTTCCCAAAGGAACAAAAATTTTCTTTGTTTCTTAGTTGTGTTAGTGTAGATGGAGCTGAAATCAGGCTCCAAATAGTTTGTTTAGATTTTTTCCCTCTGCTTTATTATACCCAAGCTACAAGCAAGTTTGGCACGAGCATCTGTAGTCCCTACTACAAACACACCAGACCAGAGGGATGTGGTGGTTGCACCACTGTGCTTCACACATGTGTAAATGAGTGTTACACTGAATTACAGAAGACAGAATTAATAAATATGCTTAGGCCAGTGGCTGGGAGGTGCAATTAGATATCTGCTTTGAACGTAAAATATTATCCATTTTGTTTGCAGAGCTTGCCATATGGTCCCCTTGAGAAAACAAGGTACTAGAGGAAAGCTTTAAAACTGTCCACACTTTCACAGGTGCCCAAATCCACATTATTTTACTCATCTTGAGCTACTACTCACAGGCTTTTCTGGTAGGTGTTCTCACCCACTGGGCCCTCTCAACAGTTAGTCACCTAAGAAAGCCCAATCCCACAGCAGACAACAGACAGTGCAAACAGCCAGGCCTATTAGGAGGAATTTCACCAGAAATTGCTGTTGTTTTGGTTGCATGGACTGAGTCACTTTACGAACTTTCCAATCAGATTTCAAATAAAACAGAATTCATGGCAGCCTGAGTCAAGAGCTTTCATTCTTTGTGTTCAAAAGACAGGGCTGATTTACCAGCAACCAGACTGCAGTCCCTTACACATGCAAGCACTTGTTCAATAGTCTCCCATTAGGAGCTGGGTCCCATTAAGATTAATCACACAAACCTTTACCCTATGAAGTTGAGTTCAGAACTTGACCCGAAGTCTGTATCTGCACATAGCTGATGTCAAATATCTTAAATCTTCCCTTTGGGGTCTAGAATTTTTTTTAAAATAACTTTTGTTCAATTGATAGGAAAAGCTAAACTCCAGTGCACAAATGCTTCCAAATACAAAGCCAATCCTCCAAGGGTAAGATTTGACAAAAGTTGGAACTGAACCTTGGAAAATGTGTGGAAATCCCCCTTGGTATAAGTGCATGCATGGTAGTTTCTCCTTTTTTGCCTACAAAAGCAATATGCAAACTCATAAACAATAATTTCACAGGCCATAAGAAAATGAATGATCAAAATTGTGTAAGACCCACACAAGGAGCTGGAATCCTATGTTTCTTTTATGCAAATTTTCCAGCAAACTTCAAACATTTATGAGGCCCATAACAAACCTCACTTTTAGAAACACTTCTGATTTCCTTTCTGCAATAAGTATTTAATTTAATGAAAGTTAAGAGAGATTTAAACATTATTTTTGGCTATGGACATTGTATGGCATTAAAAAATCAGTAGTAGAAAGGCTAAACTTAAAAAAAAGAATATTATAATTAAGACAGTGCCTAAAGTCCTCTTATTGCAGTAGACTCTACCTGCCCAAATCTTGACATCTGTCCACCTAACATCCTTTTGAACAAAAGATATTCTTATTCCAGAGCACAGTTATTCAGAGATAACTACAGGGTTTTAATTTCACACCTTACCTTAATAACAAATTAACTTGAAATCAGAGGTAACCCTTTGTTAAATGCAGGCTGCTCTGGACCTCCTCTTTATTTCCAATAAAATATTATAGAGCCAGGTTTGGACCGTGTCTATAAACAAACGGTGAAACATAGGAACAAACTCAGGGGAACTGTTTTATTCTGGTGAACACCAACATGATCAGCCTTACTCATACTGTCTGAAACAAAGCCCAACAAAAAGGGCCCTGGATCAGGCTCACAAATATTTGCAGTAAGACAATTTAAACTCTCCAAATGGATAGGAAACTTGCCAAGGTGTATTACTGAAATTACCCTCTCTGTAATGGAAGGAGTGGCCCCTTCCCCTGAGGCCCAAACTGTCCCTGACGCTCCACCTTGGGACCTACACATGTTCATGTGCACAACAGATCCCCCACAGCTCCACAGCTGTGATTAGTTTTCCTCTTAGGTATGGAAATATCAATTAAAGGCAGAGAATATGTTATGATATGTGACTTGAGACATCTCCAATTCCGGACTTGAACATTCCCATACAACCCTTGAGGTGACCACATGAGGAAGGCTCTGCTCACTCTACCGCTAAGACCCCACAGAAGGAGACAGGAACAAAGTCATCATCAGAGCCTGTTTCAGACTCCACATAAATGCGAAAATAAGCAACAACAGTAAGTTCTAGAGATACTGTTCGCTTGCTGTTTGCTGCGACTTCAATGGGCTGCGGTCAGGCTATGGCCGAGGACTCCTGAAAATGCCCTTCTCACAGCCCAGCTGTGCCTATTCATCATCATCTGCTTCATGGGTATTTTAGTCTGACGGGCGGGGGGGACCTAGACTTTCGTGAGTACTAGGAATGTTATGTAAAGAGAAATCTCACTGTTTCCACTGTGAAATTTTGCCTCAGGCAACTTATGAATGTTCCAGGGAAGATATTCACCATTTTCAGCAAAACAGCTGACAGATCCATCTGCTGCTCTTGGTAGTATTGGGTGCAATTTTCAAGTGTCTCAGTAACATACACTCCTACAGTCCCAGTCAAAAGCCAAGTTCCTCCAGCATGACAATTGCAAAGGAGGGGAGGCAATAAAGTTTTACTCTAATTTTTTAAATTTTAAAGGTAAATTGCTTTCAAAATATCTCAACATTGATGATGGTGAAGTTTGGAGGAACTGGTTTTATACAGTTACAGTAAGTTTCCTAAGGAATATAGTTGCTCAAGAGGGAATTTCAGGAGCACTTATTCTAATCCTTTTACTTTAGAAAACTTAGAATTTATTTTATCCAGAAAAAATATCCATGGAATTTTAGTTGCCCTACAGTAAAAGTACAGCAACCTTTTTATCTTACACTTTTTCAACAGTAAGATTTATATTCTGTTGCAATATTCTTTGATAGCCATGTGGATAAAATTTTCACATAGTTGTTTTGAATGCAAAAGCAAAAATGCTTCTTTTGATATGAAAAATTGGAACATTTCAATTTGAAATTTATTTTCACTGTACTAAAACCAGGTTTGAAGATCAAGTGCTTAATTTGGGTTTAAATTACATGGTTTAGCTGAATCCATATAAATTTCTTCCTTAAGTTTTTGATTAGCCTAACAACCAAAGTTTTCTTGTTTTGAAACCTTTCCCCCCTAATTTTTCGGAATGATTCTGAATTAAAAGTGAGTAATTTATGTAGGCATCACCACAAATTTATGGGTCAGGGAATTTTGAGTTTGCTCTGCCACGGATGTCAGAAACAGAAGGACTTGAATCCTGCCCTATGGAAAACCTCGCTGTAACTTTATCTGCATCATAGCTGCATGTGCACCTACAACACAGTCGTAGGCACAGTCATACCCACAGGGTCAGAAGCCAGATACCTCAGTTGTCAAATATCCTGCAGATGGGATATCAGGGACACAGCTTACATTTAACTCATAGGGAAACACGTGTCTGCAAGGGAGCCCCAAAGTTGGCGGTCTTTCCCTATACTTTGTGTCAAGTTAATAAAACAAATAAAGACATAATTTGTGTCATCTTTGTCACTACTACTTTGATCTCTTGACCCACGTCAGCCAGCAGAGACTAGGAATTTGCTGCTTCTGATGGTCCCTTCACCTTGTGGATAGAGGAGAGGAGTATAAAAAAGTGTTTGAAACTCGTGTTTGGCAGCTGCCAAACTCTTCTGAACTGCCAAGGGGGCTTTCATCTTCCTATGAATGCTGCATGACTGCTGGGGGAAGACATGGCGACAGAGCAACAACAGAAAAATTACAGACACAACTGTGTTCGACGGTGCCAAATCTCACTCTCCCAGTGCTGGTTAAAAAGGCAAAGTTTCTCAGGCTTCCCTGTAAGATCACAGCTGGTACTTCTATGAATCTACTTATTACATGGGAACGAGGCAGAGGTTCATAGAGAGAGACAGATGGCGAGGAGCAATGTTACTTATCCTAATGTGCATGTGAGACAAAGAGCTTTTTGGCATACCTCTGGATCCCAGTCCTGGCTGTGCCATGGCGGGCAGCCGATCCCCGCCAAGTGTTTGTTCGCCTCCACTTTTCATTCCTCCCCTCAGCGAGTCCGATCCTACTTGTCTTCGGTGTTTACATGAATCACACTAGATGCTTTACAGAGATTTACTCTCTAATGAGCAGGGCCAGCAGAAACAGCAGCAACAAACAAACAAGCCGACCCAAGCCAAGCTTGCCCGCTGCCGTGCATTTGCATTCACACAGGCCACCCCCTCTGCCTGCCCCTGTCTGCCAAACCATGAGAGTGGTGGTAAGAGTGGGAATGGGCAGCCCCAGGATGGAGCTTCAGGATTTGGGTTGTAGACGTACATATTAATCACACAGAAAACACAAACTGTGCCTGGGATTTTCATGTGGGAAGAGCAGGGGGGAAGCAATCTTCGTGTTGGAGGGAAGGGGGTTATTAATTGTGGCTCAAGCCGGGACTTCAACTATACGAATTAGGAGCAGGCAAAGAGAATGTAAAAATGCATTTTGCATATTTGTTGAAGTATAGCTTAAAATATGAGTGAAGAAGGGCAGACTTTGATCTCTGAGCTATAAGTCTATCACTGGAAGAACCTCACTCATTCCAGCTGAATCATTCTTGTTTTTCAGCAGCAATGGAGAGGAGAATCTTCTCTCCTGAGCCCAACCTCCTTATTCAGCTGCAAATGGAAAAATTCACATAGCACTTCCACTGCCATCACATTGGAAATGCATCTGGAATTAACGCTGAAATCATATGAGCAGGATCTTCCAGGAAACACCTTGCAGAACCAGAGACAGTACTTGTAAGAGAAGATAAGATATGGCTCCATCACATGGCAATTGCTCTTTCAGACCACCTGCCAAGGATGCAATTCTTCATTCAGACAAGTAACTATTTATAACCAGGCTGAGGAAACCCATCCTACCTCCTGAAAACATGATAGCCAAAAATGTAAAGATTGCTCCTCAAACTGGCACTCAGAGGAACGAGGAGGAGCTGGACTGGGAACTGGCAAGTTGAAGCAAGAAGATGAAGGGAATTGCTCGTCCAGGGTATTTTTATCTTGTGGTTCTGTAGGTAGGAAGGCAAATGGAAAGGCAGAACATGATTTGCAGCTTATGCAGGACTTTGAGTAACTCCTAACTGGCACTCCATGGCAAAGGGAGAGAAAGCAAGATGAAAGCGCAGCCCTTTTTTTTTTTTTTAAACTACTACTAAAACAGTCCTGCTTTAATTCTTCACCAGAGCAGATGATATCACATTCACTTTAATACCAATTAAATTTAACCAGGTTTTTACTTAGAACTAACTAGAGAACTTTCTTTCAAATAAACCAAACAAGATTTAATGTTGGAAATGTGACAGATTGCTGGCACAGGAACTTAAAAGTCTACAGAAAAATTGTTCATGATCAACCCTCTACAAGCTGTACTAATTTACACACATTTATCTATACCTCAAGAACCCCATAATCCAACGTACCCCAAAACCAGTGAAAGTTTTTGTATCTTCAGCAAAAGGCTATTCTCAGGCTTTATGGCATGTCATCCTCTGACATCATTCTGCCTGCAGTCCACATAACACAGGCCTGGCAATCTCACTATTTCTCCCTGAAAAGAGCTGGGCACCTCTCCCTGAGAAGAACTAGTGGGATCATCATGCTCAGCTATAGTGATGATGACTTGCTGACAAGGGAAACCAAGGAATGGGGTCCTTCCTGGAGAAAGGCTTATGCAAACTCATTGTCATTGATGAACTACTACGAACCTAGAGGCAGTGGGCTAGTAATAACTTGAGATTAATAAGTATCATTTAACTCAGGACTAAGTACATGGCAATTCCCAGGCATCAGTGTTCCTGTGACTTGCAATTAAAAGGAGATGAGGTAGCACATGTGCATGCAGGCAGATATGTTTGAAATAAATACTGAAAATGTTTGACAAACTTTTGTGTTTACTATTTATTTGTGATTTTTGTAACAACCACTAAGGAGGAGGAAAATAAAATTTCATTTGGCAACATTTTGGTTTCCTTCATGTTTGTAAGCAACTCCCACTATCTCCACTACAAAAGGTTACAACTGCTTCTTCTGGATGTCCCACAACACTCCATGGCCAGTTTCCAGCTCCCACTACAACATGTGGGAGTTTCCCTATTGGCTTCAGTGGGAAATATGAGTAATCAGCACCTCAGAAAATTAATTAACTTCTATGAGTCACCTGTGCTTTGGCCTAAGCTGACTTGTCAACATCAGGGGCAGAAGTCTACTGGCACTGACTTTAAATTGGAAGCACCCCTTTCACCTCTGATATAATTTCAACTAAGACCTTGCTGTAGCCAAGTGCTCCAGGACTGGAGCATCTCTGAAGTTTGTGGGGCTGCTAACAGGTTTACAGGTCACTGTTTCTGGCTGGAATGTGTACAGGGTTCTGCTGCAGTAAATCAGGTTTCATGATAATACACCATCCCTGCCAACTTACCAAAACCAAGAACAACTGTGAGACAGGCCTTTGGCAAACAAGGATAAATGCAGGAACCTGAGCTATCATATACACGAGGCCTCTAGACATAACTACACTGTGGGGTAGGATTCAAAGATGAAGACTTTCCATGTGCAAAATGGTCTGGCTGCAGCCCTAGGTCCTGTGAGGTGCATTGCTCCTTATTTGTATCTCCCATCAGTGAAACAGTCATATTTATATAAGTAATTCAGAGAAAAATTTTCAGCAGATAATTTTAAGAAAGGCTTCATTTAGAAGCTAAGTATTCATAATACTCCAATATGTCCCATACTTCTGCCAAGCACCACTTTTCTGAGCTGCACTGAACACAGAGACTGTATTTCTAGTACAAATATTCAAACTCACACCTTGATTTTTGCACTTCTTTTGCCACTACAAGTAGTTGTAATAACAACACCACTAGCAACAAAACTCTATTAATACGCTCTAAACTAAATAAGAAAAAACCCTACAGTGATATGAATTGGCATTCATTATTCCAGTTGTTTCATATCTTTAAATGATTCTGGTAAATCGATAAAGCTCTGCAAAGTGGCTGTTGTCTGCTGATTTCTAACTCTAGTCAGTGGCATCCACTCTTTAGTGCACCACACACTTGCTGTGTAGCCATTAGATGAAAGCACTATCACCTGTCAAACAAACTGCTAGAACTGTGATAAATTAATGATCAAATAGTACAGTCTGATGTACAGTAGCAGTGCCGAGGCTAGTTACAACCAGGCCTCATGCTTTAAAAATGTAGCTGACATTAAAAAAAAATCAGCCATTAAAGAAAAATGTCACACAGCTTTTCAAAAAAATATCTATTTAAAAAATGACCACATACTGATACTCCAGGATTTGCGGTTTCACTTAAAAAAAAAAAATGTTGTGAATGTTACAGTAAAACCTTTCTGTATACTACGAATTTTCAAGGCAAGCAACAACACGCAGCTAAGCAGAGAGGATGTTTGTATTTTTTTGGTAAGTAGTACTGTGTACAAATCTGTACCTCGGAGGGATCCTCTGGTGTGTCATGGACAAAACTCTTGTTTGCAAGGGAAATGTCCCGAGTTCTTCTTTTTCCCCTAATGCTTTTGATTTTTGACATCATGGGTAAAATATTTCAAGAGAGCTCCATATCACTTCTAAATATAAACAATACAAAATAAGCCTTTGCTTTTGAAGCACTTGACATCCTTTGAGCTTTGAATTTCAACTCCTAATAACTCTTGATGCTCACTGCATTAATGTATAAAGTCCTTTTTGTGAGCTAGAAATGGTTCCTCATGTCCCTCCTGCCATTGGCTTTATGAGCTTAATTTATTCTTTTTAATATAAAATCTCATTACCTGAACATGACACCACCACTTCCATTTTATCTTTGATATAAGAACAGAGAGAAACCAAAATCAAACCCTTAAATAAAGTCTGTAATCATCCCTCACTTTCTCTTGCTTTTCAAATTTCTAAACAAAATTAAGTAAAAATACCTTCCAGGGCACACTAAGAAATGTAAAGAGTGGGGCAAAAAAGAAGAAAATTACTTTATAGTGAACTAACAAGGGACATAATTACTTACACAAGCAGCATATCTTTTTCTTGATGATATTCCTTCATGTTTATTTTGCTATATTTGTGAAAGATAGGAAATGCCTAGGAAGAATGAATATGCTGGAAAGCTTGATCTATTGAAGTAAGTTCTGAACAAAGAGTTACTTAACCTTAGGCAAGATACACTTTTTCCAAACTTTACTTTAGCATAAAACACTTAAAAGACTATAAAATATGTATTAATGGATTTTTTAAAAAAATCTTTAAGAAACTGAAATAACTAAAGGAAAAGCCACCTCTGAGAGAATTGACTGAGACTGGGGATTTAGTTAGGACTTTCTGAGTCCTGATTTTAACTGAAAATTGGAGTGATCAGGGTATTAGCACATGAAAGCATCACTTCCATGCACTAATGGCAGTTCCTTTATGTTGTTGTTGTTGTTAGAGATGTGACTTAAGCGTTGACTTAAATTATGAATTTGGCAGGGATCAAACTCCATGATCTAATTATGTCTTAGGGCTTTCACTGAGTCTTTTGAGGTAGCTGGTTGCAAAGATAAGGACTTTTTCACAAGGATCATGTTTTTCATCAGAATTCACATCCCAGATCCTGCAGGATCTTTATGCTCTGTCCACTTATTATGAAAACCTTCAACAAATAAAAGCTTACATCCCTGGAAAACTATATTTTAACTCTGAAATGACAACTACTCCTTCAGAGAGCAAAAGACCTGTAAATTTTTTTAACTCCTATGCTTTTTCCTCTGATCCCAACAATAAATGGGACTGTGTTCATCTGAGGTTACCATGCTGCATCTATTGCTGTGACCATCAATTAGAATGAGTGAGAAAACTAAACCAGGCATTTTGTGTTGCTGAAGCTTTATTTCACGTGGCCTATGACATTCCCATTTCCCACTCAAGAATCACGCAATGCTTTGGGATTAGAGTGTGTTTTAAAACCATGACAACTTCAAAAATTTCATATATATCAGCAATAGGAAGCTGGATTTTGCCTTCACACCAAGGGAAGAATAGATGAATCCCCCTGAAAATCTGTGTAAATGGATATGTGAGAATTAGGCTCCATGAACTCCCTATCCAGTTGCATTGGGAAAAGAGGAAAGCTTGCTAATCAGATGAGGAATTGATATGTTGTTGAATATAGATTGGATACATTGATTCTGATGTACAAACACATACTGCAATAATTATACCAAAGGGTACAATGCTAGTAAATTAAACCATCTTAGCTGACTTGAGCTCATTTTGTCATTTATCCTTTGTTTACTTTTCCAGTATTACTAAGGACTCTTCATTTAATTAAACATACTCATAACATTCCTTCAATTAGATAAATAATACAGCTGCTTCCTCCATCACATAAGGATGAAGAAATTAAGATAATGCAATATTTATTTTTATTCTAGTTCTCTCTCTGTCAGACACTTTACAATCAAATCCACAGTGCTGCAAGGTCTATCAGTGGTATTTCCAATCTATATAGATATTAAAAGAAGTAAATATCTCATTATCTACTTAACTATGATAATCTGTTTGTGTTAAAAATTTTGGTAGACCAGGTAAGGGAAAATTGAAAATGGCTTTAGAAAAATAACTTATTAACAGACTCTACAGTGATAAAATGCTTCAAGATAAATACGACAGATAGTAAAAACTAGCTTAAACCACTGATTTGAAACTCTTACAGAAGGTTGATGGTTTTTTAAATAAGTAGCAATTAGTCTGAAGTAATCCATTTATCTTCGCTGCAAGTGACTGAAATAAAGAGAAATTAGATAATACTACATGCAGAGAAACAACTAAGTGATAACAGAAATGCAACCAGATAGTACTGAACAAAAATTATAAAGGCAGGGCAATAATATATAGTTCATTTGCTTATTGGAGGCTTTGATTCATTCCCTGTGGTAATTGTAAAATTTAATAATATCTGTATACTTACAGTGTTCTGAAAAAAGCACCACCATTACACATTGTTATCCCTGTAGGTTGGATGACAAACGCCTGGGGCAATACTACCATCAAAGCATGTGACATACCCAACATGGATCTTCTAATCTTCATAGGGACGACAACCATCATTTTTAAAGTGCATGGCAAATGAAGAGGGCATAAGAAAGGAAACTTCTTATTTTTGGGGGGATGCTACTAGTAGGGACTGTTATAATCTACAGTGTGCTTTAAAATTGCAGTAGCAAAGCCCAGGTAATTCACTTGAACAGTTGTATAGATTTCTTAATGCTTAAAAAGTGCTGTCCAGGCTGGGAATAACCATCTGTTCCTTCGAGAACTCATACTCTCCTAGCTAATATATACAGCTAATACACTGTATAGCTTATATGTGAAAAATAGATCAATGACTGCCAAAGGAAGATATACACTATTCCAGCAAACAGCTCTGCTTAAAATTTTGTGCTTTTTTTTCTGATGGTAAGTAATATTTTTTAAGCTCTGTAAATGAAACAAAGATACAGCAGTGTGTTGATTTCTATTTACATTTTTTGCTCATGTAATTTTAAGCACTAACCCTTGTCTGGTTCTCTTCATTTCCCTGTTCTACAGAACGTGGCACAGGCGGTGGAATCATCCACCCCAACAGTTTGAATAGGATTGTCACTTTAATGTTCAATGTGTTTTCTTAACATTTTTTTTCGCATTAGAACAAAACTGTGCTGTGAGGCACCTTTTGTTATGTATATATGAACAAAAGTAGTCAGAACAAATTCAGTACACTGGGCAAGGGAACTAGGAGTTGAAAACAGCTAATAGACAAGATACTCTATACTATATTTAATGTTCTCTTGAATTTTGCCTTCCTGAGACTGCATAATATATGGGCCAAACAGATCAGTGTCATACACTTTCAGATGGAAAAAGCTAATGCAGGATCTAGATAAAAAACAAAAAACAACCCATAACCCCCTCAAACCATGAGTTCAAGATATTTTTTATTCTAAGTGCTCCCAAAGTAACCACTTTTCTGTGGTAGCTATAGTAGTGTAAATACATATTTCACCCAGAGCCCATAAGCCATTTTTTTTCTGTGACCAGTGCAGTGAAAGTGTAGTCTGGAAAAAAGGATCATAGGCTAATGAAATTAGAGCAGTTAATGACACCTGAAAACACTGACCATTTTAGTTCCATTAAGTGGCACTAGAATCACTAGTCAAATCTATTCATCCAGCAATCTTTCCCTACATCTGGCACTAGAAATAGCAGCTTGTTATACCCACTTGTCTTCCTTCCATAGGTTGCAGTAAGATGATGACTGGACCAACTGACAACAGGTTGCTGCAAGCACTAGGTGGAGTTAAACATGAAATATCTCTGGTCAATCAGTACAAAATAAAAGTGATAAAAGAAACCATGTTTCACAGGAAGTTCTTTCTGTACAAGATTTCTTCTATTTAAGAAAAAATCCAGAATGGCAGAGACGATGGAGCCATTCTCATTTGGAATCAGGCCTGAATTTCTCAAGGAGTGTGGGCTGGTAATTTCTTTCAGTAGAGTGCAGTCCTGAGAGATGGGACAGAGACTTAGACCTGCACTCAGATGCTGGGATGTGCAATTTTCAGAAACTCACTAGGGCAAGGACAGCTTTTTCTGTGTCTGTTCCTCGCTACTTGCACAATGGGCTCCCATTTCCAACCAGAGCCTCCAGGATCTGCAGCAATAAAAACATACTAACTAGTAACAAAAAATAAGTATACTGATATTGAACTTTTAAAATATAGGTGTGGAATTTAATGCAGTCTGCATTTCATTAATTTCCCAGATTGGACTCACTTGAATGAAATCAGTAGACCATTTTAGAATAAAATGCCTGAAAACAAGAATGGTAGCTAAAACATTCTCCCAAACTGTCTCTTGTCAAATAAAGCTCATGCTTTCAATCCAATCTATCATTTCAGAAAAGAGTTTCATGGGAAGGTGCCGATTGTATCTGGAGGTTTGAGATGTTGTTCAGGAATAAGATAATGCAGCAATGATATACCTCACCCAGGAACTCTGAATGAGGCTGGACTTGATGGGCAGCCAGACCATCACCAGCCAGCATTCACCAATTCCCAGTAAGATTCATATTCCCAGTTGCAGAGGGAATGAACAGACTTTTCCAATCAGCTGAGAGCAGCTGAAGCAAATATTCTTGGGGAAAGCTGCAGTACAGGGACTGTGAGTTGCCATGCAGAGGATCAGCAGGCAGTGCTTCTCAGTGCCCAAGGGTCAGGTTATTCACACACTCTGAATACTCCCAGGAGGGCAGTACAGGTACCAGGGCAGTGACTGCTGAAAAGGAGGACAAAGAATAGAAATAATAGAAAGAAGTTTTCTTCTCCATGCTTCCCAGTACGCTGACATAACTTTGCTCACTTCCTGGCCCACAATTTATGCATGGGAGAACGTACACACATACTTAATACATATGTATGTTCACTAATGATACCTCAGTATATATTTTATAGAAACAATGCCAATATGTTTTAGGTTTAACTGACCAAACTCCGCAGACCCCTCTGCCAGCAAATGTATCATGCCCAGATAGAAACTCCAAGTACACCTGGACTTCAGTCTGTTTGACTGCATGGATTCACCTAAGTCTGTGTCAACAAGACGTGATCCTGCTCTACCAGTGATGGTTGATGCCATTCACTGTAACTAGGATGGAATTTTTGTGTTAGACCCACAATTGTGTTGCCAATTGTCAAAATTTTGTTTCACCTCTTAAAATACTGAATGCTTTTATTTAACCTTCTACTTCTCACATGTTTCAGACCAGAGGAGAGACTCTGTTTCCATGTAGGCTCCCAGCCTTACACTCATGCAAAAGCATCAAACATCACCAAAATATATCTCAAAGAGTCAAAAAGCCAAAAAGTAGGTTAAAATCAATTCAACCTTAATGAAAACATAATTGAGAATGTTATGGAAAGCTGCCAAGAAAATACATCTTAAAATATCTTTGCAAGGATCAGCAATGTGATTTTGTGGTACAATCAAATAATTTTTTTCAAAATGTAAACCTTTCAGAGTTTACAAAACCAAACCTGGTTTTCTATTCTTGAATCAGCCAGTCCATCTTCAATTCTAGAAATGTTTTGTCAAACCACAGGAAGATTTTCCATGCTGAAGAAAGAGACCTGTTTTATAAGCACATTTAGTCCATCCTCCCTGTGCTGAGCATCCTAAGGAATGATTTTTAAATATTTGGGCTATCTTAAGACTCATGGAAACCATGTTGACAAAAAATAAACATAAGTACCAACTTTTTTTGTCTCCAAACAAATCTGGGATTTTAAATCACTACCTATAAGTTTCCTGCAAGGCCTTTTCTTCCTTTATATAATTTTGTGCTAATCACTGTGGTGATGAGGTTTTATGCTCTTTTTATGTCAGAAAAAATGTCTTAAAAACCTGTTTTGGAAAACTCCTTCAGGATACGTCACCCTTCCTTCAAGATGCTCATTACACTGATAGAAATTTATAAGATGCCGGATCTGAGACTGAAATAAAGGAAATATTCATATTTTTAACTTACACAAAGAGACAAATCAGTCTTTTTGGTTTTAATTTGACTTCTCACAGATCAAGCAGCCAGGATATAGATTTTCTACTATTTCATCTGGTTGTTTCTTTTAATAATCATAAAATGAACTCAACATCCTTATGATTGAGTTGATAATTCTGTAGACACCTGTATACTTCTCATTCACTCATGAAGTATTTGATAGAGCCACCTGAAGATTTAGCCTTAAACTCTGAACCATCATAAAACAAAACCCATTGAAAACTATGATACAGTATTTGATTTGGTGTGTGTAGAACTCCTACATGAACAGTAGCCTTTGACAACCCCACGTTACAAAGATCTCAATGATTTATGCTTGCACTTTTGCAAGCATGATTTATGCAGTGTGGTGCTCTCTGAGCCATGAACATCCACTATTACTATGAACTTACTTTCCGTGTCCCAGTTTACTGGTTACCGAGAACTCGGTGCACAGAAACAATGGCAACTTATTGTTCACTCCCTAAATCTCCAGTACCGTGTTCTGCCCAGATGTAAAAAGGTAACTTGATCCCAATTAATGAAAGTGACTGGGTCAGCCTGTCACCTCCCATGCTCTTTATGTGCTGCTCAGACATCTATACGCTTATTAAAACCTCAGGCACTCTACATAAGCTCTGCCTTGAAACCAGTTGCCAGAGGCATCACTGCTCAGAACCTGTCTACAGGTTTCTTGGTTTCAGATCTGACATCACATAAACCTCTCTTATCCGCCTTGGCAGCACAGATCAGATGAAAAGCAGCCCCATCCTCACAGAATAATACTCACAAAAAGGATGGAGGCACACAATAATAAACATTTCACCGCTGCTGTTCCTCACAAATGTACCTTACTGCTAACATGCTCCATGGTTAGAAAATGCCCACAACACTTGGCAAACCTCCCTTATTACTTTTATCAGATTCAGAGTGTAGAACTTTTTACTGGAAGCTTTTCTCCAACTAATTGTACTGTTTAAGGCAAAGCTGGAGCACAAGCAGTTCAGCAAATAATTTCTGGAAACATTTCCACTTCTGAATAATTTTTGCCCTTAGACTGTTTGATGTTTACTGTCTGAGTTCCCCTCCTTTAGTCTGAGTGGTCACCAGTCACACAGCATCATTTTTGCTCACAGCAGGATGGGTAACTTTCATCTTTACACAGCGCTGTCAGTTAAAACCTAAACCTGGAATGCCAATAAAAGTGAGGTGACTTTGATAGAAAGAAGAAAGTAGTCTGAGGTATCTGCCTTACATTTGGACTCAGAGCTACCCAGTGTCCAAATAAACACACATGACAGCACAAGATTCCTTGTTTCTGCAAACAGACCAGAGCCACTACTGTCCTGCAAGAAGCTGTTCCAGGGCCCTGTGGCTGCTCAGTGGTCCTCACCTCTCTTGCACCAATGCAACAAAATCCTTCAACTTCAGAAAGCAGCTTCCTGAAAATGCAGTTGTAACCTGTGTCTGCTTCTCCCAACCCGGTGACCTAGAACAACAGTCAGTCCATCTTCAAGAGATTAAGCTCCTTTCTTTTTATTTATATGGCACACAGTGTAACATTCAGGTTAGGCACATAAGAAGAACAAATGGTCTCTTAAAAAAGCTTTGAACTTTATTTCTTCTTCAAAGAATTTGGCTCTTGGAGGAAGTGGTTTAATAACTGAACTTACCAGCACAGGCAGGAAATAGTATTTCCTATGTACATCCTGGCACCAAAACTAGATTGCAGTAGGAAAGGTTTCTGATTTCCTTTAAAAAATCCAGCGGGATTGGAAGAGCAAAGCATTGCCTTGGAAAGGACTTTACTCGTTTGAATTTTCAGCTGCTGGTTCACAGAAAGAGTTTGGACCTGGTCTGTGGTACAAATCAAGGGGACGAGCCTTTACCAGCACTGACTGATAGGGATGGCTGGAGCTCTCCAGCTTTAACAAGAACCTGTGTTTATTATTATCAGAATTTCCTCTTCTTTTGCAGGCTCATTCACAGACTGGCTAATGGGTTTCCAAAAATACTTACAAGTGCTGCCTTAAGGCTTTGTTGTGCTGCACAACATTAAGCAACAACAATAGGGAACAGCTGCTCCCGAATAGCTGTGCAGTTAATTACACTTTATACCTACAGTATGTCTCCATGCTCTACATTAACAGAGCTATTGCACATGTACCGTCCAAACAACGATGGAAGATATTCCATAACGGTCCTACACATTCCAAGCAAAATAAATGAGAACCAGACTCAGATGCTCACACTGCCCTTGCTGCAGGACACATGAAAAGCAAAGCAAATTAATGTTGCAGCAATAACACGATCATCGCAACAAAGAAGAACCTTGAGTGTATTTTTTCATTTGTATGTGTATCTTTAAAATAAGTATTAGATGGTCTAACATCTGGTTTGTCAAAGAAGTTTGTCAGGTATTTCACAGATGTGTAATACTTTTATTTTTACAATCTGGAATAATCACAGTCTGGCATACAAAGAAATAGCTTTTATAATTGCGTTCCTCACCCAAATACATCCCCATCTCCAAGATACACACATGAAACGCTTAAATTAAGAAATAACTCCAGGATGATAAAACCTATACTTATAAGTGGTTTATATTACAATTTATAGCAGGCACATTTGCTCAGATCTTGGCTTTCTTTAATAACTTTTCAATTCTTAGGCCCAGCTGGAAGCCTAAAAATAGGCAATAGAAAATTGGCATGTTTTGTTCAAGGTAATTGAAAGGATACCATGTTAGTCTTACCAGGGCCAGGTTAAAGTAGTTCTGCAAGTCTCCAGAACAATAAGTGTATTTATGACATACATGTTGGTGACAAATGCAGCCATTTAATGTGAGATTTGAAATGGAGATTCATCTCAAACCTCTTCTATTCTCACTTCGTCAAGATTACTCTCACACATGCTCCTGTGTCAGGGTGTTCTCTGCCCTGGTTTTGCTACTGTCCCTCCAATAGCACATCTTATAAAGCACTTGAACCAGAGGCATCTGAAAGCGAAGATGATAGCAACAGTTGGCTGGAGAATGAATAATGGCAGGCCCTGGCACAAGGTTATGTCTATCCAGAATTTTAGTCTAGACCAACGTTTTCAGCTGTGCACTGTTCAAAGTTAGGAAATTCATTTCACCTCCATGGGCCTCAGTTTCTACACACCTACTAAGATGCTGGTAATACTGGTCTTCAAAAAGACCTTTATAAAGAGATGCTCTGTAACCTCTGTAGAAGAGCTAGTTTTCACAATACTTCTCTTTCTTTAGCATACAAGGGTACCATATTTCAGGAGAACAAAGAAAAATAAAATTAAAAGGCCACAGCCTATTTAAATTCATGAGATAAAAGTAATCTCAGAATTATTTACATTAAAGGAAAAGCACAGCTAGATGCTGACACTAGATGAGAAAAATATCTTCATGAGCAGTGTTCTGGGCCAAACTTTAAGAAATATTTAGGTACTTACAGCTCCTGTATCCCATGAAAACATTGCCTTAACATCCTACAGACTGGGCCAAGCCATGTGCCTCCAGCTATGCTACAGCAATGGCATCAACTGCAGCTACATCACACACTACTCAGGAAGGAATTGTTGCTAATAAGCCACAATTTAAAATACTTTAAATTACAAAGTACTCTTTTGAGTAAAACATGACATCTCTGCCAGGGTTAGGGTGCCTGGCCTGAGACACTACATGCCAAGGGTATGTGTGAGATGAAGCTCCATTAGCAGAAGCCTGTCATTATGGTTATGCTGAAGGTCCTGCTGAGCCACACCATGGTGACAGAACTCAGGAGAGGTGAATCAGCTGCTGCTTGTGTTTGCTGCACCAGCTGGGGTTCATGAACTTTCCCCTGACCTCTCTTCTAATTCAAGACTTTGTGGTTTTTCAGTGATTTAAAATTTTAGCTTGAATGTGTGTATATACATATGTGTGTGTATGTGTGTATATATATATACACATATATATATATATACACAATCCCTACTGTGCTAAAATTAGGTTCTCCACAGCTAAAAAGACCCAGGGACAAAAGTAGTTCACATTTTAGTCTCTGCTAGGGCCAAAGA
Organism: Neopelma chrysocephalum; assembly: GCF_003984885.1. Lineage (NCBI taxonomy): Eukaryota > Metazoa > Chordata > Aves > Passeriformes > Pipridae > Neopelma > Neopelma chrysocephalum. The sequence goes on along the minus strand of NW_020897727.1, from coordinate 747,667 downwards.
GCCACCCTCTTCCTGCTCAGCATTACTAAAAGCAGCTTCGTGTCAACATGACAGATGCAGAGGTCCTCCTGTCTCAGTACATCTGCATTGCTCAAATTTTAATGTGAACTTCTGGTCACTGCAATACCTAATTCAGAGCTTGCACTGATACCTCCACAAGGCTCTGTATGTGCTGTGTAAGGCTTGCAACCAGTGTGCAGCCCACCCCCTGCCACACCCATAGAGGCATGGAAAGAGAGGGGATAAATCCCTTTTGGGCAGGATTTAGATCCCTCTGTCTCAGCTGGATTTGTCTTTGCTTGGAAAACCCAAATTTTCTCTGTCTACAAGATCTGCACTGCACCTATACTGGCACAGAGGAGAGCCTGTACTCAGTACCTGTGCTGAAATCTTAATTCAGAGTTCTCCCTTGAGATAGCATTAATATGTTTCCCACTACTCTGGGATGAATAGGTGCTCAGATGCAGGAGTTATAAGCCCTGTAGAGGTACACAGAGAGGAATGAGAGACACTAAATGAAAAATGCATATACAGAACTCTGAACCTCCCCTATAATCAAATTAGGAACAAGACTCCCTAGGTAACACCGTTGGGTGCCACCAGCCTTTGTTTTCACATTGTTATGAAGCAGCAACTCTAACTACAACAAAAATCTCCCTCACCCCCTCTCCACCTTGGCTGATGGTCAAATAGAGCATCAAGAAACAGAAACATCCATAACCTTAGTCAGACACAGAATGAAGCAAGGTATCTTTTTCCTGATTCCTTGGGATAATCTGAGGAACCAAAAAAAGATACACGAAATAGTACATTTGAAAAGAAGGTTGGAGCAGTTAAAAATGGCTGTATGTTGCTCACCACCTCCCTACAAGGACAGTCAAACACCTCACAACATTTACTCTGTCTGATGCCAATACATGTTGGCAAACACAGAAGCACAAAAGACACAGAGAAGTTTCCACACCTGCTTTGCACAGCTTCCTCCTGTGAAAACCAAGACTAATCAAAAAAGTTTTCACACCGAATTTGGTGACTGAGCTTTCTTGATGCATAAAAAGTCCTTGTTACAAAGTCTGTGTCCTCTGAACCTCCATGTACTTTCATGCAAGTCAGGATTTCTTAGTGTCACACCTTATTATTTGCTCAGGGTTGGAATTCAAAATTTCTTTTATTAGCTCAGGTCCTCCAGTTACAAAGATGAATCACGCCATCATTCTTTCAAAGACAGGCTGGACCTATTTCACATACCTCTTCACAGTTCAAACACTGCACTATATACAATTAGCATGCAAGACTTGTTGCCTAAGGATATTGTAGAGGCCAAGAGTATTAAGAGGTTCAAAGTAGGATTAGACAAATCCATGCAGGATAAAGGTCCATCAGTGGATGATCACTAACCACTATTATCTGAAACCCACAGAACATGCTGGGAGAAGCACTGCTGTGTATGCATCCTACATCTCAGCCTCTTCCTCTGGATTGACTACCATGCAGTGCTGAAAACAAGATGCAGCTCCAGACACAGTCTGCAGTTCTTACAGTAAGGAGAAACAAGAACATGATCATAAAACTGTGAACCAGAAAGTCAATGCTGACAGCAATGAAGGCAAAGAAGCAACAAAAAGGGGTTTTTTTTAAAGTAAACCTTAATTATTGTAGACAAAACATGGACTATAAAATCATTCCATCACTCTCCTTTCCCTTCTTTATCCCCTTTGGTCCTTGACCCAGGGACATGGGCTAGATCTAATCTTCCTACCACAGTTAGTGACACTTGCCCCTCTGCTCAGGAGTCAGATACAGGACAGCCTTGATGGTTCTGAGTTTGAGGAAAGACACCCTGAACCCTTGCTCCTTCAAAGCACCTGAAGCTGATCCCTCTGAATCACTTGACATCCTACCCCACAACCAATTCCATTTTCAAACATTCAAAATTCAGCCTCCTTTCACAGCAAATGATTAGTCTAACAGAACCATACTGTTCCAGCGTTATTTTCTCATTGGTTCTTTTAATGTGGTTGTTCCTTTACCTGCTATCATACGTATTTAGAAGTCCTTCATTTTGAGAACATTTTCTTTAGCAGATGAAAAATGTGCTTTTGAAGTATTTCTGCTTGGAAACAGTTTCATAAGATAAAAAATACTTCAAGAGTGATTCTGTACCAATGCAATGTTTTCATTTAAAGTAGACAAACAACAAAGCGGCTTAGTGTTTGGTTGTGCCTTAGTTACAGGCAACATTTTCATGAAAAAAAAAATTCCTGCCCAGGTAGTTAAACAAATACAAAAAAATAAGACTCACTTCTGGCTAAATTCAGAGTAAGATATTTAAAGGTACATACGCTTCCTCCTGGTGCCTAGAAAGTCTGAAATATAACTATGCTATGGTGCTATTAATGCAATTTGAAGGCTATTAAATTTGGGGAATCAAATTGTCATACTAATGATAGGGGTTAAAGCTGTGTCAGTTATGCCTGTTCTCAGGTAGAGAAGAATTAAAAAGCTTTCTACTTTTATCTGAATAAAAATGAAATGTTTGCAGCAAATATACAAACATTTGTGATGTAACAAAATATTTTATCTGCTGCCTTAATTATATATGTAATAGATTAACACGTATTTGCAACACACACGTATTATTAAAAATATTTGAGGTAACAATAATCTTGAGGAAAAAATGCCACTGAATTATGCAATTCTGAAGAAGTCAAAATATTTAATTTGGAAGGGTGAGAGTGGTGCTCAGTTTTTCTTTCCTCTGAAAATGTTAACTAAAATCAACATAATTCAAGAAAAGTTTCAGTGACCTGAACAGAATTACTCCAATAAGGCGGAAAGGAAGTACTAATCAAAATATTGAGTCCAATTCTTTATGCTTTTAAGATAAGACTTTCATTATGATAATTTTAAAAGTATATCTCATATTTTTTTATTGCTCTTTAAATCTTGCAACCTCAGTGCCTGGCTTGTATTCTTCTCCAGCTACTCATGATGCAAAATTAGACATATTCTTTTGAATATATCCCTTGAGGGGTTGTGGGTGGATCTTGCCACTGGATGCTACAAAATATTCTCAAATCAAGAGCTTTCTGTGTTAAACAATTCAAATCCCAGGAGACCATCCAGCCAATTTACCAAGTATAAATATAGTCCCTCTGTCATTCACACTGAGCACACTGAATTCCATGCAAAATCTCAGGGGAACTAGAAGAAAAATTTTAATGTTCAGCAGTAGTCTTTAATTTTGCATTCAAATTATGTCACTGACCACTTTTCTCATTCCTCTTGAGGCAAGTGCCTTCCTCAGAAGGCAGGTTTTAGGAGAGATACCTCATAGTCCTTTCCCTAACCATGCTGGCTGATCCTGGGGCTGCCTCATTCATTGGTTTAACACCAACTAGTGGATTGTCTCTTAACATATAACCAGTTATATGAACAGCAAAATACCTATGGATAGGGTGTGTCCCTAAGGGAAGCAGGGCTTTATGCCTACAGTTAAGGTTACTCAACATTTCCCAGTATAAGATCTTATTTCCAGTTCCTTACAGCTTTGCTAAATAAACTGGCCTGAAGTCTTCCATAATGAGGCTCTGCCTCAGGCTGTGTGTTTTGGAGAACTGCTCGTGTTACTAATAAGGCAATAATCCATATTGCAGCTCGATTAGTAGTCAAAATGGTTGACAAAATCTGTAATTATAAAAAGAAAAGTTCCTTATGCTGACATATCAAAACAGACCTCTCAGACCGCAATAGGGAACAACCACAATAAAGGATTCTCTGCTCCATTAGCTGCAAGGAAAGTGAGTAGGAGTTTGGCCTGAATAAAACATACTGTGGAAGGAAGAAATATTAGAATCAAATGCTCATATAAAAGCTTTGCTGCAACATCAATAATCTTCAAAGTACTTAACTAGGGAGGTAGGCATTGCGATGCCTCTCTGACAGATGGGAAGATGGAGGCACAAAGAAGCAGCTTGGCTTCTTGCAGGCCCGTGAAAGGCAGCAGGGTAAGCCTCAGAGAGCATCCTGGGGTGCATTAAAAAAAAAAAGGTACCCAGAAAGAGGTGCTAAAAATCCTCCTTTACTTCTGAGAAGATTTATTTTACTACCACTGCAGTCAGAAACAAGTTGTACAATGTCTTGCTAGAATTGAAATTGCTTTCTTATGAGAAGAACAGAAAATTTCTCACCAGAAATAGCAACAATTGTTATCTCTGGGATGTACAATTTTCATAAAGTGAGCAAATAAATTGAACTATGAGAATCAAAAGGTATTAGACTGAGCAAATTTTTTTTGCAGGAAAGAAATACTAAAAACTAACACAGAAATTATATCAACGGTGTAATTGAGAGCACATTACCATAAAAACAGCACCTCTTTCTGGAGAGGATTTAACTAGGGTCGCTACAGGCCTTTGGCATTGGTAATACCCATTTCTGGACCAAGCCCTGCCCTGAGGGAGAGACTGTGTGAAGACTCCATGTGTGTGTGAAGACTGCGATGAGTCCCAGAGGGTAGGCTGGACTGGGACGGGGTTCCTGCTGGTAACAAGGGTGGCCTCTTCAGCAGCCCAGTACAAAGCTGAGGTGAATCCAGCTGTAAATTAATTTAGAAAAGTAAGCAGACACACAGGCGGGGTCTGTGCGGGGTTGGCACACGCAGCTATTTCCGAGCAGACGGTCACTTCCTCCTCCTGCCTGAAATGAGCCTCATCCCACGCAAAGTTTCCAAGCCTTTCATTAGTGGTTGTGTTACTGTATAATAGCTATAATGAGAAGGCCATAAAAAATCCAAAGTTAGCTGAGGGTCCTTAACCATTATGTGGCTCTCTTTCCAGATTTTTATTTAAACTTTAATGACTGCCCCATAAGATCAAGCAACAACAAACAACATTTGCATTACAGCTGTATTATTTAATTCCCATCAGCTGAAAATGCCAAGCTACTGGCCAGTAGCTCAGGAAAATAAGTGGTGACAGGTGAAAGAAAAATACCCTTCCTGTACCTCTTCAAGCCACTTTAAAGCCTGAGGGTCTACAATGTCATTTACACCTAATGAAACCTAATGTCAGACCACACTATTTAGCCAAATGTTATCTTTTCAGGAAAAAAATGGACCTTGCTACTTTTAAGGACATGGTGCTCTTTCTGGCCGTAATTTCTACTGTCTAATTAAACCATGATAGAACTGATCCCTTCAGATTTGCTATTAACTTATTTATTTCTGCTTTTGAAGGTGCACTTAATGCCACCTTATGTATTGGGGGATCTAGGTGCTTGAAAGATGTAATTTACCCTCTGGTTTAATTAGATCAGTGACTTTATTGGACAGCCAAAATAGTCTGAAGTAATAATCACAGTCCAAACTTTTAATTCTGAATCAAGTACAAAAGAAGGAGTGCATACTTCTGTGAACAGTGAAGTATTTTAAAGGGCTGCTTTCATCTCTAATAGCTGTAGTATCATTTTGCAGCTAGTTCTGAAGTGTTTTGGGTAAGCCACTAACAAATGTAGAGTAACAACAGACTCTGCGTTTTCTATCACATTCTTAGAGTTTTCAAGACAAGTCCAGGAAGCAAAATTAGCAGAGTGCAAATTCATATTGATCTGCCTGGCTTCCGGAAAAATAAATTTTCTTTCAATGTCAATTAAAGTTAACAAAGTGAGATTTCAATCCGATTACTTAAGTAAAAGGTCACAAGAATGGTTAAGAGCGGATAAATTGCATACACAGGCAACTATCAGTTTTTTAGAGAAACATACTATGTGTTCAAAGAAAAGCAAGCAGTAAATGAATTTTAAAAGATGAGATGTAATCAAGCTTCATCAAACTGCCTCCCTTTTAGCAATTTTCTTATTTGCTCATTCATTAAGTATGTCTAGTGTTTTACAAAAAAAAAGGGAAAAGAGAAAGAATTCAAACCCCTTTAGGATTTGCAATACAGATATCTGTGGATTTTGCAATCCAGAACTTTGTGCCAAAAATAGTCCTATTGATTACAAGGGATTAAAATTACTTCTTAACATAGAAGCAGTAGAATCTGGCCTTGAGCAAAATCACACTAAAAAGTCAGAATATAAATTAGAAAAAACAGTCAATGAGTTGAATATTCATGCTCGGTAACAGAATCAAAGAAATGTTGGGTGGAAGAGACCTCTGGAGGTCTCAAATCCAACTTCCCACTGGACCAAATCAGCCATGGCTTTTTTCCCCTGCTGTACTACCTTCCTAGAGAAATTTGTTTCCTAATAGCCAACCAGAACATCTCATTTTCTGCTGTTTTCAACTATTTCCCCTTCTATATTTTCTGTTAGTATTGAGAAGACACTACCTCTGATATCCTTGCAACTACCCTTTAAGTAGCTGCAAGCTGCTCTTAGATACCCTTCAGCCTCTTATCTAGAACAAAACAAGACCAGCTTCCTCAGTTCCTTCTAGCATGTCAGGTATTCCAGACCCTGGACCATCATGATAGGTCTCTACAGTTCCTCCATATCACTCCTGAACAGGAATGGGATGAGGAGCCAGAATAGGGACATGATTGGACTCACTGCTCCAGGTGCAGCCTCATCAACACAAATCAGAGGAAGTTAACAAGTCAGCTTCAACTGGAACATGATCAGAACACTGCTCTTTTGGGAATAAAACAAAAACTTTTCTACCCCTTGAATTGGCATCTAGGAAGAACAGATTTGTCCCATTTATGCAGGCAAAATCAGATCCAAATTCTAGACTTTATTTCTGTCATACTACAATTTAATCGTAAGGCTTAATAAATGCAAGAAAATGGGATTTTTAATTACTCTTGACTTATAACACTGTACAGCGTAGGGAGAATCATTTGCTTTTACAGACCCTTTTCTCACTGATTTCACTTGGAAGAAACTGAAGTATGTTACAAAATTAGTAGCTTTCCTTGTAGGGTCAGAGAAAGGAGTGGAGATGATTTTGTATGCACTTTTGGAGTGCAGTCATGCACGCCTAACTAGTGCAGTCAGCTACCAGGATCAGACACACAAATCTAAAAGGCTTCACACAGTCATGTATTTGTAAGACTTCTGATGTGCAAAAAAAAATTAAGAATACATGATTAGGACACTGAATTTACAGAACTGAGTCTCCCTTATGCCAGAAATTCCTAAGGAGCATTTAAGATCCCTAAATATTTGCCAAGGACAATGAGGTCTCTCAATGAGGGATGCTTTGGAATTTAAAATAAACAGCTATCACTATGTATTTAGAGTCTATCTGTAGAATGACAGGATTCTTGTGGCTAAAGCAGCAACTGGAGACTTGGGACTTGTGTTCAGTTCTTGGACTTGCCACAAATTTTCTCTGAGGGGCCGGATGTTTGTCTTCCTGCAGCTCTGCTCCCCAACTGCACATACCGAGAATCATGTTCCCTTTCACCCCCCGTTGCTTTTGTAATCAAAAGCAATTAACAGACAACTTTACACATTATGATTAAAAAAGGCATGTCAGCCATAGCTAGGACTGTCAGGAAATCAAAGGGCGCTCCTCATAGAATTATTTAGCTTGGAAAAGACCTCTAAGGTCATCCAGTCCAATCATTAACCCAGCATTGCCGAGTCCACCACTAACCCATGTCCCCAAGTGCCACACCTACATGTCTTTTAAATAACTCCAGTTATGATGACTCCACCACTTCCTTGGGCAGCCTGTTCCATTACTTGACAACCCTTTTGTCCTAATGTCCAACCTAAACCTCCTCTGGCACAACTTGAGGCCAGTTTTCTCTTGTCCTATTGCTTGTTGCTTGGGAGGAGAGACTGACCCCCATCTTATTACAACCTTCTTTCAGGTCATTGTAGAGAATGAGAAAGTCACCTTGAGCCTCCATTTCTCGAGGCTAAACAACCCCAGCTACCTCAGGTACTCCTCCAAAGACTTGTGGTTCTAAACCCTTCCTCAGCTCCATTGTCCTTCTTTGGGCTCTACCTTGTGCTGCCCCCACCAACCTTCTCCCTTCCCTACATTTCCCCGTGCGGGATGAAGAGTAGTTCCCCAGGACAATGTTAAAGAAGTTGGTACAATGATAGGAAAGAGACTCACAGTTATGAGCTAAAGGGACTGGACACAAAGCTGTTTTAAACGTAGGATGGTTACCCAGCTATGCAACCTGACCACATGCAGTGGGAACATGTGCTACAATGAGCAATCTCAGTCAGAGATGGGAAAGGAAAAAGGGCTAAAGCCTCATTTGGCTTCCAACAGCTCTGTGCCAGAATGAGTTCAGCAGGACCTACCCAGCCACACCACTTTGCTACTCTAAAGGAAGAAAATAAATGCTGCTTCTGGGCTGGATTCAGTCCTCCACAACTTGTAGAAAACAGTGTCACGTGTACAATGACTCTTCATCTTGACCACCTCAGGTCTGCTTTGCTCTTTCTCCTTCTTCCCTTCCAGGTCAGTTCCTTTCTACTTCTTTCCATTTATTTCTCCTTACCTCCTAACTCAAACTTTCTACCTCCCTGAGAAACAGGAGCTTCCCTTGACAGCTCTATCACATTGCTCACTTTGCCTGCTAATTTTTCTTCTCTTCATTAACTTCCTTCTGTCTTCTCCCTCAGAATGTAACCTTAATGGCTCACAGCCTTCTCATAAAGCCTCACAAACACAGTACATCACAATAAAAAAACAAAACTCAAACTGTTTTACCTGGCTGAGGCTTTGAGAGAAACTTGATGTGACAGAGTGGACCTTAGACAATTATCCGGATGACTGTTTGCTCACACTGCTGATTAAGCCATGAACTTGCTTTGGAGGCAGACTTCTTAGTAGAAATCAAACAACAAAGCAAACTTAATTTTCGGTGGTTTTGTTCATTCCCCTTGCCCACAGACTGGTGCACAGCAACAGTATAAGAATTCTGAATTCTTCCTGTAAGGAAATATAAATAATCCTTCCCCAAATATGTAATTTGCATTATTAAAACGAATGTTTTTCCTTGGATTATAACAGTGCTGGCCATAATTTTTGTATGGTTTCAAAATAATAATAATAATAATAATAATAATAATAATAATAATAATAATAATGCCCCTACCCTCTCACTCCCCAAATACATTTAGCATTTGTATTCTCTGTTAAAAACTACAAATTTCAATTTGGAATATTGCCATATTAAAAGGAAACAACTGTGATACATATCCAAGTAAGGAAAAAAATACATTCACTGCTGGTACTACAAGAAATCCTACTTTGGCTTGAAGCAAATACACAAAGCATTTGTAGATGTCATTGAAGACTGACAAAGTAAATCTCAAGTTCACAATAGTCAATAAGAATATTAAAAACCTTCAAATTATATCATGAGGCCTTTACCTTACTTCTCTTTTTTAAAAAAGGCAACCTTGATTCATCAGCATTAGGGAAAATAGCCAAAATTTCGGGTAACCAACCCATAAATCTTAAAGTGGCTTTCATGAATAAGAATATTAATAGTTACAAAGTCAAATACTGCAGGTCTTCCTCGCACAGTCAGTTGGATCTGGTCCAAATCCAAGAGGAGCAATCAAGGATAAAAAAAAGTGCACTTGAAATAATGCGCCTATGCACGCTGATAGAAATTATTAGGAAAAGCTGTTCAGTTCTGGTTTCCAAATTTCAAGAAGAACATGAAGAACCTCCAAAATGTACATGAACATGATATAAAGTTAATCCTATTATTAATAGATAACAAGTTCTGGATTTCAAAGACAAGGAGAACTGGCCAAATAATCCCCAGCTTTGGGAAGCTGCTGAACAAGGGAACAGTCAGCTGCTCAATCTTCACTGAGCCCCAGTGCTCCTTCTAGCAGGGCTGCAATTCAGGCCATTTCACTAGATTCAGATTCCTATAACTGACAGGGCCTTTGTGTTTAGTTACAATCCTTCAGATTCCTCCATAAACCCACTTTTCCCAAATACTCAAAGTCAGTCCAGAGTTTCTCACTCCTGCCAGGCCCTCAGCATATTTCAGCATGCTTTAGCTAGCTTCTACAGGAAAAGCAGTGCTGTAAATGAAACCAATTCCCAGGGAATTGCATATGTCTTTTTGGACAAGTACTTGTTTCTCAATGAAGTGGACGAGATTTTTGCACTAGGTTTAGTAAAGCAGGGTTACACGTGATGGTACCATTTATATGTATATTCAAGTGTTTGTTTATGTAAGCATTTTCATCAAATCCATCATGTTATTATGTAGATGGTTAAAATTAAGCAGTGCAGTATGTAAGTGTTTATAGGATTAGACCCAGAGATTTGAAGCATATAAAAGGCAAGTTCTGTCTAGAGCCACTATGAGAGAAATGATGAGCTGAGTGCAGGAATAATATCAGCAGCCTGACCCTGTATTTTTGGCAAGCACAAGGACTACAGCTGCAAGATCCAAATTTGAGGTGTAAAAATTGTGGATCAAAGTCTAAGAATTCAGGAGCCGCAGGAAGACGAATAAGAAATTTTTGCAATGACTACAAACCTTGAACATTTCAGATTCATGGTGCACATTTCTGAAAGAAAAACACCTCAATAGTTCCCCACTGCTCTTAACACAGGCAGTGCCTGATGTTTGCTTCACCGTTCACTGAGCCTGCGAATGACAGGAAGAATGTTGACATTTTGTGCCACACATACGGGAAGAAACAGATCATCTCCCTCTGAAAGGTGCTTTATTTTATGTGAGAAAAGACAAAACTCTGAGCTCCACATCAAATAAATCATACAATAAGAACATTATTTTTAAAGGGAATGAGTATTTTGCATATTAATATTAAATGACATCTGAGCAGCAAATATAGAAATTATAATATTCAGTATCTCACAGAGAGCTGACACAGAGCAGAGGAGTTCTGGTAACCAAGCTGTCTTAAATCTACAGCCTCAAAAAAAAAGCTTCATCAAAATTTAATATTCATTCAATACGGACTCTTTCATTGTTATGAAAACTGATTAGGGCCAATCGTAAAATCTTGGGTGCTTCATTTACTCCCTTTCCCTTCTAGAAAAAGGGATGGAAAAAAATCAACTCAATGCAAAAAAATAACCCAAACCTGGCAAACATTTTCCCGGCAACATTTCAGGCAGCTACTATTTTGCATTTGGTAAAGATGCAGTCCTTACCCGTGGACACACAGATCCTTAGAAGGAAATGGAAGGGGCATTAGTAATTCAAATAAGGGACAAAAGAGACACACATTAAAATGTGCAGAAATATTTTTTAGCAAACCAGCAAGAGCATATAATATAGTAGGAAAGGGGGAAGAGAGGGCTGAAAATTTTTTTTTGTAAAGATGTGGTCAAAGCTCTTCTTTTTGAAGAAGTCACGGAGCTAAAATAACCATATTGTTAGGCAGTGACTCATGGGAACAAAGACAACAATGCTATCTAGGATCGTTATACTGGTGCCTTTTAATCATAATGTTGGTACAGTTTTCCCTCACTCTGACCTAGTTTAACTAGTTTAGAAAGCTTAATAGGCAATGCTGCTTACAGCACTGTTAGGAGGACCTGAATATATACAACAAGTTCTTTTGTGAATGAAAATTACTGATTCATGGCCCGTTACACCCCATGAATTCAGAGAAACAACAGTGAAGTTAATTCACGGAAGTTTCACACAACTGAATCTGAATTTGTCCTCCTGCACTTTCAAAACATTCGTGTTGGCAATCTGAGGCTGCATCGTCAACATGACATGTCCTAGAACAGCCACCCGTGTCACAGCTCTCTCACTAACAGCAGAGCACAACCTACCTAGAAGCAAAATACAGGTAAAAATTTTAAATTTAAAAACCACTAAGTTGAGCTGGAAATATTTTTAGTTCCCATAAAAGAGATTTATGAGAACAATGCTTTCACGAAAGTTTTTCTATAGAAGATTTTGTGTTTTAACTGACAGGCTGAAAATCAAGAATTTTCAGTCTTGGAGTTTTCAATGAAAACATAAAGGTTGCCAGTAACCACCATTTCCAGTAGAAATATCCTTTTGGCAAGAAATGATATCTTTGTTCATTTTCTTATTGAAAAACATTGATCCATTCCAGTGATTGATGTCAACCATAGGACACAACTCTATTTTCCATGGGATAACTGATGAACTTGCTTTTAGTGTTAACTAGATTAATGCCTGCTATCATCTGCAAGTTTATAGTCTACCAAAATATAGAAGCCACTTTTCCGAACCTCTGGCTCTGCAGTCACATATGTTACCTACAGATACTGCTTGAACTTGTGCTGAACATAATTAAGTTGCTCAGTGCATTCCTGTGAGCTGCACTGGCCATCGCTCTTTATTTGCGGGGTGGATTTTTCTCCCGCTGTAAGCTCAGGCAAATCTATCGGAATCATTAAGGGGCTTTGCTCGGCTGCAGCCATAACAGCCCCACAAGGGACACCCTGCCCTTCCTCTGCTGCTTAGTCTGGGTCGGCTCCAGGATCCCACAGAGACCAGCATAAAGGACATTGATGAAAATGAACCATAAAAGGAACTCATGAGGTCAAGCCAGTGTGTATATTTACCCGAGATCCAGTGCTGTAGCAGGGAGCTGTAAGACCTGCTCCAGCGATTGGGTTGGGAAAGGCAACTCTTAACATTTATAGTCTGACTTGATGTAGAAAATAAAGCTATCTTTCCAGATTTATTGACCAACAAACTTATTTCACTAAATTTCACACAGCTGGGATTTATTCTTTTTCTTGCATCTGTCTCCCTGGTTCCTGAGAGGTATATTCTTAATTACATAGAGGAAACAGGCACCTTGGTTTCTCCATGTGGCTCAGTCCCAGACTGTTACATGGAAAATTGTCCCAGTTGGGATTTTCAGAAGCACTGGCTTAATCCTCCTCCCCCTAAAACCACTGGTAAAAACACCCATGAATCTGCAGTTGGAAGGAAAGAGGACAGTGCTAAAGACTGTCAAAAACCCTACTATTGCCACATGCAGGCATAAACTAATCTTGTTAGAGAAAAGTACTCTTCTGAGTATCAGGTAGATTCTATTTTCTCCAAATGAATAAAGATTAACTCACAGTAAAAATTCTTAGCAAAGAAGGCTTTCTCAAGGCAAATTAAGGGAAAGGATTTTTAGGTACTGTATTGGAAAAAAACACAAACCAGAGCAGACCACCAGGCAGCTTGGAAGAGTAGAAGTTTACTTTGTAAAACCAAACTTTGCAACATTCAGTTTGTTAACATGAGAGTATCCTCTAATTTTATCTACAGCTACCACCTCCTGCAAGTTGCAATTGCCAAAAAAGGTCAAAATATCTTAATGTTACATTCCACCGAGTCACTAAATGGAACAGAAGTCATATTACTGTAATTCATAATTCAGAACTCAAATTTCATAAGACAACATAAGAAATGTCATTTTAACCACACTAATTCCTTCACAGTTAACATGAGTGGGTGTTGGAGCAATCCAAGCTGAAAAAAGCCATCTAATTTCAGCAAGTATACCGCAAGCCAACTTGGCAACCCTCCACATGGATCAGACAAATGTCTGCTCTGTTGAAGCTGAAGGCACAGTGATAATTATCATAGCTGATACTGCATCAGTGGTAATGACAGTGTGGTTTGTAAATATGAAACAAACTAGGATTCTCTGGTTCACAAACAGGGATTTGGTACTACTGTGGGAACCTGCCATAAACCTTACGGATCTGAATGCAGCCCTTGATCCAAACTAGGGCACGTTCCTCTGTAACTGGGAAGTCATTCAATAGCTGCAGTGCACATTTAATTATCACACTTTCTTTTTGGGTGGGTGTTGGTAGAAGCCAGACAATCACATTATATGACAATTATATGACAATCACATCCCCCGGAAGGGAGAAGCAGCCCATACCACCACTCCTACTGAAAAGGGAGATGCTGTGACCATTTTTCACTTGGCTAAGCACCTTGCTATTGGGGTCAGGTACCTCACCAGGAAGGAGTTAGGTCTTTCCAGAATAATTAAACATGCTCAGTTAAAGTTTCCTCAGGCATTTATAGCGGGTAAGAAAAGCTTCTGAAACTAAAAAAAATCAAGGAAAGAGAGAAAGGATACCTTCTCATTTAAATAGAGAGGAGAAGAAATTAAAATGGCTGAAGAAGGCAGGTATTTCCCAGCTCAAAACTGCAGCATGTCAAGCTACACTAGATGCCTGCTTTGGTTCCTGCCCTGTCCCTCTAGAGGCAGCCAGGGCCAGCAGGGAGCAGTGGTTTTGCAGAGGTTTTTGGCTCACAGAGCCCTTCTGACACACCACAAAGCAACACTTGCGTGCAGAAAGCGAGCTGGCTCCGAAGGACTCGCAGGTGACCGAGCAGCCCTCCAAACCAATGGGAGGCTGGGTATGCCCTCACCAAAAAGCCAATGGATAAAAAATAGCTTAAAATCCCTCATCTGTGGGACCTTAGCATATAACAGAGGGTTTTCCCCAGAGCCAGTTCAGATTTACTCACACACTGTGCCTTGCACTTTAACTCCGCTATGAGAATGCTACTCTACTACTCTATTAATGAATATTTATAAAGCACTTTGAGATTCTTTATGAGAGGTGAGCCTGGCATTTAAGGCAACAAATATTACAAAATTTCCCTTCCAGTTACTAAGCAATACCTAGTCATTAGGAAAGATTCCCAATATATAAATATTGGCTTGAGTAAAAATGTTTTTGAAAACCAAGTTCTCTGCTGGAAAAAAACAAAAATCAAAGGAACATTTTCAATTACTTCAAAATAATGTAATGTGGAAATGCAACAGCTATTTCCTATGTTTAGTTTTCCCCCTACCTATATCATGCTATCTCTCTAAAATGCTAACCATCACTTAAACCCATGTGTTTTCACTTTCCCTCAGACCATCTTTTTCCATTACAGAAGTCTTGAGCTCTATCACTCACCTAAAGGCTTACACAGGGTCAGAGGAAAGCCAAACTAAACTTGACATTTCCGCCAGTGTTGTGTTTTTTTCATGTGCTGGCCTTACCAGACAGGATTCATCTCATCTCATCCCACACTTCTCTCCACTCAGTGCAGATGGAGGATTGCCTGGAGAGTAACTGACTTACTCTAGACACTGGATTTGGGCTTCCCTGCTCCATTTCCCCTCCAATGCTTTTTTTTTGTTGAGAACACAATGAACTCCTAACCATGAGCACTTTATTAAGCTACAAAGCTGTAACTGAGCTATTAGATGGTTGCTGGCAACCACAATAAGAAAAATAAAAATATAATTGAAATCCTTATTGCTAGTCCTTAGAAGTAACAAATTAAACAGAACTGATTTGTGTATCTGGAGTGGTGGTGGATATCTGAATAGGAAAACCAACTGGATTTTAAAATAAGAGATGAATTTTACATTGATGTCAGATTGTATGAAGCTAATAATATTTATTATTTTATTATAATTATAGGTCCAGGTATATCAGAAGTATTGTATCCTGAACTTAGTAAAACTTAGTTTTACTACTTATTTCATTAGTTGTCTGGCAAGTCAGTTTTGTAAAGATGGAGCGAAAGTGAGAGGAATTTGCTGGAAGACAAACTCCCAACTGGACTGTGTGGTATGCACTATTTTGTCACTGCTAATGGAGTTCAGCTCTATTACTTGTGACAAAACCCTCTGGTGTGTAAAATGCTTGGTTTACTGCTACATCATTTTTAGTAATAAAACCAAAGGGGGACCTGCTATGCACCCCACCTCATACAGGCAGCCAACAGACACAGGGTTGGTACAGGCTGCAAAATGAGCCAACAACTGCCAAACAAAGCAGTTCTCATCCCCTCCCCAGTTCATCTCTGAAGTGGTCTATGCTCAGGCTTGTACCATATAAAAATAGCTTTAAGTTCAAGGTAAATTAGCCCATAGAGTTCAGTGTTAGCATAGCTGAACTACTCTGAGTAATACAGGTTATTTTATTGGCACAGTGGTAGGAGCCAAAGCTGTGTCTCCTTTACTCTCTCAAGAACAGGTAAGACAGCAGATGTATTTTTAAGGCCCACACATGCTTTCTCCCTTACAACCATTACTCCACATTGAAATGCAATCTTGCTTTCATTAGGAAAGAGATAGCTCCTAACTGAAGTTGCTATATCTGGAAAAGAAACGTATGTATCATATGGCAGCCTCATTTTATTTCATTCACATCACACTGCAGGGCCTACTTTTCCTCCTCCTCCTTCGTCAAATGTAAGAGAGAGCTGTTGTTTGTGTATAGCATGCACATTAGCACAGATAAACTGCTCACCGAGTGTAATGATTAATGATTGAATAGTGCAGTTGTTGCAAAAATAAGTCATGCAGTGAAGAGAGATCTGAAGATTATATCTAACACCAGGGGATGGCTTATTAATCTTACTTCTTGAAGAATTCGTGAGTAAATCATTCTCCTTTATTAATGATATTTCACTTTGCTCCATGAGACATCTTTTATACATCCAGAAGGGCAATTATCTGTTTAGGCCAGGAAACAATATTAGTTACAGACGGTGCTTGAATGTTTGATCTAAGTCACTTAAATAAAACAGGGTAAAAAAGAGTGAAGCACACTCCAAAGACCTACCCCAAACAGGACTGCATTTACAGGCAGGTTGTTTTGGTTCCCCTCTATCTGGAAATGACAAATTAAATGCATTTTCAAGTCTCAATTAATGTGGAGGTTGCATACTCTAACGATGATATAACAACTCAAGGAAAACTACATTACTTTTATGTCTTCTGTGTCTGAAGGAATTCTATTATATGTGAGGTGGTTAAACATGTCTGAAATGGTTTATTAATATAAAAGTCTTTCAAAGGGAGATCTTAAATTCTTGATCACAATGAGATAGATATTGAAGACAGAAAGTAGAGTTTATAATTTAAAAATTAAAAAGACCCTTTTCTTGTTTCAAAACTCTCTCTTTTTTTCTATCTGTCCATCATCTGCTACCCACGAAAATATGGGAGGATTTAAGGAGGGAACACAGAAACCTGTTTAACAGTATTATTCCAAGAACCATAACATAAAACATACACAAGGTTAATATAAATCTATAAATCATCTCAAAAGGACGTTCATTAACTAGATTTAAAGACCTTAGGTATGGAAATTTTAAACTTAAATTATTATAGAAATTGCATTAGATAATATGGGTTGATCACAGAAGTGCTTTGCAGATTCACAAAACTTTGACAAATGTCTTACCATGGATTTCAAAATATTACTAAGCTGAGTCGTGGTTATCCTTTAGATTAATAGATCAATTAAAGTGCAGAAGTTTATTGGACAAATAATTAATTAAAGGCAGCATGATCTAGTGAATAGAAACATGAGGAGACCCAGGAAGGAGAGGAAAGTTCTACTATATTTTTCAAGTATGGATTAAGGTTAAGGATAATCTGTGCACAGAGGACTCTGCAGAGATGCACTTGCATGTGTGGGCATTTCCCAAAGACTCATTTCACTCAGTCTCCAAGTGCTGATATTTGATACAGACACCTGGACTAACAAGCACTTGTGTGGAGATTTACACTTTCACCAAATGCCTCAGTGTGTAATTGGTGCACATGGATGGATTGAATTAGAGCTGCTCAATTGAGTGTCATATGTGTTCTGCTGCTGCCAGAGCCTTCTTTTCAGCTCAAAGCTGTAAAATGGTATTTAGAGCAGAGGAACCAGATCTCTGCCTTGGAAAGAGATCACAAGTGAGCCTGTACTGAAGGATCCGTTTGGGTTTTGGAAACATGAACATCCTTCCAGACTGTGTTCAATATCTGTTAATGAAACTTCTTTAACTAAAAAAAAAAAAAGTTATCATAGCTGTAAATTCTGGTAGAAAAAATACTAGTTTAGTCAGGTACCTATATTGAGAGGGGGAAAAAAAGCTTTCAGCAGTGCAACAGTCCCATTTTCAGAATGAACCAGCTCTGCTAATGTGGCAATTTTCTGACATTAACAGTCTGCCTGACAGTGAGACCATTTTTATCATTAGTAAATGTTTTTGCCTGGAATCTGAAGTTGCTTTATGCTTTTTGTTTTAAGTTGCTTGTCGAAAAAGAGAAGTCCTGAAAGAAACAGAACTGATCTCATAAAGCTGCTTCAAGACTTTTACATGAGTACATTCTAGAGATTTCTAATTTTCATTTGGTTAGTAATTTTCTTTTGACTCAAGAAAATGGTGAGCATCCCAGACATATTTCAAAGCCAAAAATATGCAGGTCAAAATATGAGTGCACTTTGTATCAGAGTCTGAGTCTGACTGCAATGTATTTTCAGCATCCATTTCAGGTCCCATACTTTGTATTTGCATTTTAGAGCACGTTTGACCAAAATGACACAGGAACCTCTTTCTCCTTAAGACCCAAGGAACATTAAGATTCTGTTTCACTGGGTTCATTTCAAATCTGAATTTTATGTTACCTCATAATCACTAGACTCCTGACACAAGCCATACCTGTTCGTCCACATACCATTCAAAATTGGGGAAACAGGGTTTGTTAGAAGCAATCCTTTCACATTCCCGGGTTTAAAAATGTACGTTGAAGCTTTTGGGTTAGAATACTATCCCACTGAAGTTTATAAAATAAAGGTTTTGCCTACAATGCAGTTACCTATTACAAAGAAACCATAGTCTGTTACCCTAACTTGATCTCTCCCACCACTCAGCCCCACGTCACAGCACCAGGTTTAGCATCTGCCCATTATGCTGAAAAGCCTCAATAGAAAAGTCATGATCCAAACCCACATTTCTGAAACACAAGGATCTGTGCAGGAGCTATAATATTGCCCTGGATTTGCTGACAGTAGTTTTAAAGAACAAAGCTAAAAAATGAAGCAGTGTATTCAAAAACAGCATTATGTATTTTCATCGGAACTACCTCCAGTCTCATGCAGGCCTCAGTGACTGGAAAACTGGGTCTCAAAGTGATTTGAAAAGGAGAATAAACGTTAATAATATTGATTCTTCTCTGAGAATTCCCTGCAGTCCTGCTCAGGGAACCAAGGTAGTGAACAGCAGTAAAAATCCAGCTTTTCCAGCAGGTGTCTGGGTAATATTCAGAGAAGCAAGCAAATACATGATCTCTTTAGGGACAAGCATATGCCCCATCTGCTCTGTGAACCCGTGTTTCATCCTGCTAATCTGGAATGTTAGCAGATCTATTCAGATTCTCAAGTCTGACCTGCTTCCGAGAAGAGAATTATTCAAATAGGTTACATCAAAATAATCAGCAGTTAAAAACTAACATCAGTAGATAGTGACTCTATCAGCATTTTTCTCTTGCTGCGTTTTTTTTCTTTAAGTAATTAAAAAGTGTCTCTGGAAGAGCAGTATGTACAGTATGTCATAAAGTCTCTCTGAACTACCTATATTTACCCCTGAAAGTGAATTCTTTATAAGACCTAGGATATCAAAGAAACGAGGGATCAAAGTAGTTTTAATAAGCAACCCAGTGTTTGTAGAACCTGCACTTTCATGTATCATGTTTTGTTCAAGTTCTTAATTTCGGTTCCTCACCACAGAAGGCACTTAAGATAACTATCTATAACCATATTGTCATGTTGAATCCTTTGATTATTTAACATGTACACCTTAGTGAAACAAAAATGCCTTTTTTTCCCCATAATATTTGGACTTCATTGTATTTTATCACATGAAACATAGATTTGATTTGTTTGATAGTTGGATCATATAGTAGCATCATTTTCATTAGTATTTCTACCTATACATAAAGTTTAATGTAGCACAGTTTAATCTACTCCCATACATTGATGTGATCTATTTCACCTTGATCTTTTATAAATTTCAAAATAAACACATAACAAAAGATGGTAAGAGCTTCAGAAAATAAAGTTAACTGGGCCTTAAAAGAGAAATCAGAGCTTCCCCAGTGAACACCAGTCTGCTCTTTAACACAGTAAAATCAGTTTCTCACCCTCTTGCTTGAAATCAGAGCTCTGCTATGTTTACAAATTGTCTTGTGGTGAAAACAAACAACTTAAACCCCCCAAAAACTCACATATATGTTTGATCTATAGTCATAATAAAATTGCCAGTAAAGACTGATAATTCTTACACTCTGGGTTAGAAGCATAGATTGAAAGATGAAGGAATCATAAGACCAAACTGTATGCAAAAAACAATAATGACAAATGGATCTGGTAGCTATTCCAACAACACATCTGGGTATAAAACTTTTTATGTTGCTCTGAAAATTACTGTACTGTCAGTTTGGAATCTGAATGTTCAATGAGTTAAAAACCTTAACAGAAGCAAACTGAAATATGAACAGGCAGGTCTGTTATTTTTTTTCTCACCTTTTTTTCTTTTTCTTTTTTTTTAGTGTGGTCGAGAAGTAGAAGCTTACTGTCCTACCTCACTGAGTGTCGAGACTTGGTAGCCAGAAATATCTGAAAGGCACATGGTACTGCCTTTGAAAATTCAAGAATACACAGCCCTACATATGAAAAATCATGATTTTATAACACCTTGAAGGACAACATTCTAAATGAATGTCACATTCCAAATGAAACAGAAAAAACAGGATGTAAACCACAGCATTTGTATTTTGTATCTACTCCTGCTTATATTAAGTGCATTCTTAAATATTCCTCTTTACACAAGTTAAAACCAAAATATTCTTAGATGATAAAATTGTACACTTAACCAAGAAAACCTCCAGGTCTATGTACGTTCATTAGGTGAACCTTTTTTATGTTACACCTCTGTCAGTAAATTTCACAGAGTAAACCATATTTTTAGAGATCATATATAGGCACTTTGTCTCTCACTTGGGATTTGTAGCCCTGCCATGAGGCAACCGTGGCAATTGCTTACTCCTAAAAGCAATATTAGGTCACTTGGAGCTGTTTCAGATGTCTATCTGTGATGTGCAGACCAAAACAAAGAAACACACTATCATATGTTTAGCCAAATTTATGTCACATCTATACGAAAAATTCTGCCAAGTCTTTGTAAGACTTACAGTAGAAGAATCCACAGACAGTAGAATCCACAGACCTAAAGAGAGGTCTGTATCTATAGAAGGAGATACTCAAGATTAATTCAAACCCTGATGGAATGTAAAACCTTGTGTCTGAATACCAAGGTGACAGTTTAAAGGATCCCTTACAAAAACTGAGGGTGTTTCCTCAGCTTTCACCAGTGTGACTCCAGCAACTTAGTTCTCATTCAGCAAAGAGCACTGGACTGGCTTTCTAGACATTCCAAATACAAATGCCTTCCTTAAGCCTTCTTGAATTCCATGGAAAACGGGGAAACCCAGCACCACCATAAGCACAGTAACATTAGCATCAAGATATCTCAAGAAAACCTCTCTAACAAAAGCAAAAATGTGATACTTGGGGTCATACAAAAATAAGATGACATCTCACACTTAGTTTGTAACAGCAGTTGTCTTTGTAGTTGTGCAAGCTTCTGTTTTATCACATCTAGTGCTCACCTGACTCAGATCCCAAACCATGGATCTTCCTAAATACAATGGTGCTAAGCTTTAGTGGAGCCTTCAAAATGAAACTAAACCTCGTACTGGCACAACAATCAGTTCTAACAACCTCTGACTACCTTTCCATAATTCAGATGACATAAGCATGGTGGACCCAAGTCTGGCTCCCTGCAATTCCACGGGGCTACAAAGGAGTGAGGGTGGTTTATGAGAGAGGGGAACTGGTCAAAATAGCTCACTTGCCTTCTGTGCATACCAAATAATGCCAGGGGAAAGTTCCAAAAGAGGAATTTAATTCCCTGACAATCCAGGCAAGAGACTTTCCTGTGTTTCTTATCTTCTAGACCAGACCTAAATCAGGCTGTCATGTAATCAATGGACTATGATAGGCTGATTATCATGTAGGATAAGTGATATCTATTAGAAAAAATTGATCCTGACATAACTCAGAAAAGGCAGCAGCTTAAAGCTAGAGGCCACAGGCCCTGGACTGGCCTTTGTACATATTTAATGGCTGTCATTTTCCTGGAGGTGCCTGAAAACAGCAAAACTCTCAAGGTAAATCTATATTGATTGAATAATCCTTGTCATCTGTTAGGACTAACAAAGCTGTCACAGTACAGCCACAAGCAAACAGATTTTATTTGATAACTTTCTTTCCATTTCACCATAGAAGCACAAGTGCTAGAGTTTCAAGGGAGCCCCTTCATGTTTGGTCTGTTTTCACTCAGGTAATTCCCCAGCGGAGGCCCCTGTTTTCAGTGGCTGATTAACTGCCACGTACTTAATTAAACCTGCAGCATCAGAATTACAGTTTATGAAAGAATCAGAAGCCGGCTGCCAGTGAACCCCCAGTTCTGCAGGGCTTGTGCTATATTAGGAGCTGAGCCTGAATGATTATGGCTCCGAGCTTGATAAAGATTGTAGGGGTGGGTGTGCTTGAGGCTGTCCCTTGTGACAGCAACTCCCTTTATGAATACAGAAAAATTCATCAAACAGAAATCATTAAATGGAGCAGATGGGGTTTTCTGTGTGGCTGAGGCATAAGGCGCCTGCAGATGATGAGCACTGCACAAGGGGGCCGGGCAGATCAAAACGACAGTCCTGGCCAAGGTGGACAGTGCAGGACCCTTTGCTGTCGTTGTCCTCTCCGTGCACAACTTGCTTTTGCAGGGGTCAGAAACAGTGCTCCCCCCAGTCACGCTCCCCTGCAACATCCCCCGAAGCTCTCCTGCTTCCCATCTGAATTGCCTCCTGAAACCCTCGTAAAATGACTGGAAAAAATCAGCGTCGGGCAGAAGAACTCCCCAGCCCCTTAATTCCCTCATTCCATACTCTAACGGTATTCAATACAACATGACATTTCTTTGTATCTTCAGTGAATCCTTTTTAAATAGGTCAAACCTTTATTCTGTTTCTATTTTTAAAATCTGGAAATTCATTAGTTTCCCATGAGAATCAGGTACCAACACCTTGGCACAGAACCGTATATGGACAGATTTGAGCTGTATTTTATTTGGTGAGGCCTATTCAACCATTCTTGAAATGGAGGCACAAATCCAGGCACCCAAGCAACCCGAGACAGGGTCGTGAGAGATTCACATCACACGTGGACCTTGTCCTGTCTCAGGGGGTGAATTTCAACCACAGATTTCAGGAGCCCTTTCTCCTATTTCAATAGAAAATTCTGCCTCCTAAGTCTGCAGAGAGTACATCAATGTAAAAGCACATATTCATCTTAAGTGCAATTATCTCAACTGATTTTTTACCTTTCATTAAAGGGTGTATATTCTGTCCTCAAAGTGCATGGAAAGAAAATGATTTAACAGAGAAGTGGCAGATTTGGAGTCCCAGAATGAAAACCAAAGATAATTTTTTGTTTTGTTGGTAGGGTGAAATGTTGATATTTTAACCTTACCTGCAAGTAACAGATGTTTCGATTTTGCTTCATCTTTACCTACCAGAGCTCTTTTCAAATTCAAAAGGCTAGTAATTTTGTTTTATATTTCATCTTTATAGGTAGCCATAAAATCTATCAGTCTTAATGATCCTATTAATTGTGTCTGATTTTTAGCACCATTTTCACCAATTTCTTTTCAGATGTATACATATGCTCTTTCAATGCAATCATCTTACAAATATTACTTATATAAAAAGATGACCCATTACTGAAATGCTGCCAGTCAGGAATCTGGGAAGTTAGCTTGAGACTTATCAGCATTTCCAGAAAGAAAAAAAAAACCAAGTAAAAATCAAACTTAAAAGGTTAAGTAATACAAAGCAAAGACCCCAGAAACAGGGTCTGTAAATCCTATGTGTTCTTAAAAACACTATTTGATTTGGATTTTTTTAACAAGAGGAAACCATCAAGAATGACTATGATTTTTTTTTCTTTTATAATTCACTCACCTGAGAAGGCATTAACTTGGAATACAGCATTCCCTGCTGCTGAAACCTAGGACAGTGTCTCAACAAATCTTTTCCACACAGGGATGAGTACAAAACAACAAAACAAGGTTTTAGATGAGCCATAAAAGTGCTCACGGTGCCTTTGCTTCCTCCTTTACCATATAAAATATCTCTCTCCTTAAGCATGCATGGATTAACTGATCTCAGGTTAGTGCAAATTGGGAATAACTCCTTTGATCTCAATTAATGTAAATGATGTGGGAATCCTGCTGCCACTGTACCCATGTTCCTGTACGTCAGCATCCCATATTAACCAACCTCCTCCTTGGGTCTCTTCTTTGACAGCTCTGCAGACACCCCACACTGCACAGTCTTCAACTGCAGTTTATTATGCTTCTAAATATTAATTAAATATTAATTATTAATAAGAAAAGAAAGAAAAATACTAAAAAAATGTAAATCACACATTCTGGGACCTTGCTCTTCACAGGTACTAGGGATAGCAGACAGCACCTCTACATGTTTTAACACAGCCCATTTACTCAAGAAGCCTTTCATAGGGAGATTTTCAGACAACTGAAGTAGCAGAGCTTGGTTCTCTCCTAAGGAAAAAAAGAAGTTTGACATGCTTGGGCATTAACTCTGTGTGGATCTCATTTGAACCACCTTTAGATCAAAGCACAGGTTTTTCCTGGTTATGCTTAAAAAAACCCCACTTACTTTCTGGTTTCAAAAGGAAAAGATCTGCTGACTTAGACATCAATAGCTAGCTTAAAACTCAGTGAATAGCACTATTAACTTTTTTATTTTTTATTTTTTATTGGGCCACTTGTTCCACTCCCACATCCAAATGCTCAGAAGTCTTTATAAACAGCCAGAACAGAGGAAATGCAGCAAAACCGTGCCCATCTCAAAGACTCCATCTCATTAAGATATTGCTGCTGTACAAACTGACTTCATGTGCCCTTGTTCATTCAGATACATCACGGTGCCAAATACTTTGTATTCTCAACTGGAAAAAGGTAATGGTCCTACCACAGTAAATGCAGCGTCTCTTCTGCCCCCCCCCCCCCTTAATTTCTCTGGTTTACTGATGGAGTGTTAATGCAACATACCTGCCAGGAGGATTAAGCCTAGATTGCGTACAATCTGTTTTATGATACTAACGTGAGATACAGTGAGATAGGCAAAAGAAAACAATAATTACCTGACACATCAGTTTTTCTAACACAGAGGATTGTTTACATTCTTCTAAATTAAAAAAAAAAAAGGGGGGGAAAAATTTTTTCCTTTTTTAACTAATGCAGCCCCAATCTCTTTCTGAGCTTTCAAAGTATGTACTTTTTTTTGTAAATATGCCAAAGTCAAGGCCTGTACAGCATGTGATCTATAATAAACTTCAAAAGAACACCTTTGACATTTTAGATAACTTGCAAATGATGATGCAGAAAGATCTTTTGCCACTACAAAGAAAGAACAAAAGAACCAACATGAAAGAGAAATCAATAAACATATGGCAATTAATAAAACATTTTCTATGAATACCCTACAAAGAGTTTTACAACAGTATAAAAATCCAACAGTTGTTTCAATGTGGATTTAAAAAGTATCAGCTGTTATATTAAGATATTCTTTTTAAGCAACAAAATGTACGTAAAATAACGGATATGGATTTTGTTGTAAATCCATCAGTTTCAACGTTATGGATCAACTGGGAATTTTTTTAAGGTGACCCAACAAATTCTGTAATGAAATCATCCATTTTTCAGAGAATAAAAACAATAGCTGGAATCAGATGCATTTGTTTGTTGACGTGTGATTCAACTCAGCAAGTTAGGCCAGTTTTAGTGACTTAAAAGAAAATAACCACGCCCTGATTTTTTTAAAACACATCTATTGATTTTTTTTATAAGTAACATTACACTAACCATTAGGATGGACATTACAATATCTTCGTTGTAACCTATGAGCAATAATTTATCATCCTCTTAAAGACAGATCTACTTGCACATTGTTAAGCTGCCTTCTTCCTTTTCATCAGGAAACAGTTCCAGTTCTATAAATATTGTTGATCAACCTTGTAAAATCTGAGCAAACCTTGAGATAGCTTATACTGGGACGTGCTCTCCATACTTAATTAAACGCCCTGATGCTCTGCTTAGTCTCTCCACTCTGGTCTTCTCAAAGACTTGTGCATCTATTCTGCTGGTTTTGTTTGTATTCACATATTCTAATTCTACTTTATGGCAATGATATCTAAAGACATGTTTTGAACTTCAGTATCAAACCAAGATATTTTACCTTTTCACATGTTGGAAGGCCCAGTTTGTCTATGCTAGAAAAGTGAAAGATTGAAGAAAACTGTTTATGTGTTTGGCCTGCCTTGCTTCCAGACAGCAGAAGTTAACTTTTGGGCCAGACAGACAATTATTTTCACTGTCACCTATACAAAACTTGTGGCTGGGAAAGCCCAGAGAAATTTTATTTCATGACATGGTTTTTAATGGGGCCTTCTAGAAAGGCAACACTAAAAAATAAGTCCATGAAATGGCAAAAGAACATGCACGCAGAAAATTCTCAGTGCCAGAAAGGAAAGGCTCTGTATTTCCTTCATATAGTTTCCATATTCTGTGTGCAGGTGTGGGGGAGAGTTAGCATTATTATGCTTTGTGGTTAAATTGGTTTCTCTCATTGTCTGCTGTGCAAAGGTTGCACAGGAGATGGGTGGTCTTCTTTACATTTTTATCAAGGCAATTGTAGATTACGTTTATATTTTCAGAACAGCAGAAAGTATCTATTTTGAGCAGAAGTAAAAAGTCAGAAGGACCTTGGTTAGTGTAGCTCAGGTAAACCTGCATAAAGTTTTTTCCAGACCCTACATTAGCTGAAGAGAAGCTATTTTTCACAATTTGTTCTTTGGGACCTTCTCCTGAGCGGGAAGTTACAGGTGTTCAATTTAACCTTCCATGAAATAATGCATTTACCTCCTCTCAGATTTGTCAAGTGAGGCTTAGAGCACATTTGGCTTTCCATGACTCCGTTATCTTTGCTCTCTGAGCACTGACAACTGTGGGGAGCCCAATACAACAAGCAACACTCACTATCAGCCCGAAACTTAGTGTTAAATCCTCATCACAACGAGCCAGGCAGGACGAACAGTGGCCCAAAGAACTTCTGGAAAACTGACAAACTAATCATGCATATAATTGCTTCTTGACTTCTGCTCCTGCTGTGGCAGGACTTAATAATAACCTCAAAGGTTAGTGTTGGAACACACACATCATTTAAATGACTCCAGGATGACACACTGCAATAACGTTATTAATTCTTCCAGGCCCGCTCTCCAGCATTTCCAAAAGATTCAAAAGAAAATGGCTTAAAAGCCAGTAAGAGGAAGCGTGTGTCAGGTTAGTTTTGCTAATTAGAACTTGAGGCTCATTGTAACACAGCTACGAACTTGTTTGATAGCTCCTTGAAGGCAGATGATTCAAATAAACATGTGAGCCAGTTTCTATAACTGCTTTCATGTCAAATTACTTAGCAGTGCTCTCAAATAGGAGTCATGAATGGAAAGCATCTATATTTTGGTTCATTTTGATAATTAAAGACAAATTGAGAATTAAAGACAATGAATTCAGAAAGACTATCCCTCTGCATGCTGTTTGAAAAAGGAACTAGCACTTAGCATCAAATTAAGGCTCTAGTCCAAAGCACTGAAGTCAATGGGAAGTGTCTTTCAACAAGCCAGTGTTTTGGATAAAGCCAAGTAAGAAAATTATTTGTATGGAAAATGCTTCAGATCTCTAGATTTATTCAGTGCTCAGAAAACCAACCACACTTATTAACTATAGACCACAAGATAAACTGTTTCACTAGTCTCAACTGGAAGACATTATCTGGCAACCCCCTGCTGACGAGACTCTTTCAGGTTCATTATCATAAAATACTTCCTATTTTAAAAAAGCTCAACATTATATACTTTGGTGTGGCTAGACACTTTTTGTATCAGAAATTCGGTTTTAATAGCTTACATAAAAAGTAGACAACTTTAAAAATTAATAAATACCTTCATCCTCCCTCCCCAATCATCAAGTTTTGGAGAACCCAAAATTCCCAATGAAGTTGAGTAAAATGCAGTGAACTGTATGATCCTTCAGACAAATAAAGAAATGAAAGCATATTTAACAAATGTTAAAATAGATGACACTTTGAAATAAAATTCTGACAGTTTCAAGTTAACTTGCTCTCATTTTAGCATAGATCTAAATTAAAAGTAAAGATTAAACAAGAGCTATGTAACTCCTCAAAAGAACTAATATGCTTTGCTTTGAATCAACCAAAATGCGTGGCTTGACCTTAAAACACATCTTTAATTCTGAAAAGAATCCCCAAGTGATCACTGTGAGTCGTGGGAGCCCATGGGTGTGTCCAGGCTCAGGCTGTGTATGCAGCCTGCCCAATACAGAGGCCAGGGTGTCTGTGCTTTGAAGAAAGCTGCATTAGAAGTGTTAGAAAAGTACCAGTGCTTCCCAAGAAGAATACAAATACTTGCCAAAATAAAATAATATTCTTTCCAAAATAGTAAAAAATGGACATCCTTAGCTGGGAGACAATAATTTTATTTTCCTCCTTTATTTTATTTATTCTTCAATCCCTATAACTTAGTTCAGATCTCTCAACTTTACTTACAGCTAGAGATTAAACTGGAGAATTTATCATAATTATCCAACTCCCTGCTCTCTGCAGAGAAGCAGGTAGCCAGGAAAGCTTTACATGAGAAAAAAAAATCATCAAAGAATATTTGACTTGATTTAGCAACAGAATCTAATCACAGATATTGGCTAAGTTAGCACTCTAAAAACCTTTCATTCATTAAGTTGCATATATTTGGAGAGCTCACCATGGCAAACACTGGACTTTGGGGAATACAAGAGATACTGTGTTTTGTGCTGTATGAGGGTTATGAGACCATTCAATACCAGGGCCACAGACACAGCTTGACTGGCCTTTGCCCTTCTTAGGATGGTCAGAAGCAAATCACATTTCCAAAAATCAAGGGGGGGAAATATTGCGTTCACCCCAAAAGTTACTAACTGTGTTCACAGAATCATGGAATCATATGGAAGGGACCCTCAAGGATCATCAACTCCAACTCAGCCCTGCACAGGACATCCATCCAACCAGTTCTTAGATTTCAAACATACTGAAGAGCACTGGTATTCAAAAAAAGGAGCCAGTACTATAACTTTTTTCCCTTCTTGAAAGTCATCTAGTTCTTAAGAACAAATTAATTTTCTATATGAAATTCAGTTTAAGCAAATTATTAAGCATAAAGCAGTCCTTCTTTGCTTTTCAAGGCATGCATTAACTTCTTTTCTGAATTAAACATCAATAAAAAGGCATGTCATTAGTGTTTATTCTGAATGGTATTTTTTTAATATAATTTCATCAACTCTCAAGTATGTCCAAATTCTAATATGATTTCCATCCCTCTGTCATGTTAATTTCTCCAGTGCAGTCCATCTAAGCCATTATATAACAGTATTATAAATAATTTTCTAATATCCACTTCACAACTCTTTAATTGACAGTACTCAGCAGACCACATTATGGAGGTGCTCACATTTTTTTCTGAAGGATAAAATGAAACATTTAAAAACAAGTTTCACCTTTTCTTTATCAGACAGTTCCTGCTCAGCATAACTAAGGCTTACATTGCTGGTACTTTCTCTGCATAATGGACAAAGACAGAAAATATGTACTGGCAAC
Source organism: Neopelma chrysocephalum (assembly GCF_003984885.1). NCBI lineage: Eukaryota > Metazoa > Chordata > Aves > Passeriformes > Pipridae > Neopelma > Neopelma chrysocephalum. The sequence continues at coordinate 718,057 of NW_020897727.1, read as the reverse complement.
ACTCAAACCAGGAGACAAGGGAAGCAACAGCAGTAAATACTCTTACACAAGAGTCCATATATGTAGCAAAGAAACAGGATGAAATCTTTTTTAAAAAATTCTTAAGTATAAAACACCTTTGGTCAAGTTCTTTGGGCTTATTATTTAATCAAAAAAGTGCAACAAATAAAACAAACTTCTGTTGCCAAAATCTTAATAGTACACACAGTACATTCTAGAAGATTAAACATAAGGCGAAACACACACCTAAATTACTCTTGTCTGATTTGTGCAAGCCTGACCTATACATCAGTATCACTGCAATGTCTAAATGGAAGGTCCTGTCAGGAACTACTTTTTTCTAAGACTTCTGCAAAACAAAAGGAGCATCTGTCTCTCTTCGGTACTGTAGAGGGAAAAAATCTCCACTGCTATTACCAGTTGCTATGTAAATTTTTCCAAGTTTGGATTCTGATTCTTGGCAAACACAGTTTAAAGCAAGGTTGAAACCTCCTGCTGTCATGGCCAGCCTGAATCAAAAGTTGGTAAGTACGGGTTGTATTTATGTGCCCCATGTACAGAATTTCAATTCACTTTAGTTGCTACTAAAGTTGTCAGTTGTCCACCTGAAGTATCTAGAAACTATCAGTGCAGTATATCCTCTGTTTAACCCTATGCTTTCCATTGACCACTGTTCAGAAATCTATAACTCATAGGAATTAAAGTTTCAATACAATACCTACAAGCTCATTTTGTTACAAACATTGAATGCTTAATGAGGCAGTTACACGATTCAAAACTTGCTGGCTACTGGGAGGCAACTGCAAGGAAATTATCTGCTTAGCTCTGGCACACCAGAGTGAATTTTCTGTTGCTCCATAGATGCATCAGCACCCTTCAGTTGGCTGTGACGTGTCCTGCAATGATTAAAATATCTGAGAGAAGTTTCCAGCTCTGTAGCTATAACTTCTTCTGGTGTCGCTTCACCTTGGTCACTAAGGATTCTCATTTCAACTCACTCCTCTTCTATAGGCTACACAAAGCACTGGAGTAGCACCTTCTCACAGTTGGCTATACTGGACATGCACCTTTTAGGTTTCTTTTATTTGCTGCTTTAGATTTGTTTTTATCAAGTTGAAGCCTCTAGTCTGCACCTTCAAAATTCTGCTGCATATCACTGATCATTTGCATTCCTCCCCACACTTCTGAATTACAACATTTCATACTTTGTTCCCTAGTCTTATTGAACCCCTGTGATGTTCACCTCTTAAAATCAACTCACAGCTGCCTTGGTAACCTTCTTGCTCAAGGGAAAACACATACTGGCACAAGAGGACATTCGGTTCACAAGTGAAGGTAGCTGGGAGTGAGGTGATGAGACTTGGAGCTGACTGCAGAGAAAAGCTGGGTGAACTACGGGTCTGGAAGGCAAGGAGCGAGGCTTGGACACAGCCTTTGCTGGGGCATGGGAGGTCTGTGTCGATTTTCCTGGAGCAGAGGAAATCAGGAGACTGAGAAAACTGACCTGAACAATTCTACATATAAAAGAATAAAAAGACCAACTGAGGGTTAGGAACAATAAGCATGAGAGGACTGACTGAAGGAAGTCTGGGGAGGAGGAAGGCCCTACCTTCATACCCAGAAGCAGATTTCCCATCCTCGGGCACTGGCACGTGCTGCTTCTCATCTGCACTTGCAGTTTGCAGCAGCTACACTAGTAAAGTAACTCTGTTCCTTATCAGGCTACACATTTATAGGAAATTCTCACAGGCAGAGACACTGGAAGAGCTGGTACTTGGAAAACAGAGAACATTTGCTTCCAGTTACTGGAATATGCAAGTTTCTGACCAGTCACTGGGAGTCCAGCGCACCTATAAAGGGATCTGCAGTGGGATTAGTGATGTCTTCCCCTGAGTTTGGTCCTCACCCCTTTTTACTCTTCATTTCACTCTCTTATTACAAAAATAAAGCTGTCAGTGTATGTGAACAGGTTGAAAGATGAGGTATACACCAACTTCACCACTGCTCCTAAATGTGGTAATGCAAAGTCAGTCATGGGAGGGGTTCCCACAAATAGGTTTGTTCACCAACTTGGTCTTCAAGAAGCAGAAAATGAAGGAGACGTGGTTTTCTATAGCTTCAGACAGCATTAAGCTCACCAGCAGTATGTTTCCATCCTTCATTAAACCATATCACTAATCACAAAGAACATGTCACCACCATCTAAAAGACATGGAGAGGCAGCACTTGGGGACAAGGTTTAGTGGTGGACTTGGCAGTGCTGGGTTAATGGTTGGACTCAATGGTCTTAGAGGTCTTTTCCAATCTAAATGACTCTATGTCATCAACACAGCCCAGGCCACACTGCTCTGGCTTCAGTCAGCGTCAGCAGGATCTGACCATACATATTTTCTGCTGTATAGGTGTATCAGTGCAGTAAGTCTGAAATTCTGCTAGGGGAAAAAAAATTAAGAAAAAACTTCAAAGGGAAATAGTGTTTTTATTGATTTTGTTTCCTCTGTAAGTCATGGACATTAGTTATGTTCAAATAACCTAAATGTTATAAACCAGTAATAAAAACCCACAGTCCTGAATGGAGAATTCTGCTTTTCTTTCTTGCCTTTATATTGAAGATCAGCTTTAACTCTTTTCCTCCCACTTCAGCTAAGTCAGATGCTTAAAATTATCAAAACAGAAGATTTCTACTATTTTTATAAGAAGATCTTCAGCTTCCAGCTTGCTGTTCTGATTAAAACAAGCTCTCACAAAGTCCTAACTCACTAAATTAAATAAAATACTTGAGATCTTGATACTTTATGACAATTATTTTCTGAGATCTATCTTCTCCCTCTTAATTGCTAACATACTAATGTTGCAAAATGATATTTCACAGGAACATTACTTCTGAAGTTACTTATTAATGCCAGGATTTTCCCATAGCACTAAACCTAGGTTGCAGTTGTCTCCTTCTTCTTAGTTCTGGCATGACTTTGACCGGTTGAATCCCCAAATATGTATCAGTAATCAAAAGGTATATTTCAGTACAGGAGAACCTGTTTGGAAGAATTCTTCTCATTTCTTCTCTGCTTGTTTTATCTTTGCTTGAGATGTGAATAATTCATAGGCCTCTGTCTGCTTTACAGTCAAACGCATTCTGTCCACCCAAGACTGTTCGACTTTGTGATTTATTATTTAATAATTTGCAGGGCTGCGCTGTTGTAAGGTGAGCATTGTGACTGCTTGCAGAACTGTTACAATCTGGTCTAGTTAGCTGTCCTTTCTTTCCCTCTCTCCAAACAGCAGCAGTTATTGATTTTTTTTACAAACCTCTGCCATGTAATCCCACAGCTGCTGATCTCAAAGCTGTTACTATAAAGTAAAAGTTGGCCCTTCTTCTTGAAAACAAGAAGTCATGTTTTGATTCACTTTTTCTTTCTTTTTTTTTTTTTATCAATTGTTTCTTTTTTCTCCTTCTTCTGTGCCTTAGTCAATGACAATACTCAGGAAGCGCCACTGGCTTCTCTTAAGGATAAAAATGAAAAATGAAAGCCCTTGTGGGAAATACACGCTGATCCTTTCATTACACCTGCAAAAAATGCCTGTCTGAAACTTTTCAACCTTTGAAACTTTTCCAAAGGAAGTTGAGCTATTTCATCTATTATCTTGGCAACAATTACACAGTGTTGTCTCTCAATAATACAATATTTGTGTTTAAATCCCATTGCAAGTTATCAGTCACATATAATGGTGAAAAGAACTACTCCAAAAAACACAGTGGCTCCTAATTCTTAAAGATTTACTATGCTGCCAAGCTCAGCGATACTAATCAGTGTGCAATTAGGGCCTGATCGATTGGCTTCAACTGACTTTGGATCAGGACTGTAACAGGCACTGAGGGCACAGGCACAGCAGTTGTAGCCCCCAGTGAATTAACTTCTGTACAGCCTATTTTCTACCTGTCAGTTAATTAGAGGATCTGCAGCCTCTGAAGACTAAAGCATTGTGGGACAAAACTCAAATTGTTTCTCTTTTGCTGCTATGAATCCTCAATAAAACATCTGTGGAGATATTCTCACACTGTCCTCTTCCTCTCTAGTCCATGCCCTGACTAAAGTGGCATTAAAGCATTTAATTTTATGCCTAAACAGGAAAATAAACCTTTATGGGCCAAGGTGTGCACTTCAGTAACATATTGACTTCAGCTCACCACAACTCTTAGTGTGAACAAGCTGGTGGGCTCATCCTGCACTGGGAGGGAGACCTCGTCTCCTGGGTCAGACTGGAGGTGGCCATTCCCTGGCTACATACCCCAAGACTTGTATGGAGGACTTGGGACCAGAATTCCTGCACATTTATGAAAGTAAGCCTAACTGTAACCCAAGCTGCCTACAGAATTACTCCAAATGGAATCTATTTCATATCTCCAACTACAGTGTTTTACCACTCTACCACCTGGCACACTTTGGTTTCTATTTTGGTTCCAACAGCTTATCTTTAGTAATGATTCATCTTCTTCTTGTTAGAAAGGATTTTGTACAAACATTAAGTCTTGCAAAATTTTCTGCAGATAGATTTGACTGAGCCATATACCTTAAATCAGATAATTCAACATAGATTCATAAATACAAAATCCTTTACTCTTGGTATACTTTAGTTTTAGATACTATAAGACATGCCACAGTTGTACATATATTCTGTTTGGCCATGAAAAAGGCCTGAAAATAAACTCCAACCTACAGAGAGCTGTTGTAACAACCAGGGATCCTTCCCAGGGTTGCTGCCTTGTGTGCTAGCTGAAGTTTCTGAATTCCTTTTACTATCAGCTCTGGAGGCATACTGGAGGAAGAAAATATACATCTCTGCAAAGGGAACCTCTGCTGAGAGGAAGAATTTATTTCCCTTTTCTACTTATTCCTGTCTTCCATTATTTATTCAAGTCAGTGAGTAAAAACAGTAGGATTTTGGCAATGCCTAATGTTTTACATTAATAGTATTGGAAAATCTTTATGACAGCAGATACTCACATTGCACTCTATGTATTGCTCGTCTACTAGATTTTTTTTTTCAAGAAAAATAGGCACTGAAACAAAATATTGCAACAATACAGCAAAACTTTAGCTGAGGAAGAGGTGGGTAATTTGATGGTATGCCAAAGTAAAGCCCTAAAAGATGTACCTTCTTCCCTTGAACATGAAAACTGCACACACTTAGCAATTTTTTCTCCAGTGTTTGGGAAATCTGACAGATTTACCTGCTTAAAGTATAGATTGTCTTCCACTATCACACATCACCCTTCAGCCTCAGCCCACCGGCTTGATTTTACACCTGGGAAAACCACTACTCAGGAGCTCTTCCTTTAGACCTCCTAGTTTGAAAGGTCTAATAGCCCAGATAAAGAAGAGTACTTAAACTTGCATAATACCTTTAATGACTCCCTGGGGGAAGATGCTGCACAATTTATTTAACTCTTTGTACATAGACTTTCATCCTGGGTGCTTATATGTTAAGGACCTCTAATGTGCAAGCCATTAGCACCTTTCACCATAATCTCCTCCCAGTGTCCATTTCGATTACAGTAATGGCCACTAGTAATGTAGAGTAATGGCCACCAGCAATGATATCATCATAATGACTTCACTGAACTCGCTCCCCAAGTCTCCTTATGTATGGTAATCACAGATCCTCGTACATAGTGCCTTAATGCAATGAAGGCACCTTGTCCAGATACTCCAATTCCTACCTTTTACAGATATGGACCTTCACTGTGACATGTTTACCTCCATTTTTTTGACTATCTAGTCAAAAAACCAATAGTTTAGCCTATATTTCAAGGCCTAAAAATAAGCAAATAAAAAAATTAAATACCTGTTGGTTTGTTTGTTTCGGTTTTTTTCAGATAGGAAATAAAACACTGTGAAGGTTAGGGATAGTTTTGATGACAAAATAACATCACTGAAATGGAAGAATTTCTCGAGAAGAATCAGGCCGTTAGACCTGAGCATCAGGACAATGACATTAACCATTATTTTGCTTTTCTATACAACAAATATATAAGTATACTGTAGATGTGCTTCACCCTTGCACAAATAACCTCATTGATCAAGATAGGTAAGAATTTTCAACTATGTCCTTTTTCAATTATTTAAGCCTATAAATCTATATTGTACCTCAATAATTTCCCTGCTAATAAGCCATTTTTCAGCTGAAGAGCTAGTTCCCCAATTTTCAGTATGACACATTTCCCCTCCTTTTTTTTTTTCACACAAAGCTTAATTTTGGAAAATTCCAAGCACTGTTTGATCTTTGCAGGGCTTTTTTCCCCTCAACAATGTAGGTGGGAAATAGTCAACTCCAACACTACCACTTGTGATATCCTCTTGCAGAAATGGGGACAGAGCCAATTATACAAAATATTCAAGCATATGCCTTCATGTAAGAATATTGATTGTTGTATTTACTGCAGAGGAGCAGGTGTGTACTTTAAATACAGACCCTCATGAGATGTTGAGTGCTCTGAAGGCTGAATGTTTTCTCCATTCTGTATGTCACGAGACAAGACCTCAGAAAAAAGGTCAGTCCTGACAGTTTCACTCCCAGCATAATTTCACTTTATTACATGAGAACAGAATGTGGGCTGCCATCTGAATATATAGGAAAGAGGTATCTCAGGTTATTAGGTAACTCTGGAACTTAATCAATCTACACAGAAACAAACAATTTAAAATAAACTGAGCTACTGATGGGGGGGGCTGTCCCCCCTTTCTCTTCTATTTATAAGGTCTAAATATGTTCACATTCTCCTCATTGTTAGGTCTGGCAGGTAAATCCCAGCCCTTGGTACGGTAGCAGTTGTTATGCTAGTGATCGCTGAGAGATAGATGAATAATTAATAATAGAAATAAAGAACTGATTATTAAACAAGTAAATGTTTTCTTCTGTAACTGATAATGCAAACCATTTCTAGGTTATATTCTGCTTTCCAGTGAAGGTTTCCAAACATTACCTTCAATACAGACAAAAGCACCTCAGCTAGTTCTTTCATACAGAATGGTAAATTATGTTATTGCTTTTGTACAGTATTCCCAATGCTTATTGCATATTCACTTGTATACATCTAGTGCAACATTATTATCTTGTTTTGATTTTCTTTCTTCCTCCACCCATACCCCCCTAACCTCCTGTCAACAGTTGGGGAAGCTGCTAATACTGTATTGTATATTCATTATCCTAGCTTTTTCTTTACAAATATCATTATAACATCCTGCATTTGTAAAGTAAATAATTAAACATTCTAGAAAGTCTTATAGGACACAGTAATCTAACAGATGAAAGACATCAGAAATGTGAAAATCAAATGGAAGCACATGTAATATGTATCTTTTAAAAGAGTTTTCATAAAATAGGGTTAATGTGTTAATCAACCACATTTAAAATGCTAATTAATCACTGACTTGGAGTCTATTCATAAATAATTGAATGTCCTATTTATGCAGAATTTCTTATACTTGGAAATGTGTGGCATTCATTCTGGTCTTGCAGGATGCAGCACAGCATTAACACTCATTGAACTCTCTCAGCTCTGTATTTGGATAGTGCAAACACAACTGCCTGCTCTTCAGTTACAATTCCCAACCATATTCTGGCAATTAACCTAATCTGTCCCATCCCTGAGTATATCATTTTAATGGCAAAATATGAAGAGCTGCATTAACCATGTCATTTTGCCAGCACTCAAAACATGGAAGTGAGAGGTACAGAAGGTAAATTTGGGGGGTGAATCAAGCCAGTTGTGGATATTCTATTTTTCCTTCCCCTCCCTGTTTTCAAGGCATCTCCTCCTTTCTATTCTGGAGGCCAGTCATGCCCCATAGATGGTTTCTAACGCTACAATACACATTTCTTCCTTCTCTAAGGACTTTGTCTTAGAGAATGTATTTATCGATCTTCATGTTTACACCCCCAAGCAGTGATACTGGCTGCAACGTGAGATCTACACGCATGTGTAATGGTGAAAACAGTGCTGGTAAACACAGCATCTTCAGCTTCCAGCAAAACCCAAACTGCTTTCGAGAGGATTAAAGCGAGGACTCTCACAAGGAATGCAAGAGTCTCCTAGAACTAGTTGAAAATTTCTCTATGAGAATACTCGTCAAGACATTAACTCTTCATGTTTTTGATGCAATTCACCAATGTGGATTGCTCTAAAGCTCCACAATTACCTAAAATGGGTGTACCTACCCTTTCAAAAGAAAAGAAGGAAGCAGTCAGGGGGTAATATACATTTTCATGCTAGTAAAATGCTAACTTGTAAAACGGAATTGCAGTAGCACAGGAATTCCTTGAATTCTGAACACATGTCCTAAGCAGGAGATTGTTTTCTCTAGTTTCTCTCTACTTTGGTATGAAGAAGTAAATTAGACCTTGCCTAATGTGATTTAGTGGACAGGCTGGCAATGTAACTTGTCATTAAAGAATGAGAATAAGAAGAAGAATAGATCCCTCCTTCTAATCCTTCTTGACAGCCTAACAGAATACCAATTTACCATTTGATGAAGGCTTCAGGATGTTATGAAACCTCTATGGGGACATCAGAGGTCTGTACAGAAAGGAATGAGGATGTGAAGCAGCCAAAACTGTTGGGGAAAAAATGGCTCTGGAATGGGAGCTGCTCTGTAAATGGCTGGTTGCAAGCCAGTTGGCATCCTTTAACATTTGGACACTCCAGCTAATCTAGTGGAGAGGAAAGGAGCTGGTGGACCTTGTGGAGATCATTCAGCATTAAAAAAGAAGAGGACTGCTTAAAGCAGTTCCAAGCAAATACTGGGCTGATGATTGCCTGTCAGCAGGCTTAGGAATACTTGATATGGTTGGCCATGTTTCCATGGTAGAGCAGTGTGATTATTGCTACTAAATGGCACATCTTTGCCTTTAAGGCCCTCTTAAAAAAACTCATAATCCAAACACATGACTCCAAAACAGGCAAACATTTTTCTTTTTCCTACTGGGTAGGTAGTACCTGCACAGCTAAAGCTGACAAGGAGAAATTCTAAATTCAGTAACTGTCTTTCTCCCTAGGGAGTAGCCACTGGGCTATTTTATGCAAGTAAATAGGGGTCTAGAAAAAAGCTAGTTCTGAAATATTTTGCTTTTATCATGTTACTCAAGAAATACTGATCGACACTAAAGTGGAAACCCAGCATCCAAATGCTTTGGAGTTCTCACTTTGGAGGAGTTCTGTGGCAGTTTCCAATTTACTATTCCATTCCTATTTCCAAGGAAAAAGGCACCTATTTTTGAAATGCAACTTATTGCCAGCTCTCTCTTAAAGGTATTTTTCAACAGTCTTCTTCCCTAAAGAACATAATTTGAAAAATTGAACTTAATGAGTGCAGTTCATAACACAGCAATGTGTTATTTTCATCAACAAGGTAAATTGGCTTGTGATCCAGATGACTCTTTTCTGGCAGTTCTGTAATTCAAAAAACAGTGACAGTGCAAGATGCAGCAATTCTAGTGGAAATGATCCTTAGTCAATACAGAGATTTTGGCAGTGGTGAGAAAGGCAAGGTTCTGCAATCGTTATGCCTTTTGCCAATCATGCATGATGCGGTTAATATGTTGATGATATCTCTCTCTAACATATTGAGTTAGCGTTTGTGTCTATCCACTTCCCTCTACTGGACAAAATCAGAGCTGTTCAAGTGTTTATGATATCTTGTCGTTATAAGTGGTTGGCCCAAGAGAGGGATATGTGCCCTGTGACAATGAGCAACTACTAATGGAGATTCTCCTTTAGCTCAAGTGATAGAAGCTTGTGCTGTTGGAGCAGAAGGTCACGAGTGTAATTCTTCCTCTTAAGTTATGCTATTAAGCTGATAACCATGATGGCTGCATGCCAGCAGTGAGCAGATACACCTCCACCCTTTGTGTTCTGGGTAAGCACTGTTCAACCTTCTGCTGCCTTTTCTCCTGTCTCCAATCTCCTTTTTCAGTCAGGGATGAAAGGGAGAGAAAGGAAGAGAGAGAAGGCTGAGAGAAGCTCACTCAAAAAATCCAGAAGAAACCCTCCTGTGCTGGTGGGCCAGCATAGCTTCCTACTCCACAGAAAATGGCCCAGAGTTATGCCAGAAATGCCAAATGTTTCTCTAACTGTTATTTAGGAGTTTGTGAAAAAACACAGAACCTTCTCTATATCAGTGCATAGCTCAAAGGGGCCTATGATAGTCTTAGATGCATCCTCAAAAGAGACTTTCCTGTCTTCCTACCAAAGAAAGACTTCTGTGACATCACTCTCTCTGCAAATCAATGCTAAGGACTGAGGATGCACATTGCTCATTGTTATCATGCCCTTGTTCTCTTCCTCTAATTTTTTTATCTCCCAAGCTCATCTCTCTCTCTGTTCCACCCAGTATATAACAAGATGGAAGTGAAAATTTACTTCCTTTGTGAACTTTGGTACTAAGAACCCAACACACTGCTTTCCAAGTACTAGAGTGGTTGCATTTCAGTCCCAACCCATCTCTATTTCAAAGTCATACTTTAATCTGGAATGTCAGGTAGAACATGAAACAATATTAATCTATGCTACATAAATAATTTCCTTCAATTATCAGGAAAGAGCAGCAAGACATGAATTTTCAGGTTGATTGAGTTTTAATCTCTAAGTTAAAAATTAATAATTTAGGTAGGTGAGGGTTTTTTTAAATAGAAAATTAAGGGATTTATATTTCCTTCCTTTAGGAAAAAAAAAAAGGATAATTTGGATCCAAAGGAACATTCATAGGTTAGAAATGTGACAATTATGAAATTATTCACAGAAGAAAATACTTAAAATTCGATGCAAGACACCCAGATTCATCACAAGGCACAAGAGATTGACAATCTATTATAAATGCCTCACATCACAGATAAATATTTCAATGCAAATAAATAAAGGATGCTGAGTGTTTCTCTTCTGAATGATTTTTCACAGCTCACTGAACACAATAGTTCTGGGACTCCTCTACGTTCCAGACTCATGTCCAAACTTTGGCATCCCCAAAGGCTTCCTGTGCTGAGCACAACCAGGTTACACTGTGATTTCAATTTGGAGTTACAAAGAACCAATTAATCCGTTTCCCTCTAACAGAATGTAAAAACCCTCTTTGGTGCATTAGGACAATCATGGACATTGTGAAACTGGCCTGGTTTTGTTTTGTGCTCCCTTGTAATTACTACGAAATGTATCATTCTTGTCAAACCTAATGACTTTTCTTTTTTGGTGCAGGAGAGGAAAAAAAAAGAGAAAAGACAATGATGTCTCTAAGCATATGGCTGGTTTACTCTGCAGATGGAGACAAGAATAAACTAAGATGTACGTCTGGTGAATTGTGCTCAAATAAAGCTTTCCTGTTACCGGTTTCTTACCTGTCACTATGATTATTCTTCTTGATCTATGTTATATGCCAAAACCCCAAAAAGAGTAAAAATATTCTATGCCAAGATTGTTTTTTATTTGTTTTCAAACAAATGTTTTAAAGGGATACTTTCAGAAGAAAGGTTTTTTTCATTTTTTAAATAGGGACCTGCTTAACTGTTTTCATCTGTTAAAAGTAATTGTATTATTTTAACCACTGGCAGGAAATTCCATGCTGTGTATTGCTTCATATGAAGCCATTTGTAACTTTACAGCTTTTTAATTTTGCAACAGCTGTATAGAAAAGGAAAATGACCATGTAGAATTACATCACTCATGGCTGCTTCTCCATTAAAACAATATAACTAGAAAATGTTTGCATGTTCACAATAAATGCTGAAAAATACATTTGAGTGAACAGAGAGAAACATTTTCAGGACTTGCAAAGATGCCAAGCTGATCTAGAAGGCTTTCCATTTAAGACTCTAGCAAATGAGACCTCATCAGTTACTCATTTGAACTTTAATAAAACTTAATCCTCTTAAAGGAGGGGACAGCTAAACTCAGGAAATTCGGTGCTCCCCTTATTATAACTGTACAGAAAGATTTGTATGAAACATTTGATTTCAAGTATTAATTCCCACCAACACATGGGAGTGAAACAGCCACAGTAGATGCTGGATTATGAATAAAATTACTATTTCATAATCAGATTATAGACACAATCTAAAATTTTTAAAAGCACCTACTCAGTCACGTTTATTCTGCATCCCATAGACCTATCCTTGATATAAGCCTGATGTTCACAGAATGAAGATTATGCACTAAATAAAGACCACGCTTCTTTCAAGTACCCACAGCCTGGGATATCACTATATCATTGGTCTCTTTTGAAAATATTGAGTACTAAAGGCACATCAAAGAACATTTTTGATCAACTGATAATTTTGGAGAGTACTTTGCTGCTCACATACTTTCTAAATCATGACTGGTGTTATCTAGGCTGTGAAAGAAGAGTGGAAAGAAGAAAGGGATGTTTGTTTCTTGAAAAAAAAACAATACTGAATCGAGATGGACAATATTTATAACACATTTAGAGACTTGAAATGGGTAGCAAATAAAAAAACATGTTCATAAGATATTTCTATCTGAAATACGTAAAATATACAAACACTACAATATAAGCAATAAATGCATACATAAATACACACCCTCACATTACTGATAGAAAATCACTTGTTCCTGTGTCCAATCTACCAGCTTTGAACTGCTTTCAAGTACAATTTGAATGCAGAGATATCTAGGAGAATTAGATCCTACCACACATAACTTCCTTAGGTCCTACAGAAAGGTTCTGCACAGAACTGTGTTTCTGCCCAACAAGTCCAGAGTTTTCATGAAATGAGTTTTGCTCTTTAAGGAATAATTTTGTAACTTGGCTTCCACAGCATCTCTCATTTCTGTAATTTTTTTTCTGCAAAATGTCTGTTGCCAAGAAAAGGTAGACTCTCACTGTCACCTCTCTGGAGCAAAGGCATTAGGGGGACCTGCTGGCCCACTTATTTTCATGAAACAGTCATAATATTACAGACTTTTCTGCCAAGTGTAGTGAGCAGAATGGTTCAAAAAATTTTAGTGGAAAACATACAGACAAAAATGTATATAATTTCCTTCAGAAACCAGATTTAAAAGAAAAATCACTTGCTTTGAAATGTAACCCACATGGATTTGTGATCTGAATTCACCTGGAAGAAAACTTTGCAGTGGCCCTCAACCTCCATTGCACAGCAAAGCCCAACCTGAGTTACACTGGCTTAGATTTAGGTCTCAAACACAGGCTCTGCTCCAGGATATCCTAAACATCTTAGTAATACAAAAATTAAGCCATAGAGAATATTTCATAGATTTGGTGATCAGCTTCTGAAACAAACAATGGTGAGTATTAATTGCAGAAAACAACAGTGGTGAGAAGGAGAACCATGATATGTCACAATGATATGAACAACGCAGGCCAGCTCCTCAGGAAGGCCAGTCAGCACATGCAGCATATCAGGAGTTTTTGGCACGTGAGTAGCCAGGGAATGAGAAGTTCCTTCCATGTTCTGTGCTGTACTTGGATCAGGTAACTGACTTATAATCAATAAGTACAAACTATGGGAATATACATAGGGAAACTTCTGATATGCATTTATGTGTGTCACAAATACTGATTGTTACTGATCCACCACTTTCCCACCCAGCTCTCCTTATAGACATGGCAATTTTATGTCACAGATAACATCCTACAGGATTCTACTCCACCCGTATGGTAGGTCAAATCCAATCATCAGACATTACAGTTTGGTTCCTATTTGATCCCTTCACCCTAATCCAAAAATATACATTTGAAATCAATTGTCTCTGTTCAACATCACAGGAAATTACGTATGTCCCAGAACCGATTCAGGTATCAGTAGATTCAAATTACATTTTCTAATGCACTGAAATACTTGTTTTGGTGATGACACTGAGGAATAAGGGAAAACAAGATAACAACAAGACTTATACTTATCCCCGATATGCAAGCAAGACGTTTTTTCAATTTACAGTGCAGTTTTACATTGATTTTTGATATGAGAAAGCTCTGTCAAGTTCTCATTCTAAAATTTTTAACCATGTGTACTAAAATTCTAAAGGACAAAAAAATCCTTTATATTTTCAATCTAGCATCATTTCTCTTGTGCCTTTACATAATTTTCCATGTTGATTAAAAGCATTCATTGGTTTCCTAAGTGTAAAATTACGCATATGTAAAGAATTTTCAGAGAAAAGCTCCTGAACTCTAATGCAGCATAGAAAAATCTGGTCAGTATTTTGCATATGTGCTTTTTTTTCATATTCTACAATTTCTCATGTGACAGGCATAACTTTTAGAACAAACACACACAAAATCAGTGTAAAAAGTTACATTCCTTATTACCAAGATGAACCTTTTTAACCTCTGCCAATGCATGGAAGCCTCTAAAGAGGGTCCTTAATTCAGACAAAGCATTTCCACACATTCATAAGCCCATCCATATGTGGGATGCTCAGCTTCATGTAACACTTATGCTGCATCAGCAGCACAGAACCACATGTTCAAGTGATGCCCTGAACTGGGACAGCTTTCCAAGCTGGGCCAGACACACAATTGCCAAATACTTTTGAAAATCCCATTTGACATTTCTCAAGAATGTTTTTCTCTGCCACTTTTCTCATTCATAAGCTTTCCAGGTTTCTAGGATGCATCAAGTATCTAGGCTAATATCATGAGATCCACCTTCCACAGTACTTTTAGATGGCTGCTTCCAGTTTTCTGTGTCACAGAAAACTTTTTTTTACCCCAAAAGCATTAAACACATTGTTGCTTCCCATAAATGGTTAAATTCCTGATTTTCCTACATTTTGAACAACCTTCCAGGCTGAAACAGGAATACACAACATTTGGTCCCTTTCTAAAAAACAAACAAACAAAAGTAAAAACCAAAACCAAAACAAAACCCAAAACCAAAACAAACCCACCAACAACAATGTCTATTTCTAGTACAAATATTTTCATCCAGCAATAATTCCAGCACTTGAACATCATGTTTATTATGTCGGACACAAACATCAGTGTTTTTAATTTTTTTTTGTTGTTGTTAAAGCAATTTAAAATATTTTGTTAGGAGCACCCAATAAGTCCCTATTTTTCTGAAGGTGTACCTGTAATACTGACAGTGTTATTCTTCCACCTGTTCACGCTAATTGAACAACAAGCACTCACTGTCAAAGATTCTGGAAAGTCACTGCTTATCTCAGATCAGTTTGTACAGATCCTCTCTACATTACCGTTTTCAGTAAATCATCACTAGGATATGAATCACAAAAAACATTGAAGGTTTGGTTCTATAGACAAGTTACTACAACATAAGTGAAGGTGTGGATTTATAAGCGTAGCAGCTACCCTGCAGTACCTTCTCTTACACATATCCTCATTCCACAGCGAACACGAAGTTGCTTCTCTCCCCACCTTCACTGCACTGAACGCCACCTCACTCTTACCAGGAAGGACATGGATGGGGAGATTGTTCCAAAGTGGTCATTGGGGCAAACCTCCCAGGTTCCCTGAGGATAACTTGTGCTTGTAGCATTTCCAACACTAATCCCTCTCCCTTATCAATTCCAGTTGGGCAGAAGGTTATTTGAAAGCAGGAGAACAAAGCAGACGGAAACAATTTCCAAAGTGGGTGTGTTTTAGCAGGGAGTTGCTGACACTATTTCCAAGCAAATGCATGAACTCTGCCATCCTGCTTGATGATGCAGGTTTTCAAGGAAGCTATAATTTTTTAGTTCAAATAAAGCTGCATTGTAAGAGATAGGATTTAATTTTCAAGTTAGCTGCCTACACTGAACTGGAAATGGCTCTGTAGCAGTCATGTTGACTAATGAGGTACTCCAAGAAGAAGCTGGTTACTCACTCTCCAAACATGTACATACACTCAAGCTTTCAGAATGACTCAGTCAACACCTGAAGATGAGTCTTGAAAGCTTGTTTATGTTGTAGCAGGGTACTGTATGTACTGTAGCTTGATGTACTTACTAATCCCAGTAGTTAATGCACAAATCTATAAAACTGCAAATAATAAATTTCTGTGTTCCCAGAAGCTGGAAATCTAGATGCAATGTTAAATAAGGAATTACCATCAGACCACACTGGAAAGTTCCTAAGACCTACTCTTTAGACTCTGAGTGTGCTTCTGATGCAGACCGCCAACTCCCCTGACATTAAGTGTTTCATAATAGATCTTCCTGGATGCATGTGTTAGTTCTGATGGCATTCAGACCTCCACTGCTACACACACTCCATGTGTTTTAAAACAAAGGTCATTTGGTGAAGGTGTTATTAGTTACTGCATAAGATTTTGCCATGTTGACTACTGTATACTGTGATGTAAGTGGGAAAAATGATGGCAGTGAATAGATGTAATTATATGTAGAACCAGTGACACGCCACATACAATTCGGAAAGTACAACACAATCAGAGTGTCAATTATTTAAACCATAATTAACATAGCTCTGCATGTCTTTCCAGGGCTCTCACAGAACATAGAGCATTGTTATAGTGGAAGAAAAGAGAAAATAAAATATTAATGGAGGACTGCTTTGTTCTCAGCACAGTGAGATAGAGGTGGTTGTAAAAACCGGATTCCTGCAGTTGCTACCGCTTTAATTAGGAAGGTCGCTATCTTCCTAGACTTCCTTGGATTCCTTTAATTTCCACAGAGGAAAACGGCTTCTGAATTTTATTGAACACAGTTGAATTTTTATTTTCAAAAATCAAAACAGAAACATTTCTTGGCATCTGTTATGAGCACTGGGTGTTATTTGCTCTTTAGAGATAAAGCTGTTTTTATACAGGGATATAGCTTGTGGGGAAAAAAAAGAAGGGCCAAATATATTCGTACTGGGAAAGCTGCTCAACAGGGATATCACAGTCAGCAGAAAATATCTAGCCAACCTAATTCATCCCATGCTAGAATCCACTTAAGGCCAAGGAAATACAATAGATAATATATAGTTTCACAACACTGATCCAAATGCTGACATTAACTCATTCGTACCTGGAATCTAGCAACTTCTTTTCTGGAAAAACAACTCAGACAGGCACAAGACCTTCAGCATCTCCTCACACTGGAGTGGAGATGGCAATGGTAAGAAATCTGTGTTTTTTGGCTAAATGAAAGCTTTGCTATTCTTTATCTGAGTTATAGTCCAGATGGAATCAATGACAAAACACACCAAACCAACACAAAACAATGGCAGAAAAAATTACTAAATAGAACTTCATATGAGTGTTATATTAAAGATACTTGAAGTTTCAATTATATACATACTATTTAGCATAAAATTAAAAAATACCACCCATGCATTAACAGGTAAAGTGATTCATATATTCTGGTTACTTCAGGTTTATATTTGGTTATAAGTCTCCATTGTACCTATAATTGTTTACAGAGCTAATAATGAAAACAAACTGTAAACTATGAGAGTAAGATATATCTTCCTTTTGTATACTTATGGATTTTATATCCTTTCATTTAAGTGTGGTATGGATTCATCGGTACTATGAGCTATTCTGCAGAATGAATTCATGAACCACCATCCACACAGCACTTAGAACTAATGTACTTTTTACCCAGCACATTCTCCCACTATGATCTGTCAAGTGAAGATACACACAGGCTTCCAAACCACGGCTAAAGCCACTACAGGAAGGACATTGCCATGGTTTAACCCCAAACAACTACCATGCAGCCACTCACTCACTCCCTGCCCTCTCCAGTGGGATGGGCAGGAGAATCATAAAAAGCTAAAACACTTTGGTTGAGATAAGAACAGTTTAATAATCGAAATTAAGTAAAATGTTATTATAATAGCAATAGGAAAGAGAGGAATAAGGCAAGTGCTGCACCATACAAGTGCTCCCCACCCACTGACCAAGATGCAGTCCATGCCCAGGCAGTCATTGGTGCCCCCAGTCAACATCCCCCAGTTTATACATTGATCATGATGTTCTGTGATATGGGGTATCCATTTGGCCAGTTTGGGTCAGCTGGTCCAGCTGTGCTGCCTCCCAGCTTTTTGTGTCCCTGCTCATTGGCAGATCATCAGAAACTGAAAAGTCCTTGATTTGGAATAAGCACTACTTAGCAACAACTAAAACATTAGTATGCTATCAACATTATTCTCTACTAAATCCAAAACACAGTCCTGTACCAGCTACTAAGAGGAAAATTAACTCTATCCCAGCCAAAACCAGGACAGATACATAGGTTGAAATTTATAGAGGGAGTTTTGAGAAAAAAAAAATTAAAAAGTTCTGCATAAAATCCACATTTCAACTTTGAATGTCAGTTTTTTCCTTGTAATTCATTCTTGGACACGACTTCAGTTAAAGTTGTTTATATGTAGGAAAAGCAAGACGGGAAATGTGAGAAGAGGTTACTCATGTGCTGCTCAGGGTAACTCCAACTTTAGTGTCTCTGGCTTTGAATTAAGAAAGGGTTTCCTAAATCTAAGCCTGCAAATAGTCAGCACTGCTCTTCTTTTGAGAGCAAAGACTGTTGGATGTTTTAATTAATTCAATGCAAATATGATTAAGTTGCATTTACTCATATAACTGAATACAAAATTACCTTTCATGAACCCAAGATGTCTGGATTCGATTAGAATTGCAGACACTTTGGAGGATGGCAACCAGTGGCACTTTTCACATATCATTTATTCAGGTACAGTTTCCATAATGTGGCTTGTAATTGCATGAAACTTCATATTTTCCATAAAGATGTATGCAAATGGAGCTCAAGACCTATTTAGAAGACTTAAAAGATTCATTGCTCTTGTGATGGCTTCACATTTGAATGAATTTCATTCAAGTATCAGTGACCTTATTAATAGACCCAAACACTTCTGCTTTACCATTTTTACTAAACATGTCTTGTTAACAGATAAGCTTTAGAAGTAAATCAGCAGAGAGAGTTCATCCTTTGAACTATCACCATGAAGCAGTTCCCACAAGAAGGATTGGCACTTGCAGGGAGCATTTACAAAGCATACCTGCACCTTTGCACAGCTACCTACAGAGAGGCATCCTGCCACATAGACAGGTAAGGCAGGGGGTAGGTATAGACCAGAGGAGCCTTAAGCATTGGTTTAGTTTGTGTATCACAGGTAGTGAAAAATATTTTTGAAGCTCTATGAAAAGTTTATTATTTAACTCTCTCCTTTTTTCTTTTTAATCAAAGAGAGAAAAAGAATTTCGAAAGTGGAATGCACATTTTTTCTTTTGCTTACTAGGAACCAAAACGGCAAATTCAAAAAAAGAAAACAAAAAACAAAACAAAACAAAAAACCCCCAAACAAAAAAAAACAAACACCAAACCAAAAAAACTCCAATGACCAGCAAGAAGAATTGTTACAAGGATCAGGTGGAAGAGCATTCACAGTTTCAGCACAAGGAAGTGCCTCGTTGTGTGTCCCATTTTGAGGGCAAAGAAAGTGAATACACCTGTGTAATAAAACCAGATATTATTCATTACTATACTGATACAGTTCAACCACAACTTGTAAGCTAGAAAATACTAGATCAGACTGTATAGCTGGAGTTAAAGTTTAAGTGAAATAAATATAAAATCACACTGTTCCTCTCAAACTCAAGAATATAGATTTAACCAGGTTTGAGCAACAGAGCAGGCTAGTCTGAAGGCAGGTATGCTGCTGAGCAGAGAGGAAGGAGAAATCTAAGACTGTTGCTATTCCATGGAAATTTAGATTACATTTTACTCCAGAGCTCTGTACTGAGAAAGCATCCTTAAGACCTGGTTTGTGAGATTTTCAGCTGTCAGAACTGGCAGCTCCTTGAAATACACAGTGCAGCCCTTTTGGTTCACCTGCCTCCACAGGCAGTTGTGGGGACGTGACCTCCTGTTGCCTCCCTGCAGAGCCTGGTCCAGGGCAGGGGAGGTGGGCTGCAGGTTTGCAGACAACTTTTAAAGAGAATCATAGAGACTTTATAGTAAAAGACTATAAAACCATATTGCATGTGTTTTGGACATATTTAGACGTATTTTCAGAGGATAGCTACTGATAAGGAAGCTTAACTTAGACAGACACATGCGATGATTTCAGGAGTAGAGCACATGATAAATTCACAGGAACCGAGCGCTGTGTCGTGTTCAGTGCAAACATGGACTTTCACTTAAAAATTCTGTAAAGCTGGAGAGAGCCTAATTACAAACAAAACAGAATTTAGAAGTAAGAAAAGGAGGAGATGTGAAGAAAACCATAAAATTTAAAAAGCAAAACTTTTGATAACTCAAGGTAAAATTTTTAAAACTAATAAAACAAGCTCAGGGGAAAACCAAAGTCTTATGCTGCCATAAGTCATAGTGATTTGATTAAGGAGATTCCCAAGGAAATGTCAGCAGGACAGCATACAGAGAGCAAGGTATTCTCTAGTAAGGGGACATGAGAATATTAAGCACAATAGTCATTGCCTTATAAAAGAGCTAAAGACAGACAAGAAATATCAAAAACAGAAGCTATTCAGACAAAACTAAGCCAGCCACATCATTCTGCAGGTACATGGTGTGTGTTACTAATGAGGAACATATCAGCATTGCTTACACATAACAAAAGAAGAGCTAGAAAAAACTAGAAACTTAAATGTTGCAATCAGAAGTTATCAAAATGTAAATCTTGCAAGTTAAATATTGTATCAATATTCACTTCTTTGTTATCTAAAGAAATAAAGCTACAGAAGAAAGTGGTGACAGGCATCTACTTTTCTTTTCAGTGTTACCAAAAGAGAGCATAGTACCTGCAGAAATAAAAAGGGTCAGGATAAAAATCTGGAAAAATTATACTTCCCTGAAATAGAGAGGGGGAAATAACACTGGTCTTCTGACAGAGCTAAGGAAGAACAGCTTGTCCACCAAATTGCTTGTAGTGATACTGGAGAGATAATGATTTTGGACTATCTATAACACAGAATCTTTTACTTCCTTGGTAATCCAGATGGATTTTGGAAGAGTTATTATGTCTGATAAAGTAACAAACCCCAGTACTAACCAAAAGGCAGAATGGTTGTGAAAACTAAGAGACTTGTGGAAAGTAACTTCTGTATGGCAGCTGGCCCTTGCCCCACAGCAATCATCAAGAAGGAGGAGTAGGCATTCAAAGCAGGGTAAAAGTGAAAAAGAAAAAATTTAAAGCCCTTAACAGTGACCAGAACAGTCATGTGAAGTCCCAGTTATTGGGGTCAGAACTGAACTGCCAAAGACATCTGAGCAGAGATACAGGGAACCAGGAGCCTATGTGGGCAGACTGCTGTGCAGGGTCAACACACAGGTGTACTGACAAAAGAACATATTTTGATTTCACACAAACTTGCCAGAAGTTCAGAAAGCCTATAAATATGCTGTATACAAGAGTAGTTAACAATTTGCAGAGGAGAAGAAAAAGAGTATCTGATAATGTTCAAGGGAAGTTGCACTAAACCTGCTGGAATTTCTGTCCCAAGTCCAGTGTCTGGTAATACAGTGGCATCTCCAGAACAGGAACTTGTTTAATCACCCCTAAATTGAATCTCATTTTGAATACAACACTGTTTCAGATTTCTTGAAGTACTTAAGCAATACCTCAGCAAATTATTAGAATAACTATAGATGACACCAGATGCAATGGGGGTGTTTTCCCACCCTGAGTACCCATTGCTGCATAGTCCATTTGATAGGTACTATCAATGCCATTGTTTTCCAGTCCAGTATTTATTTATGCTGTTTTTCTATCTACCGGACACTCAAGTACTACCATGTTGATGAGAGGGTTTTTTAATTTCTTCTAGTTAGTTTAATTTTATATTTACTTTTTCTCAGATGGTTGAGTTTTTTCTGCCTGGTAAGATGTCCATAATAAGAAAGTTTAGAAAAAGGTAAAGTAAACAGTCATTTACTAACAAAGCTTTCCCTAGGCATCTTTTTATTCCAAGGACAGGGAAAAGTGTGCTAAATTCAGATGTCACCATGTGGTCAGGGCTGACAAATGTTGACTATTTCTTAGAATAATACTCATGTTGTAGCTGTCCTATGTGGTCCTGTGGGGTTTTGTTTGCTGGTATGTTAGCAAAACAGAGATCCAAACATGAAACCTTTCTTTCCTCAATGTGGGTGTTCAGGAAGTTATATGCCTGTGAAATCCATAGGATATAACTGAAACAGTTTTGCAATCTAATGAGAGAGAACTCAAAATAGGGCCTTTGTGGTATTTGCACATTGAAAACAATTGGGAATTTTCCCTGAAAAATAGCCAAGGACTGAATCCCCAGAGCAGTATTTTCCACTGCACCAAGTCTACTCCAGTGTACCATCAGTCTCACTTAGGCCTCAAAATTAAAGCTTAAAAGGACACAAATGATATATAGGCCTTGGGCTGAGTGTCAACCCAAGAATAAATTTCTCCTGAAAGCAATTTTATGTTGCTTTCATCATCACTGGCAAAGATACTCCTTACAAACACTATAAAGTGTTTTCCTGCTCGGAGCCTGATGGCAAGCAGTCCTTCTCCTAACTTTAACCAAACAAGAGTAACAATAAAATATGGTTTGTACCCATTTGGGCAATTATCACTAGATGCTGGAAAGTAATAATAGTGTGACTACACAGTAGATGGTCATGTTTCCAGAATGAAATTACACTAGGTCCGGAACAGGAACTGGTTCTAACCACACAATAAAATTTAGCTAGAAGTTGAAAAATGCAGTTCACTCAGGGAACAGTCTCCTTGTCTTAACTCTTACTGTTTCATCTCTCCTGCCTCTCTCTCCCTGAGCCCTGCAGATCCTTTGGTGCTCCGCAGGGAGTTAAACAGGGTCCTTGCTCAGAGGCCTCGGAAAGCTCCTTATCTACAGATCTGAGCACCTTCTTTTGTTACACTGGGCTCTGTTTGTTTCTCTGTTAATCTCAGCAGAGTCTTGTATTCTTTTAGCTTTTTGCCCTTTCACGTGAGGGATTAACACTGTCGCTTGCAGGCTTTAGTTGAGACCTGCGTGTACCTCGAAAGGGCTGCTGCCCCCGCCACTGTGACATCCAGCTTTTGCAAAGCCTCCTGAAATGATGAAACACCCCAAGCCCAAAGAATTTTAATCTGAACTGACATTTCAATGGCAATACTGAGGTGAACGATAGATGCTAATGACAGAGGACAGACAGGAACCTCTGCTGGATGGTGGGACAGGAGTGAATACCCGGGCGCATTAGGCAAGGGGAAAGGTGTGGCAAAGGAGCAGTGTATGTGACAGGGGCAGTCGTGCTGTGGGCACGAGCAGCAAAGGAGTCGTGCTAAGCATGACAGGAGGGAGCAGATGGCATTGTAGGTGACGGTGGGACTCTGTGTGGGAGAGGAGAGCTGCCTGACAGGGTGCAGTCACATACAGGGTGAAAGAGGGATGTTGTCGGTGCTCCGGCAGCAGAGGCAGAATGCTGTAGGAGATGAAGGTGGCTGGTAACAGCTCTGCCAGAACATTACAGGTTTCAGGCAATGGTATCACACAACCTGCTGTGCAACACGGGCTGGAACAGGCAGTCAGCAGAGTGTGACACAAACGCTGAGCTCCTAAGAAAAAATACAAATCTTGTGAGAAACTGAAAAGAGGTGAAAGGAAAGGAAGGTGGTTGCAATTATAAGGCATTTACAAAGCTCTGCACAATTTCAAATGCTGTGAGTACAATCAAAAGTGATTGCGTGATCTGGATCCATACCAGAATAATGAGAGCATGTTACTGTAGTTTTACCATGGTGGCATATATGCCATAGCTACACCAAGAGGAACAGCACACCAAGAGAAGTGTTTGATGTAGGATTTTTAACTTCTGTTTCACACTTGTTTTCTATCTAAAAGAACAGAAAGTCGACTGTCAAATAAGCTTAGCCTTTCTCATGGAAGTTTATTTAATCTCCAGCTTTACCACAAGCCCTTCCCCTCCATCTCAAAATATATTCTTTCAGTAAAGCAAAAATACTAATTTCTATTGCAAGGCATGCAGTTACCTCAAATAAACATGTTAGAAAATCACAGATTATTTGGCAGGGGGCAGGGAGGGTTGACAGTTTTTAAACCTTTACATTTTCATATCATTCTGATAATTAGGAAATTAGAAACAAAACGATCAGTTGAAATTTAAACTTAAATGCTTTTAAGGCAGTTCCCCTGTCCATTTTTTCTTTACTATTTTTGCAACAGAATCTGAATCTATTCGTGATTTCAAGTGTTGGCCTATTTTCAGCAGTGATTATGATGGTACCACAATGTGCAACTTGACATCTCCTCCTCTCCTCTCATTCAAAGTCTCCCAGGGCCCAGCCATTTCACACAGGCTTGCTTTAGGCATTTATTAAATATGCACCTTCCAGTAGGGTTTAAAAACACCAACTAATCTCATCAGAGGCCAGAGACCTCCAGATATGTAAATCTACATCTGTTCCTCTTCAAAGGAAAGATTCTCCTGGATTACTCCAGGAGAAATGCATCCCACCCGGATATAGCCACTGAACCAGAGAAAAAGAACTCCCATGGCAAACGTGCCACCTCAAACTCACCAAGATCCAACGACAATGAAATTACACTTAATGTAATTCACTGTTAGCTTTAAGAAGCAATTAAGCAAAAGGCAGTACAGCACTTGCCGTAGGCTGTTGGTTCCAACAGGGGCCAGTGGAAAGAGGCACATAATGTTAAAATTAGTAATGTTAGTATTAACATAAGGATGAACTGTAGGTGGCTACTCGACTACAGTGCTGTAAAATAGCAGAGTCCATTAACAAGCAGCAATCACTCTTCCCTTTTTTCTTTTTTTTAAAGTGTGCTATAGATGTTTGCCAGTGAAAGCATGCAGCAATAATTAACTGTCTATTAGCCTTTTATAAAAAGCAGGGTTCCCTCCCTTCCTCTCAAACGTCCCACCAGCATCCTCATCTTCCCATACTGAGAGGGGAGATCAAACAATTTTATGAAAAATATTTCAAAGCTATTAGGGAGGGACTACACATTTTACTGCAGTAGAGCAGTCTCGCACATAGCACATACATGTCCCAAGAAGGAATGAGCCCTCACTTAGCTTTTTACATCTCATTGTGTATAATATCACTTTAAAGGTGAGCACAAAGGATTTTTCTCAGCACCAAGCGATGTACTGTACGTATATGATGAGTTTCACATTAGGATTAGTGATGCTTACACATATCTAAAATATAGCCTTAAAAGAAATAAATTTTTTAGCCAGAAATTATGGTGAAATCGAATCTATTTTTCATTCACCCATACCCCCATGGTTTTATTGACTACCATTCAGATTCAGAATTTGGCCATCGCAAAAAAATAATCTGAGTGTTCTATTGTCTCCTGTTTCCACATTTTTCTTTGAAGGACTTTTGGTAAGCTGCAGACTTTTTGTCTGAATCAGACAAGTAAACATCAGTCTATCTCGTTTGGGAAAAAAGTATGGGATGGTACATTATTTAAAAACAGTCCTGAAATACAGCAGATAATTTTGTCATTAAATCATTTACTCAAGTTTCAGCTGCTTAAAATCCATGTATATGTATTTCTGAGGTTCCTAAAAATTTCTTGGCTGACACCATAGTCCGTACACTCTGAATTTCATGTAACTAGAAGAGGCCAGTGCAGTGATTTTAATATGCTTAGGGCTTATATAAGCACAACTTTGTGATTAAAGGGTTTGAAGATTTTTATTTTATTTTATTTATTGATCTGGCAAAATGTAGCAACTACAAATACGTAGGGCACATATCCCTTGAAAAAGACAGAAAAGAGGAGAAAACATTTTGAAAAGAGTGAAAGACATTTTGAATTACTTAAAATAAAAGTTCATGTCTAATGAAGCCATCATGTAAAAAGTGAAACTCATATGCTTAATTATGGCTTATATTTTTCTCACAGATAAGATCTGAGTGAACTCTTTAAAAGTCAACATTATCTGTCCTAACAGCAGTTCTACCTCTCACATGGCAAACAAACTACACAAAAAGGAGGGAAAGATGAAACAAGGGATATGGGCAGTGTGAATGGACCTAAATCTTTTAATTAACACCCTCTGAAAAGCACACTCTTTTTCCACCAAACTAATAAAAAGTGTGAGTGTGGGGTCTTTGTTGTTGTTCAAGCCTTGCCTGTGCTCTAAGGAACTGAGAAAAGGCTAATCAGGGTTATTTAAAGCCACTTTCTACTTGCCAGGCTCCAATATCTCATTAATTCACTCTTAGTTGGCATCATTGTCTGATAGTGTTTGAAAATCACCAAAGAAACAAGGATTTCCCCTAATCCTGTCCATCAGAGGTAACTCTCTGGAAGACGATACCAGCCCATCGTATGTAGGACATGGAACAGAAGTGTGTGCACAGGGAAATATCCTGTTCTCACTGCAAACCACCATTCTCTGTGGCTCAACACACACCTGACAAATCTAATGAGAGGACGCCTGTTTAGGCCTGAACTTTACAAAAAAGAACAGATGTTATGATGATAGTTTAAAGGAATTATCCCGAGTAACTAATCTCTGCTTGAAGCTATTGCCGGGATTCTTTAATCATATTGGCAAGAGCTTGACACAAGCAAAATTAATAGTTGGTCATGTGTGTATTTTACTTCAGAAAAGAAAGAAAATTTTGATCATGGTCATAGGCCAGAAAAGCAATTGCATCGGTGACTTTGTTGTCAAAAACTACAGCATTCAATTAAAGATATCCCCGCCATTCTGGGATATTTGTCATGGAACAACACTAACTCTTGGTGACTGAAGGAAAACCTTGATTATACCAGCATGCGTATCTTCAACTGAGCCATCATCTTTGTCATGTCCAGGGACAGTTGAACTGAGCACTAGTTCCCTTTCCAAGAAGTTTCTCCTCTGCACAAGCAGCCTTTATTGCCCACCCATACCAAAAACAACACTTATATTTAAATGATGCCTTAAAGCAACAGCACATAACTGAGTGCTCTCTTGCCAGTGGTTTCTCTCCTGACTATGACCAGGCCAGGCCACTTTCAGGGACCAGCTGGCCTTCAGACCTAACTCTCTTTACACAACTGCTCATTACCCCAGTTTCTTTTCAATTCCTGTAAAGGAAACAAAATAATATTTCCTTACAAGCTGAGTGCAGTGACACAGCCAAGAAGAACCACAGCTCTCAATCTAGTATTAAAAATACTTTCAAAATGTCATGCTTGTAGCATTACAGTGTTTTTGTCTTCTGATACTTTACTTATTTTGTAATACACATATTAGCCATTTGATTTCTTATCTTTTTTTTAGGTATAAAGCAAAGTTAAGTTTTAACGGATGACGCAAAATTTCCATTATGGAGCCATATCCCAGAATATCCAATTGTCATGGCCATACCTATCTCTTTGTGAACACTTACTACAAGGTTAAGCAGGAAAGATTCAGACATTTCAGCATATAAAGCATCTTCAAACTCTTCTAAGGAAATGCATACCCTTAGTTCACAAATTGCCTTTATAGTTTTCCAAAACCAGGATCTCTCTTAATTGTTTTATTTTAGGTGAGTCAAAAATTGAGGAAGAGTGCCCATACGACCTGTACTGTAAGCACAGGTGAACCATGATAGGGGTGATATGAGTTACCATAACTCCCAAGAGCCCAGTTCAGATGCAGTTAGCACTGAATTTACTGATAATCTCAGAGTTCTCAAAACCATTGTGGTACCTATGTTGATTGGTTATGGTTCATGGAAAACACAGATGAAGTAGGGGAGTGTGCCTCCTGCAGTTCTTGGTTCCCACCTCAGAGCCCTTGCCACAGACTTAGATTTCTCCTGTTTATAAGCAAATTTTATTCTGCACCACCCACAATAAAAGACTTCTAGAGTTACCAGCAGACAAAATAAACAATTACTTCAGCAGCAATCGACAAGCAGGGCAGTGGCAGTGCTGCTATCACCATGCTCTGATACTTTCTGACAGTCTTAGGTATTTCCTCCATGGCACAGACAACTATCACATACTCAAAACTCTTCATTCAATTTTTCACATTTCTAAGTGCAGTTTCAATTTTAATCTATAGCTTTAGAAAAAGCTTACTTCGTCTCATGCATTTTATATGCCTTTTACTATTATGGGGAAGGAGGATGTAAGTATTGATTCTGGTCTAGGTGATTCTAGGTCTGAATCACAAAGACATATGCTGAAACTGCAGCATAAAATGTATTCTATAAAACAAAGAGAAATAAGTAGAAAATGATTGCAGCACAAATTGTTTATGATTCCCTATAGAACACAGTGTTACATAGAGCAAAAGGGAGAGAAGTCCTTATATCAAGCAGTATGCAACCTAAATGTTAGAAATTTTCCTGCACCTGATAAAATCAATGCACCAATAGGAAGAATATGCCACAAAATTTTTCATTAAGTTAGTAGGCAAGCCATGCAGACCTGCAGTGTATGGGCTTGAATTTTTTTTTTGAAAGGTAATGGCTTTAAACTTTAAAAATTGGGAATAGTTTTTTAAATCTTCTTAAGATTTGTGGCTTCATTAAAAGATCAGTTAGTATTTGCACCATATCCAAGAAATGCAGCCTGTAGGAAAAGATTTCACACTTAGTTTAAAATCTCTGACATTTCAAATCTCCAAGTTAGGTAACTGTGAAGATATTTTGGAAGTTAAAAATATTAACTTTTTGTGTATTTGCAACATAATAAAAATAGATACATCAATTCCCCTGATAAAATGAGAATCCAGTCAGGAGACTAATGTAGATAAATGGAGGCTTTCAATTCTGCTGGACACCTCACCTTATATTATATTACAATGCTACTTTATTGCCACTGCTGTGGTTGTGAAGTGTCACCGACTCTTTGGCTAATTAAAAGATGGGCAGCAGATTGCCATTAATGAGATTTGTCTTCCACAAAATAAGGCTCTCTTGGTGTGTGGCTGTGTAAGTCAGCTAAGAGAATCAGACCTCCCCTTAGATGAAGGGAATCTGTACAGATCACATCGAAGTAAATCTAAAAGTAATCCGCTGTATAAAGGAATGAGCTTTTTGCAATTGTATTTCTGAGTGTATGCAGGGGTCCCCCTTGGGGTTTTGCAGCCACAAAGATATCACACTCACTTGAGCTGGGACCTCGGAAGAAATACATAGCCAACAGAAAACAAAGATTTAGCTTTCAGATCTGCTCCCAAGTATATGACCACATAAAAAAGCCCAAACCTAACTAAAGCTATTCTTCTCGGTGCTTCAGTGGAGATGGAGGAGGAAAAAAAAAAAAGATACTTACATAAAAAATTGCCACTAAAGAACTTCTCTTAAGACTTTTATCCCCAGTAAGACCTTTATTCTTCTGACCTTTTCCAAGATCAAAAAAGATCAAGAGGTGAAAGAGCTTGATCTCTTGTGTGGTAATGACCCTATTTTAGCAAGCTACTGAGCCCATTAAAAAAAATAAACAATATCATCTCTTTTAATAACTCATACCTAGAAAGACAAAAATGTACAGATTCAGATCAAAGTTCTACTGACTTCAGGGAACTTTACCTAGCAGACTACAGCTTGAACAAAGGGGATGTAACATCTCCTCCTTCTGGAAACACACTAATGGTGAAGCCTTCTGGAGGGGAAGCCCCAACACACTGCACCCAAAGATCAGCCAGAATGACATGATTCACTGGTCACCCTTTATGTTGCCAGGACAGGAATTTTACCTTGTGGATTCCTCACCCTCTGGCTGTTACACAAATCCTTTGTTCGAAGAGGATTCTACCCAAGAAAGGGCACAAGGGAGCGCTCCTTAAGATGTGAAGGGTTCCATATCAAAGCTGGAAAAACCCCATTGCAAATTGCACAGGGGGCTGTTGGAGGGCGTTTGGCTGTACAAGTCACCTCTAGAATATATAAAGGCAATAATAAGCTCTGGAAAAGACTTTCCTAGTTGAGTTACACCTGGGATGAATTCAGCTTGAGATCATTGGAGTTATTTTCCATTCTCAAAGCTTTAAGTAACTCTCAACAAGACAAACATACGTGTAGGATGCACCAGAATATAGGCCAGCAACTGCCTCCATGGGCTCAAAAATTTTTTCTGCATGATTTTGTAGATGTGTTATTTTTCCATTAAGTGGGATAAACACTTGCTGGATCATCTAGTAGCAGTCACTGTTTGAAACAGGAGATCTGCCTACACAAGCCATTGGGGTGACCACAGGTAACAGTTTTTATTTTCCTAATCTCAGCAATATACAGTTTTATATAGAAATAATTCCTTACATATAAATCATATTTATCTATATATGATATAAAATATACATGACCTGCACCTATAAAATTCAAATGCAGACCTCAGAACTGATAAATACAGACTGCCATTTTAAGACTTTCCAACACCTTTCCAAGCTGCTTTGTGTAGTTGTGTTTGACAACAGTCTGAGCTGCAATTTGAGGGACTTGAAAGTTCAAAGTCATGTCAGAGTTTCAGTTCCCTCTTTCTTTCTCCCACTTATTTGAATTGTTTCTGCTTTTGGGTTTTTTTCTGAGAAAGTGTGTGTTTTCAGCAGCTAACTCAGGGGAATGAGCTATGTTCTCTTCCCAAATCTGTAGAGAACTTGCTTTTCTCATACATAAAATGAAATCAGAATTTAAGTCACCGGGTTTAGAAACAATGGATCTTTTGAAACACTTTGATGCACATCAGTTCCATATCTGCCATACTTTAATAGTTTAAAAATAAACAGCAAATTACATAAACAAAATACATTCAGAGAAGTATTTTAATTAAAGGCACTTTGCTGTCCACATCCAGGATACTAAGATTCCTAGGAGACTGATGATTTGATATAAAGCATATGTCTATGACAGACAGAAGGATCAATAAATATATGCTTTTTTCCTACCATATAAACCTTCTGTTTCCTCTCCCCCTTGGAGAACTTCCCTCCATTAGATTAGCTAATGTCCAAGTGATACCAACATAAAAGATGAAGCTTTTTCTTGCCTATATTATGACTCGTCCATCAGTGGTTAATATTTTCAAGTTTTAATTTAAAAGTGCAAAAGGAAATACTGGCCACAAAGGACCTGCTTTTAATTTGAGAGACCTTCCAATTAATAGGAAAGTTTAATTAAAGCATTCGTTTAAAGTCCATAATATTAACTTAGAGGTGAGAATCTACAGAGGTGCTTCATTAGATTTTTTTTCATGTGTAAAATAACATTACTGACTTTTAACAAATGTCTTAAGCAGGCATTGTTATTCAGAGAATGGTTGCAAAAATTCAAGCCAGGCAGAACTGTGACAATTTTAGAAGTGGTGAGCAGCTCAGCCTTGGTGGAAACACACCAAATACTATTCAAACTAAATTAATGTGTTTGCAACCATCTTTGATATGTATAAAAAATTCCCGTATTTCTCCACAAATGTCTAACCTTTGGCCACTCTTTAGTGAAGCTGCATTTTCTACAGTGTACTCTTGGAGAACAAAGTACAACAGCAACTGGTAAAGTTTTTGAACATACTACTGGAGGGAGGCTCAAGGAGCCAAAATCATTATTTTTGTATGGAGTGTTTCATACCAAACACAAACACTGGGGGGTCTTGACTGAACTCCTTTGCCCTCCTGCCGTTTATGCCTGTGATATTGGGCAATTACACAGCTTTGGCTGAATAGCATGTTGGATAGGAAATTTCTCACTTATTGGGAGGTTTGGTCTGTACTTGTCAACAAAAATGAGACCATATAGTAATCCTGATGAATTTACAGGGTACATCATCCTGCTTCTCTCCTAAGATCTACCCACCTTCTGCTTTTTCCTTCCTTTAAATTGGATACACTTTGCTCTGTGCCGTTTGAAATTTAAAGGAAACCCACGTCCCAAATTAATGTAAAACTACACCACAAATAAGAGTTCTATGGCTGAATAAGTCTGCGGGAGTTGCAATTAATGAGACTTGGCAGTGGCTTTTGCCAGCATGCTTATGCTGCTGCTGAAACACACACACACACAGAGGCACAACACAGAGCCTTACACACTGCAACACAACTATAAAGGACAGGTTCCATTAATCAAACTACTTTTCTTTTACCCAATACATATTCCAAACAGATTTGCATATTAGAAGGATTCCCAATGAAGAAAGAGCTTTGTCTAATCTTTGAAACATCTTTTAGGAAAAGTTTGGGGTTAACCCTTTTTTTTCTCTTTTGTTTTCACTTTTACAGAAGAGTTCTTTATGTGACATTACCTGATTTCTCAACAGATTTCGGTCTCCTTTCTACTCTATGCTAAAGTCTTTGTTCTAATACACACATATACCTTCAGAGGTATCACACAATAGTAATGTACACACAGCTATACAACTTTATATACTTAGCTCATTTCTTGCATTCCCACCACTGCTAAGCACAGATTTTTAAACCACCTTGCCTTTGGCACAAAAGTTTACCTATTTTAGCTCCCAAATGAGAAGCCTGATTAAGAACTGTTGAAACCCTCATGTTTAACAACTGGACATTGTGCTCAGTGCTGAGGTTGAGTTGACTTGATGGTGTTTGGTCAAAGGTTGGACTTGATGATCTTGCAGGTCTTTTCCAAACTTAATGATTCTATGATTCAGTTGCTTCACTGCCACCTCTCTATTAGGACATGCCCAGCAAAAAACCCACTGGCAGTTCCTCAGGTGGCTTCTGTTGCAGAGCTAAATCAAATCCTACTCTTCTCAAGGCCTACGCTATCACTTTCACTAGGAGCAGCACTGAACTCCAACATTTCCCTTGTCCTCCCTGACTGACCTCAGATATTACCAAAAAGTTCCTCAAGGTCTGTGATAGATCCTCATTTAATACCATTTACTTGGTCTAGTGGGATGGCACAGGATCTTGAATTTTAAGCGGTGTTGAGGAAGACTTTCAAATAACACGATGTGTCACCTGAGACAGGGAGAGCTTGTGCCTTCTGCTAACTGATCTCCAGGAAGCCGCAGGACTATCCCCAGGAGGCTGGGAGGAATTACAGACAGACTTGCTTGTAGGAAGTTGTTGGTCCTGATTTCCCTCTGCTGTTTTCTGCATCTGCCAGAGGCAGCAAGCTGTCCCCACAGGGGCAGGCAGTGCCCGAGTGGCCGGTCAGTGGGGGAATAGTCACCACGGCCACGGAGGCTGACACCACCTTTGCCTCCTGTGGAGCTGATTAATCAGCACAGCTGCGGTGCCAGGCACTTTGTGCCAAGCCACAGTCAGGCAACACACTGACAAATGTCCCGGAACCAAACGTGTACTTTTCAAAAACACAAATTAAAATGCAGATTAGCTTAGTGTATCAGCAGTGGTATAATTGCTGTTTTAGGAGAAAGGCCAGCAAGACTGCAGATAACTGCCCTGTTTTCTCATTGTTCTCTTTTCATAAGAGTCAACTTAGCAATTAAACAACTCCCTAAAAACATACATTGAAACGAATCTCACTTTGTTAGCAGGTCTAGTGCTGGCTTTGTGCCCTAGGGAAGGAAGTTATTCATCTGTAAGCAAGGTGTTTTAACACCTACAGATACATACTTCAAAGGCAGTCATTGCTATAATTTTCAAGTAACTCTTCAGAAAAAAAATACAGGGTGGTTTGCAGCTATAATATTTATTGATAGTTTTTCTCCAAATGTGAGTAACAATACTATTTTTTTTTCATTATGCAGTGATAAGGCAAATGAAGAGCTATATCAGATGATGTAACAGCAACGTTCCTCTAAATGGGTAAGTCATTCTGCCCCTATAATGGCATAAGTCTTTATTAAGTACCTCAGCAGTGTTAATCTATCAACATCCACAGGCTCTGTTGGTTTAAAATATCATAGTAGAATAGCAAATCATCTCTTCCATGACAGTAAACCAGACTAGCATTACTTCAGCTTTATAAAGTTAATACAAAGATAGACTGGAGATAACTGCCTGTTTGTGGCAGGTCTGATTGTCTGAAGTACATCTCTTTCCTTTTTTTGCTGATTAAATGTACGGTAGATGTTCAAAACCATTTTAGAGATGGCCCCCAAAAAACTTTAAAATACTAAATAAAAGAACTTTAATCCCTTTCCCACCACAAATTCTTAAACTATCTATAATGAAATCTTTATGGAGCAACCAGTAACTACAACAAACAGAAATGCCATTGGGCACACTTCTATCAGGAGCTCAGTAGTGGAGCATGCAGAGCCCAATTCAGTCTATATATTGTCCACTAGACTCCTGAATTTGGTGCTGAATAAGTTGTAATGAGAAGAAGGAGAACCACTTATTACTTCATCCTTTTTGCTATCCAAAATAAATTTTACATATTTATAAATGCAACAAAATACATCAAACTATTGGATTCTCCCATGTTTTTTCTGCTCCATGTGATTTTCTGCAGAATATTCAAGTAGCCAACTTGCAAGTAGAGCAAATATTTGCAGTATTCAAGTCACCGTCTCCAAACGGTTTGTAAATATTTTACGTTTTAAAACCCATGGACTTTGTTGACACTTTTCTATTGCTTTGCCAAATTAATTTTTTTTTTCTAAGTCAATGAGGAGATGCAGAATAAGACCTCCACACAGCTGCAAGCAAGTCTGAAAGGCAGTGAAAGGTCTGCAGCTAATGAATATCAAAACCCCACCAGGATTACTGCAGCCTGGCATCCTGGTCTCCCAGAGGCAGGACACTTCATGGAGCTTTCAGTATGTCTACCTTTGATTCTTTGCTTTTCCATAATATTTTATCTAGAAAGCAGGCAAGAAGGTAAAGAAAAGCATCCACATAGGTGTGTGACACTCTTCAAGTCAAGCGTGGGGGAACTTATGGGGTCTTATCTATTCAACACCAGCAGATCATAGACAACAGATGGATCTGAGAGCTGAACCTGACCTGGAGTCCTGGTGCTGTGTTGAGATATAGAGGAAATAGGGTAAAAGTGGGGACTGGCCTTTAAATTATTTTATTCAGCAACCAATTTTATTATGCTAGAACAACATTGAAACTGAATTCAAAAGGGAAAAAACAGTCCATGAAACTGAAAGGGACAGTTTGGATGTTTTACCCAACAACAAACTATAGTCTGACCCTTCTAGCTGTGAGGAATCTGTGCTAGTCCATGGCTGATAAGGAAGTGTTGGAATAAATTTTCTGTTGCTGTACTACTTGAACTCGTGACATCCGGTTAAACCTTCTTAATTTTGCCAGTGACCAAAATGCATCTTGTATTTATCATGATCTGCTGAAAGTTCAGAACCCCATAAAATGTCCGTAATATTAATAATCTTGTTTTTAAGGGCTAAATTACTTTGTTCTCACGTGTTGTCTCAGCAACAGCATCCCCTCTGTTTGCAAAGGTGGAGTGCCTTACAACTTGAGAGCAAAGAAAAAGATTGAGTAGCTCATGCTGGGGGCCTCCCCCTTCCCTGCCCTCACAGAACTCCTGCTCAAACACACACAGTTCCTACGGGACAAAACACAGATGCTAAACACTTTATAAAGCAGTGAGCAGTGCAACAGCTTAGCATGGACCCCAAATAATGCTTTGTATAACTTCACTGGTTTCAGTGGAATTAAATCTAGGTGGCTTTTGGCATGACAGGTCCAGCAGCGCAGAGGGGGCTTTTATTCTGAGCTCCTGATTGTGCTGGCACAAGGGGGCAATTCATGGAGCACAAGCAACAGCAGCTGCAGTGAGGGAGGGCTGTCCACAAGGACAGGACCAGGATGAAGGATCAAACAGGAGCTAAAGAATGCCTTGTTTTTACTGGCACATTAAAAAATAAATAAATCAGGCAGCATATAGCTTACAACCATGTAGCACTGCTGCCGGCCTCAAAGTCTTGGTGGTGTGCTTTAAGAGTATTCATGTTATCACCTGATCTTCCCTACTTACCATAATAATTAATGTAGGAGCAGTACTCAGAGAGACCAGCTCCAAGGCCACAGAGGGGAAGAAGAAAGAGCACATTTCAAGAGGATTCCTTTTCTCAAATAAATAAAGAGGTACTTGAAAACCATATCAAATATCTAAAGCTGAATTTAATAACCACTTTTTACAGAGCTTTTTTGTTTTCCATTGAATTATGCAATATTATCTGAAAAAGTAGCATCTATAATTAACTGACAACAGGATTTGAATTAAGTAGGAGGAAATGGTGATAAAAAAGCATGTTCTTTATCCCCTAAATTCAGTGATTTTGTGCTTAAATAGAGGCTAGGGGGTGGGAGGTTGTACAGCAGAACAAAATTCTCAATCCAACTTCTAAATGTGTACAACACTCGGATTTTTTCTTCCCTGCTAGCCTAAAGTACTGTGTACATGGGAGACTTCACTCATATCCACAAAAGCCAGCTTTTAGGGAGCTGAAATAGCAGAAATAATTTAGTATAGTAGCACCAATTTTTTTTTTTTTTTATTTTGCTGTGCCCTGCTGCCTGCAGAGGCACTGTCCTGACTGGATTCCAGCTCTGTGACTTTGTGTAGGCAGCACGCAGCTCTGCAAGGACCCAGCTCGGCTCTGCCCTGCTTCCTCCTGACAGCTGCTTCTCCCAAGCATCAGCCTGACCTTCCTGCCCAGGAAGCCCCAGTGGGTGTGCCCCAGCTCTGGCAGACCACTGGTGCAACAGTGACCTGCCATTTCACTGACACAGGAACTGCAACGGGCAGTAACAGGCAAGGAACCCACCTCCCCAGAATTGGAGAGCAATCCCTCGCTGGAGCACATCACCCCTGAAAAAATCCCCCAAAGAACATCTCTTTCATAATGAATAATCTGGCCCTGCTGAGCCCTTTCCTTCCTGAAGTTCTGCCTTTATAAGAAATCATCCCCTTTGAAGTTCAGAGAGTAAGAATAAATTATGTTGTTTAAGAGAATCAACACTTACTGAGTCATGCAAAATTCTTTAATGTAGACAAAATTCAAGAGACTAAGGACAGGCATGTGCATTTTAATCCAGAGGAAACGATATGAAGTGGCTAGGACTCTACTAAACATTTTTGTGAAGTTGTAGCAAAGGTCTCAATCCTTCTGCTCCTACAGCTGTCAGTCTCTTCTTTCTCACTCCTTACCTCTGCAGAAGGGGTCAGCATACAGCTGTCCCTTCAAATTACTTTGTGCTACTCTATGAGCGTAAAGGCTACAGATCACTTCCAAAACTTTTCTAGTGATTAGCAGTACAGGTTGCCATAAAAAGCAGACAGCTTCTGGTACTGGAAGCTAATTATATGGTTACTACAAAATAATGGAAACAGAAAGTAATTACACTGTTGTAGGCATTACTGCTAACATGCTATCTCTTATCTCGGTAACATTGCAGATAATTAGCTCATGTCACTACACTGGTATTTTCCTCTGTGCAGTTTTACACCTCAAAAAAAGGTAGAAAAGTTCCATGATTAATAACTACTCCAGAAAGTTTATAAAAGACCCAACTGCTCATGAGACAAAGGAACACAGAATCTTCAACTGGCCAAGAGATCAAGTACCAGCAACAAATGCAGTCTCTGATGGAAAACCTGATTAAAATTTCTCAAAGAAATCATTATGGGTGAGAAACTAATTGAAAGACCTCCCTCCTGCCAGAGCTTTGCTAGAAAGAGAAGACTTCAAAGGCGTAGAGGGAGAGCTAATGTTTTCACACTTAAAACTGAAAAAAGGCAATCCTCATGTTTGTGTTTGTTCAGTACACACTTCTCAAATGTTGCCCCCTC
This sequence comes from Neopelma chrysocephalum, assembly GCF_003984885.1. Lineage (NCBI taxonomy): Eukaryota > Metazoa > Chordata > Aves > Passeriformes > Pipridae > Neopelma > Neopelma chrysocephalum. Next base: position 680,384 of record NW_020897727.1, on the reverse strand, counting down.
ACGCTCTAAATCTGCTGGGTGGAAGATCTAAACCTTGAATATACAATGCACTTTAGCTCGGGTGTATGGTGCTATTCTTCCATGCTGTGTGCCTGCCTATTCATGTGCTTTTATTCTTTATTCTTCAGACTGATATATAGTAAACAATATGGTTAGCCACTTAAAATTCTCTAGGTTATTAAAATGTGAGTAGCATTTTTTTTCCTCTCTCCTGGATTTCATCTGGAACCACTACCTAATTAATATCCAGAACCCAGCAGGAATCTGAATAATAATAATAAAAAAAAACTTTTGTTGTTCCTTGAATAAATCTGTGTAATTTAAACCATAATCATGGGGATTTCCATCAAAAGTAACTCAGTTCTTCCAAATCCCACACCATCGTTACAAACAACTTTGTAGTGCAATTTCCAAGGCAAGATATCTCTTCACTTTCATATTTTAAAGGAAACATTTCTAATGATAGCAAGGATGCATTTTATATGTAAAAAGCTAGGATCTGGATGGTTGGAACACAATGTACTTCCCCATATCTTCTACCACTGCATACACCGTACTGTAAAGGATCAGTTCATACAAATCCTTCCTTCTCTCAAAGACACATTGTCTTATCAGTCGAGAGCTAAGGTGCAGTTGGAGTATAATGCAAGTCCATTTCTCACAAGCTTAGAGCTTAAGCACTTTGTTATTGGTTATTAGGGCTGGACTCCTAGAGATAAACCTACAACTACTGTACACCAGTGAAGGGCAAATAAGCAAAATCCCTGACAGAAGTCTGTTGTAAAATGATGAATAAGCCTCCTAAATTGCCATAAGGCGCTAGTCACAATGGAATTGTATTTGTCAGACATGCATTGTAACCCTAAGGTTATCATAGTGGGCCAGCAGATACAGGAGGAGTGCTTAACACTATCACCCCCTAATCATATCTCCTACAGGCTAAAAACTCTGCAGGGAGCATTACCACTTAAAGAGGTGGTAGTGTTTCTCTGGACTGAATGCAGACAGCATTTGGTAGAAAGAAAAAACCTATAGAAAAGACTGACAGATATATTCACCCAGGCTGTTCACAAGTATACCCTGAATTGAGATATAAAAAAAGTCCTTGCAAATCATATCCTCAAGGCTAGGGTTCTAAGTAATAAAATACTGTAGATTACTACCTTATTAGTTTTTAAAAAGCTTATGAAAAATCATCTTTTGCCTGTGGAAAGACATTTTATCTGAAATTATAGCAACTCCAACAGTTTTAAGATATCAAATTTAGAAACTAGGCAGCTGTAGGAAATAGGCGATATTATAGCCTATTCTTACAAATTAATTCTCAAGTTCTAGTCCCTCTCTAACTTATTTCATTGTATATAACTTAAGCTTGACTAACACTGATGTACATTGGAAGCCATGACTAGTTAATATTATAAATCCCATTTGTTACTGGATGTGGCCAAAAACATGACAAAAATCTTTTGTCCCCACTGGAAAAGACTAACTCTTGCAGAAACGTTTGCCCTCATAACCCTCTGGTTGGAAATGATGCCCAATTATCAGACACACACAAGTGAATGACAGCAGTTCCAAAACAGTCCTCAGCCTAGTGATTAGGACACTCCTGCAAGAAATACAGACATCTCCTCATGATTCAGAGGAAGGAACCGAGTCTGGGTTTCCCAGCAGCCCAGGTGATGGTTCTGGTCACTGAGCTATGCTGTCACTCTTGCTCACTTGCTCTATTCCCCCCTGCCCATGGCCACTAGGACATTCAATTATTTATACCAAGTGGAACAACTCCAAGAGAAGAGATTGAGGCACACTGTGTGCACCTGCTCTTTCATTCATATTTTTCATCGTAATAAAAATTTCAAAAGCTTGACTCTTTTAGGACAAAGGATCATTTTCTGTCCAGTCCTGCGTGTTATGTGACAAAAGAGAAAAGAAAATGGTCATAGCATTTGTAATAGTGCATTTCAGCTTTTCCACTGTTGTTTGTAACTGTGTGCACTTACACGTGAAATATGATAAATCTTCAGAAAGGCAAAATATCAAAATTAAGTACCTCTAATCATTCTAATGCATGTAAAAAAAATAAAATCCCCATTTCCATGACTGAGCACTAGGTAGTTAGACTTCCTGCCTATCAAATAAAAACAAAATCAACCTCCTTCATCAATATTATGGAACCAATTACCTCAATATTTTTTCAAAGAGGCTTTCAATATTTGTGAGATTAAAATCACACAGAAAAATACACGTGGTCTTACTAACACAATGCTGGACAACAGATACGGCTACAGGTATAAATAAGTTTCTTGTACTCAGCAAGGAGAATATTCTCCTATTAGGAAACAAAGGTCGAAGCTCCCTTTTTTCTGATGGGTATCTCTCTTCTCTTATCCCATATCCCACTGGCTCCACTGCAATACAATATGATGAAGATTTACACCTCTAGAGACTGTAGCAAAGCTTTTCAGGAAAACGAGACCACCTTTTGGCTCTTCAACCCAAGAACTCAATTTCACTGATTGCTTGATTTATGGTGCAAAACCACTCATTGCAATTTACACAGTCACTGCTCTCTCTCTTTCTTGGTCTAGGAAAATCATTGTTTAAATAAGAGTGACTATGGGGTTTTGCCATGGAAATTAGTATGTTGTTGTTCCTCACTTAACAGCAAAGAATAAGGGTATCAAGAGGAGTAAAAGGATAAGAAAGAATTCAAAACTGTATATCCAGGAAAAATTTCTACCAATGTACACTTGTGTGTGTCCTACCAAAGTTTTTCTACATTTAATTTCCAGGCTTACATAAACTGAGATAAAACACCTTCTCTCAAACATGTTGCAATTCCATATATAGGCAGACAAATACTTAATGTGATGTGCAGTGGGAACCCACCCACAGCAGTACTTCTGTATTACTGTGTGAAATATTCTTTTTCCTTTTAGTGAAAAAAACAATGATACCTCTCCCACAAGCTGATCATCCCCCTTTTTTAATTTTTTTTAAATTTATTTTCTTTTTTAATCTACATTTGGCAAGCAGTCAGTTTAAGCAGCTAAAGTCATTGCTCAAGTGGCAGGCAAGTAGATAAAAGTTCCCTGTTTGGAAAAGCTGGGAAAGATTTTACAAGGTGCTGCAAACTGCTGGCATTGGAGTTCCATTCTGGAGGGACTAAGGATGAGATTGCAAAAGTGTGGGTATAGATCTGTGAGAAAAGGATTAGAAAGGAACCAAACTTGCTTGTGTGATAAAGAAATACAAGAATCCATGATACATCTCTCTACAGCTGAGGAATATGCAGTCTGGGGTGTACAATTTATACCAGAGTAGCTCATTCTGTATCACAGATATGTTAATAGCGACCAATAAAGTAACTTTTGAGGTTCTAACTTCTGGGATCGGCAATGGTAGATCCTATTTTCTTTTCTGTTCAACCCTGAATTCACAAAAATCTTCCTCCCAAGTTCTTCTGGTTGTTCTATCAGCATTTAGCTCCAAGGCACACACTTCCAAGTTACTCAGCCTCTCTGAATACCCACAGCAGGTCAACTTCTACAGGCTGAAGAACTACCACTGACATCACTGACAGCTGCCTGTAATATGTTATAATGGATGATGATTATGCCTTTTTTATGTAGTGCATCAGCTGTCCCACACCAACAGAGCATTGCTGAGGAGTTATTTGTTGGAGCATTCCTTGCCACGGGACACATATCCTTCACACTCAGTGGTGATGCAAAACCTTCACACGCAGCGCAGACACACATGACCGGCAAACAGTCCCAGAAGTGCCCCCGAACTCCAGCACTGGCGATAGCGACACTGAAGCATTTCCAACACAATGGAGAATGGTTTATTTTCCAGGCGCGGAGCAGCAGATGGCACTGTCCGCTGTGCCTTGGCGCCGAGCGGGCGCCGCAGGGGGCACTGCATCAGAGGGAACTTGTGGTGCAAGCTCAGCCCCAACGCCAGCCAGGCACAGCCAGAAACCAGCCTGCCATGTCCACCCACAAAGGGAAATACTTATCCCAACACTGTACTCATGTACAGCATCATAGCTGTAATTTCCAAAGATTGCTTGTGTGCTGGGTTCAAATCATTCTGCACAGCTGCTCCCCAGAGGAGGCTGTGCTTTTAGGGATGGGTGACCAGCTCTGCTGGTCTGTGTATGGCAAGATGTGGGTGGCCACCTATGAAGAAGGATCATTCTTTCCTATCAGAACTGGATGTTAACTGGAAGAAGATCAAAAGCAGAAGGAAGTGCAAGGAAAAAAACCAATAGGAAATTGGTTGGCTAGGAAGGCTGGAACAAGCATTACCTCAGCAAAACTAAACAGAGAGGCAGACTGACCAATTTGTGGTATCTCTGTTTATTTTGTCTTGTGACATGAAAGCAGATTCTACAAAAGTGATGCATGCTTCCTCATCAGCTCTGCTTCCTAGGGCTCATCATTCATGTCCAGTCCCTACTGAAGCTGAAGGAAATTCTTAGCATTCAATCCTTTTTACTATAGAAAAATAATTTTCACTACAAGGTACTATACCACACTAAAAGGATTTTATGTGCCTTTGTGACCTATGTGTGTATATATACCCTCAAAGCCTTCTCATCAAACAGCTGCCCTGATTCACACTAAAAAATAGTAAGCCACCTGACTTGCAGAGTAGTAGTTCAAAACTATAATTCCTTGGCCTGTTCTCCCACATTTTGCTTGATCTTAACCCAGAAAACCACTATGGTTGAAATCCCACACTTCTCAGACTGCATGCTAGCTTCCACCAGCCTTCATTCCAATGCAAAGTGTGCCCAGAAGGCTGATGGATGTCAGCAATCTGGGACAGGGAACAGCAGCTCTGGGGAGAGATGCAGTAACGGGCTGAGCAGGTCCAGTGTTTCCCCTGGTCTCAGTTGTGGCACCAACTCACAGATGGTCTCCTGGGTAGCCTGGTTTGAGGGCTTTATAAATCAGAGTAACAGTTGCTCAGAAATTTTCCCGTGAAACATATTTCTGGGAGAAAATGTCAATTTATCGCTATAAAAACATTCTAAGATTATGTACACTAATTTTCAAAAAAATGGAGAAGGACCCTCACCTGACCAACAGATTTCCAATGGAAACCTCAGTTGCCCAATAGCTTGCCTGCTTTGCCTGCTTGCAGCCCACATTTACATATGATTGATCCATGGTAGTCCCGCTCCTGAGCCATGAGGGCTTGGACTTAAGGACTGCCAGGACCCATGAGGTGTTCCTCCTTAGCTGCAGTAGCAGGGTCCCATACAGCCCACAGAGCCTTACAAAAGCTCAGAGGACAAAGGCAAAACAGTATCTCAAATACTGGAAGGAAAACCAATCTGTGGAAAATGTGGGGTCCCTGTTCTCATACATCTCCTGAGAGGTAGAGGAATACCACATGTTGATGAACAAGAGGAGGTGTGCCAAATCACACAGGTAGTGCTTTTAGGAAAATTAACTTCATCAAATTGTCACAAGAAAAAATATGTAGCACAAAGTTCAGTTTTTCCAGTATTCACCAGAAAAGTGGTTTGGACAATTTTCCAAGTTTTGGTTGTGTTTTTTTTTTCTCTTTTCTTTTCTTCAAATAGAAATAAAAAAAATAAAAATAATAGACTAGCAGTTTAAATGTCTGGTTGAGGAATCCTGATTGTGAATTTTAGCATACTGAGAAATAACACTTCAAAAAACATCAAAATACCACAATCAAATATTTTGCTGCACAGTTAGAAGAGAAAAAAAGACCAAACCCAGCCCAACACTAACTCTTTCAAATGCCAAATACAGTGCAGAAGTCAAGATCAGAAGTGACTGCCTCTGACAAGCCCACTCAGAGACAAAAGGTTTCAGATACAACTCTTTTGCCACATGCTGCCAACTAATTGTTCTGAGAATGAAATCTGCTAATGCAATGATGGTGAAGGGAACTGCTGAACTCCTCAGTGTCCCTCTCAGCGTTGGAGGATTCCTTAGATGAAAAGAAAAAGCAGCAAGCGCAAATTGCTGAATAAAATGTTCTAAGGAGACAAAGAAAATGGTATGAGAACATTACTTAAAATAAAGTGAGATGTCTTTATAGAAATGTTTGATTGCTAAATGAGAGCATTGGAGAAACCCAGCCTTCTTCCTCCCTTGTTGGCTTTCCTTTGCCAAAGCAAAGTCAGAGCCATTGTTACGCTGTCAAGCTAGATCTATTTATATACTGGGCAAAAGCTCTTCTCTGGACTGCTGTCCTTTCACTCACCCAAAATAAATCTACCTCCTCATGAGGAAGTAGATTAGTTACTATTATGATAGTCTAAAAGTGAAAACCGTATATTATGAGCTAAACTCTGTTCCCGCACAGACACCAAAACAAATCCAGTGATTTACTGAAGTCACTTTGGAATTGCAAGAGGGTAAATTTGGCTCCATGTCGCTTACAGTAATGTTTTCAATGTTGAAAAAGTATAGAAAGTTGGAAGTCTAAATTAGCATGAAATCAGACTGAGAAGTCTGAATTATGAGCAAGTGTAAGAGTAGAGAAATCTGCATTATGTAATGCACATATGATCTGGGGCTTCACTTTTCCAGATTGCAAAGGAAATAATCATGAAAATATAATAATGCCAGATTATGCTTGATTTTCTTCACAATGACATTTTTAAAGTCTCAAGTCAGGCCCAGTACAAAAAATTACTGCCACTTATATACATTTATAAGATATCCTTCTTCTCGAAAAAGCTCAAATCCTAAACAATTACAGCAAATCCCATGATATTGGAAGTAGAAAAAGTTAAGTTTGTATTGATATCCAGTTAGGATGTTTGGGTTTTTTTTTAGTTTTTGGGAATTTTTTGGGGGAAGGTAAGTGACCTAGTCCTATTCTGCAATCATTGGGGTGTGATACATACTGGAGCCATTGGGCATCTTTTGATCAATTTTGACAGATTTTGTATTAAGCTCTTAATAAAGTCCATTACTGGTTGTCCTTGTGACTCACACAGGGGAAAAAAAAGCCATGAGTTTAACTACTAAATCAATGAGTTTAACTACTAAATCCCCCTCATATCAATGATTACCACCCACTTCCATTTTGCTAACTTTCATTTTTGGAGCTGCATTGAAGAAAGAAGAGTTGGAGAATAAGAAGGATGCCTTACTACTATGGCACCATCCCCTTTTTCCTGGATGGGAAGCAATTTGCAAATAGGTCTTTGACATGTGAAGGGGGAAAATGACATTTCCCTACTAGCTCTGCCTAAAATAATTGGAAAATGTAGGGAGAGAGTTTTAGAGGAAACTCTCAGAAAATAATAAAGCCGAAGAGCAAATGAGAATTTGTGAGGGGGCCCTAGAAGTAATGCAGAGATCTGGAAAACAAACATGCTTAATGTATTTCTGTGTTCCCTTTTGTATATTTAAATATAGGGCTAGAAGGAACTACTGTAACAAACTAGCCTGACCTCCCTGTGCAACAGAGACTGCAAGTCCTGCCTGAAATAATTCCTGTTTGAGTTAGACCTTTTTTGCCCCTCAGGGGAGAAGCAGGAGGAGGACTCCACAACAAAATCCTTGCACTATTTCAGCTTCCCTGTGAGGCACTGGATCCCACAGAGTGCTCTTCATCAGCTCTTGTTATGTCTCTACAGCAAGTTCCAATACAAACAGGTGACAACCTAGTCCTTTAAACAGCATTAGAGGGATCAGCCTTTGCCTTTTACCGCTACCCAGAGTGGTGTGCCATTAACAAACTCTAATGTGTTAGTTTATTTTTTTTAAGCAAGCTGAGCAGTGCTCAACCCACAGTTTCCACTCTCATTGCAAGCAGACCATTGCTTTAGGACTACTGTGGTCTGAACTACTTTCAAAGCCTTTAACCCAGTTCTAATTTTGCTGTGAGTGTATCTTTAAAAAGAAAAATTGTTATGGTGACAGCTAAAGAAAGCTGAAGTCTCTGGGGCCAGTGTCATGTGTTCACATCAGGAAACTGACCACTGCTGTTAAAAATTAAATGTTTGACATGAACTAAAGTCACAGAAAAATATGATTCAGTCTTTCAGCAAGCACTGTTTATAAAAGCTTGAAAGAGCTGAAAGCCTAATATGATTTACATCCTGGGGGCCGGTATGCAACTTTAAACATGTTCTTTTTTCAAGTTCATCTTGTCATCCATAGATAAATATAGATTGGGACAAACCAAAATAAATGGGTGGGTACCAAAATCCACAAAACAACTAACCATAATGGAAGTGCTTGTCCTCCTATTCAATAGCAAAACCAGCATATACTTGGTTTAAATAACTGGTTGGGGTAAAATGAGTATTACTGGACAGGAACACTTAGCCAGTATGATCCAAACAAGTCAAAAAATAGCCAGAGTACAACCACATAAAATAAAACACTGACCAGATTTAAGTATAATTGGTCACCCTCCCATGTTTTCGGATTCCTATTATTATAGCTTAGGAGGCTCTGTAATGTACCTTTGGAAAAAGTCGAACGGTTTCACTGAGTTTCTAACCTTTGCACTTCAGTAAGATGATCCACTGAGAATGTTACTGTATGAGACTACAAAAAAAAATATCAGAGCCCACTTTGTACACAGAGGTGCAGCAGACACTTCCACGACTGTTCATTGCCACCAGTGCCTCCAACCCTGTTTACTTAACATATCCACATTATGAAGGCAACATGAGAGCAATGCTAACTTTACATGTTCCACCATAACAAGGTACCCTATTTTCAGCCTAAAAGTGGCATTTAAATAAATATTTGTGTTGTGTCACTGGGAAACAAAGGTCAGACAGCATCCCACTGTTTCCAGGATGAGAAAATCCAGTGATTGGACCACAAGTCCCCAAGAACACTTGCTCAGGACAGCAAGGAGGACTATTTAGTCATGTTACAAAATACAGCAGGCTAAATGGGTGCTTTATACATGGGAACAAACTCAGCAGTATTTCCTCTACTTTTTTTTTTTTAGTTATCCTTTTGTAACCCCTTCAGCCTGTGCTGTTCAGAGTGTCTCCGATGATACACCTGAATTCCACCCACAGAATTTATTCTTACCCAAGTACCAAACCCTGGCAGCTCCACTCCTGCCAGGAAGGCCTGGCTGTGCTGCAGCCCAGGCCTAGGAACATGAGGAGAAGGTGATATCCAGCCACACAGTGCCCACTAGGTTAGCTCTCACAAGCATTCTTCATAATTTAACAAACAGGACATGTGGGTCACCGCTGACATTTGCTATCACAATATTTACAAAATGGGTATATGCATATATAGAGAGAAAAGCCTCACGAAACTTTGCAAAGACCAGAACCTTTCAGAACTATGAAGCACAAGACATGGCAGGAAGCATTTGAAGTTATCATATAATTGTACTGATGTGTACACAGTCAGTAATTTGTTCATGAGCCCACTGCTGTTTTGAAGGGGGAAAGAAAATCATGTTTGACCCTTTCCATCATTTTTCCCTGGTCCTTAACCTCTGCCTCCCTTCTTTTTCTTTTCACAGATTGTAAGATCCTCTAGGAAGGATTCTCTCTTCTCCAGTGTTTAGAAAGGGCCTAAACAAATCACAGCCACTAAATAAGAATGTATTAAATGGCATCCCAATTTCGAGTCACAAGGGACTGGAAAGTGCAATTCAAACAGCTGCTTTTTTCATTTATGCATCTCCAAAGGTCAACCATGAGCTTGAATGTATAATACATAATCTGCCTGTGCTCATCAAAGGAGAGTTCCAATCTTCAGCTATTTTAGGGAGGAGAGAAACCAGTCTGCCTAACACCGAAGTAAGATGCCCTGTGGGAAGTAAAACTGGTGTCAGAAGCAATGTGGGTGATGGTCGGTTCTTTATCTAATCTTTATAATAGTTGAATCACTCAATGCTTAGGTTTTAAATTTTCAAGCAACAAGCAATATATAATCTTTGACTTCAGGAAAGCAGACTTCAAAGGAATGTAGTTTCCTTAGACAAGTGACTGCAATTTTGTGATGCACAGAATCTCACCATTAAACATAAAAGCCATGATAATTCTAAGTCAATATATAGTGCCTCTTTGTTTTGCATTTTCTTTTAAATAATGAGCTTGTAAATCATTAATAATAAGGTGAAGACATTTAACACATTTGCATGAAATATTTATACTTAGAACAAATTTAAAATACATTATCACCTGAGGTGGCAGGAACTGTTTACTAGTAGAGCATAAACATATTGCTACTGAATTTATGAACCCAAATTTAACACAGTATATTTTATTCTAGTTGTAAAATTCTAGTTCCCATTGAACAAGATGGGAATTTCAAATTGAAAGTATTCATGCTGCATCTGAAAGAGGAATGTAGTATATTCTCTATAAAGAATGAATTGTATGTCATTCACAGCTATTTTAATGTGGCATGAACAATTTACAGAAAAATGTACTCCTGGAAAATGTATAATTAAGAATACAAATGGGTAGATCAGTAGTGTGGCAAAATGTATTTTGTGTAATGCAGTACTCATACATAGGGATATTTAAATTAAAACTATGTAACTCTTTAAAAAAATACCCTGCCTGATATAAGTTGTTCATCCAGAATTTATCTGCAAAGAGATTTGAGTGGGTGAAGGCAGGTTGATAATGTGAAAGATTATACATCCTGTTACCAAACCAACAAATCTCTGAAAACCAGTCCCAGGCAGACCTTCTAATTACCACATTCCAGATATTTTTCTTTCATCAAGTGAAGGTTGGGTACCACAGACACTGCCACCCTTCCTAAACAACATTTTTATTCCATCCACATTGTCCATCTCAGAAAGGACAAGAGGAGTATCTAATGCAGAGGTTCCATTCTCTCTAATAAGTAAAGCAAGGTACAATAGTTAAGAGTAGCTCAAGAAGATGATCAAAGACTATTTCCAACTACCATAACTGTATCTGCTGAGGGATAAGGGAAGGCAAATTTCTGAGCCAGTAACATCTAACAGTGCCATTGTTTCTCCATAGTTTGATAACTCGCTTACCTGTTGCAGTTTCAGCTGCTTGACAACTAGTTTGATATCCAAAAAGATTTTTTTATATCTCTTTAGCAGCTTAGTGAACAAATTGTGGCAATTAAAAAGACCAGCTTTCATCATTGCTCTAGACATTGTACTAGCCCTAGTGACGTTAACTGGAGTTGGGTTTGCCTTGAAGGTCACAGCCTGTTTATACATTTGCAGAACTGTCAGATCTACTGGTCAGACCCAAACCCAAATTTAAGAACAGAGATTGACTTCACTGTATTTTTATCAAGAGGCAGGTTTGATTGGTAAAATGATGCATTAGTGTGCTTTCTTGTGATTAATAATTGAGAAAATTATAGCAAGCATTCTGGGACAGCAATGTCACATGAGTTGTGATTGTCAAGGGTTAAACAGATGTAACATGAGTTAAAAAAAAAGTTATTAAAGGTTATATACAGTTGGATAACTCAAGAAGTGTCAAAGAAAGATTTAGAGGAAAAAACAAATTAGGGCAATTTACCCATTGAAGAAATCTCAAACATACAGGGTACTGATTCTATTTTCAGCCAAAGCTTCCCTAAGGTCATAGTGCCCATAAAAAGACCAACAAATTCCATTTGAGCTTTCTCTTTGTTATGTATATCTCCTTTTCTGCAGCAAAGAGCACATTTTGTCTGCTAAGGGAAGACCCTTGTATTTTGCAAAGTCAAGGGACGTCAGACATATACAGACTGATAGCACATACTCTTGTTTAGCTAGACTATCCTGTCAGACAGTTGGCCATGAACAAATACCATGTAAGCAGTTTGCTCTGCATGTGAGAGTATTGTCATATCCCAAATCAGAAACCTGCAAGAACAGAAGAATATGGAAAAGTCTAATAGATTTCTTTAAGATGCCAGAGGACATTTTGGATGTATGAACTCAGCTCCTGAAAAGCACCATATTGGGTCCCTGAAGGAGAAATTACCTCTCCTGAATGCATCAGGCTGAAAAAGGAAACTTGCCATAAATCTGGTCAGTTTGGGGAGGAAATGGCATGAATCTGACTGAGGGTTGTACCTTAAGTGCTCACTTGAGAGTCCAAGCAGAGAGTTTGTTGAGCATTCTACACACAGAAGAATCTGACTTCCAGCACATAAACTGACATGCTAACAAATCCATAATAAAAAACAACATGAAAGCTGCTACATAAATAATTCAATCATATTGCCTGAGTTTAAACAAAGTCCTACTATTCCATAAACATGAGAGTTAGACTCTTAAAAGAAAATTGTTTTCCTAATCTTCTTCGTTAAAACAAACATGGGAACAACATTTACTCTATTTAAAAACTATTTCTTATCAAAGACTTCCAATTAGCCTCATACAGAGCTTCTTTTCTAATTCTGATATACTTCAGTGTGGACTTTCACCAGGGACCTAGAATCATTGTGTTTGTTACCTGATACTGTTCAGGGTAAGGTCTTACCCAAAGCTCCTACCACTAAACTCAAGAACAAACCTATGATCAACAACAAAAATTGAAGCTAGGTCTTTGGGCTTTGCTTGCTTGTTTGAGCTTCAGTCATCATTTCTTCATATTAATATGATCTTGACTACTAACCACGGGACATGAATGTCTTAACTCACCTGCTATTTTCACCTCCCTTATAAGTTTTAAAGAATATATTTAAAACCTATTTTTAAAAAAAAGCAACCAAAAATTTCAGAGATTGAGAATCTTCCATTAATGCAAACCTGCTTTTTATAAATAACACATTTAAAAGGCCTTATTTTTCTTCTCTCCATCATGCATGTGACTAACTCTGCCATCAGCAAAGCTGGTATGTCCAAGACTACCAATGAAGCACTGGAAAGACTGGATAGTACCACTGTGAGGTGGGACTCACAAAGTGGGGTCAGAAATATCTCCTGGCAATGGGGTGTTCTAAGGTTATTGGCAGGAAATAGGTATTCACAACTGCTAAATTATTTTTAAATTTAATGTGCTAGACAGAGTGGGCTATTGCCTAAATTCTTCTCTTAGCAACACAAATGTAATTCTGAAGTGACTCCATTGACCTGAGCACTGAAGTAGAAATGTGAATCTATTTCTATCGTAAATGTATTGCAGCCTGTCACATTAGTTCTGTGATCCCACAAGTAAACAGGGTCAAGACATATCAATACACAGATGTGAGATTGTCAAACAACCTCAGAATGGGTGAAGGAAGAGGTGTTGGTGCCTGCATAGCCATCACTTTCCAGGCATATCTCTTTAGGGGCTTTCAGTGTGATGCCCACTTGGGCCCAAACATTGTCCTTACCTTGGCTATAGGTCAAGAAACCCCAAGAGACATTTCTAGTCGTGGAAGGCTAAAGCATATGAATTCTTCCACTCATCCCTTTTGATGTCCCTTAAGTCTTCCTCAGGTTATACCTCTGATGACTGTTCTCCTCCTCCCTCATACTCAAGTGGGTAAACTGCTCCCATAAGCAGGCCCTATTCCTTTTCCATCAGGATGAGGTTTCTCACCAAAGATCTGTGTTCTGAGTTACTTAAACCAGCAAAGGTCCTTCTGATTGAAACGTTGTAAGAAACGAATGCACCAGGTTTAAGTTCAAGTGACCACAGGGAGGCAGGAACTGCTGCATCCCAAATGGAACACCTGTCCTGGCTGGGCACTTGGGTCTTTGTGGTAAGGGAGGGAGGCAGGTCTTTGCAGTGAGATCACTAAGATTCATTTTCAGAAAATTTAATCAACTTTAGAGCTGGTTTGCTCTCAGAAGGATTGCTTCTATCCAAATGGTTTGCTTGGTTCTAGCCCTTGTGAAAGCAACTCTGACCAGTGGTCCCCACAAAATGTATTTAAATAGTTTGGATGGACAGTCTAAAATACGGGAAAAAATCCTGACTGGATGTGTGGTGAAGATGAACTGAATTTATGCTTTATGTGATGTTAGGTGGCAGTGTGCCGCTATGCTAAAGATCTGATATGCTTTCCTGTGCTCTAGGAACATTTGGGATAGTAACCCTGGAGCTTCAGTCAGATTGCAAATTTCAGTTCTACTGACCTACATTATTGCTGCAGTCTTAATGCCTGCAGTAGCCTTTGTTTCTTGTCCCAAGCTTCCATTTTTCTGAGCAGACAACCTGAGAGGCTTCATTACAGGATAGTGATTTGAAAGTACATCATTAAGTATATAAAGCACTTCACAATTCTTTTAATTAAATGACAATATATGCCAGATGCTATTAGTCAATAAAAATACTTAGAAGATACAAAAGAAGAAGAAGTTAGAAAATTTTCTTAAATCGTTAATATGATTTGTTCAATTTAATAGCACAATTTGAAAAAAAAAACAAACAAAAAACCCAAACCAACCAAACCCACCTATTTTGGTCCTTATCTATGAAATAAGCCACTGCAAAATACCAAAACACATTAATAATAAAACATACAATCAATCAATAGTGAGATCTAGTCTTTTTACAAATAATGAATGCTTCACTTCTTCACCCTAAGTTTAAAGCACCCATATGAAGTGACTTAAATTTTGCCCAGTAGCTGCCTCATAACAGTGCTTCAATATTTTAATTATCTCTGGCTCTGTGCATGTACATGACAATAGGATCAAGCCTTATAAGATGAGTTCTCCTTTATTTCCACTTTCCAAAAGTCACTAAACTCTGAATGAACTAAGACACTGGGATCAATTCTGCTGTGCTCTAATTTTAACATCTCAAAATAGCAATAATCAATACAGCTGAACAATCCCTGATTTTAAATTAAAAATCAAATAAAATCCACATGAATCTTCTATCACCAAATAGTCCCTTAGATGAGAGAAAGACACACAAGTGGATTTTTTAAGCTTGGTAGATTATAAGTAGATGTAGGTACAGAAAAAACTTTTTGATGCTATTTTCAACACAAACTTTCCAATAATTACCAACCATAAGCAGTATATAGCAACACAGTTTTATTATTATGTCTTCAGTACATCTGATAATCTGGCCCTCAGGTTTCTCTATTTTATACTTGCATGAACAGTAATGAACCTTCTACTTATGGTAACAAATAAAATCAAATTATTAGATTTGCATATTTGTTTTACTTATAGAATATCTGTAAGCAGTTGCAAGTTCCTTTCATTAGACAGGATAAAGAGATGTATTAAAAATATTTAAAGCTTTATAGAATTAGGTACCTAATTTTAAAAAGTGAATTTCACTGGAAACACTAATTTTTTTTCCCCGCAGAATACTGACCAAAATGATTTTATTTTTTTTAACATCTTGGGTTCTTTTGGAGAAACAAACACCACCTCCTTATGTTTTTGAGCAACTTCGAACTTGTATGAAAAATAGGTATAAATTAAGGAAAACACTGTTTACATGAAAAAAACCACCACAGATAAAAGCAACTCATTTCTCTAATAAGTATTAGGTTCCCAAAAAGGATTTTCAATTGGAATGTTTCAAAATGGAGAGATGGTTTCTTAAACTATGACTAATCAATACGGCAAAGCAGCCTCTAAGTTTCCTAGTACCAGCTAAAAATTGCTACAGTCACATGACATGAAGTGTTGGTCTGGCATAACCTCACTCTGCCAGTTCTGATTTGATCCAAATTTTTTGATGGGACGATTTGGTGCTAGTAAAGCACATAGTGGATCAGGTATCATCTGTCTGTACCACTCAGAGTTTATGCCAGACACAGCACAGTGTGTCCTTCTTCACTCACCGTAAATGCACAAAGCCAGGACAAGGCCTGTGTCACGTGCTTTGACTAATTCAACAGAAACGTGACCCTGCCAAACCCAGCTCAGATTAGACCTGCTGGGTGCAACAGCACCCACGTCTAGTGTAAGTGATTGTGAAAATTGCACAGTCACAAAGCCACCAGAAACTATTTCTCTGCCCTCGCTCACAGAGCACTTCTTGAAGTAATATGCATATATTTGAAATTATGGCTTTGGTTCTAAAAAACATTTTTGGGTACAACTGAGATTGCCTTTCTGTAAACAAGTGCATAGCAGAACCTGACTATGAGCATGTTCTGGATTAACCAAATGAAAAGAATTTTTTTAAAGTGCAAAAAAAGGAATATATTCAAATTAAGGGAGCCATTTGTCAAGTCTATTTGTTTAGGGCGGGTTTTTTCATAATAACAACTTTGTAGTAATAAATCAACCAGTAATAGTCACGACTATCCAATGGCCAACATCTCAGGCCTTGTTCAAAGATGCAACAAGGTGACACAGTGCCAACCCCACTGAGGGTGGTGACTGGGTGTCTGCACTCCCTGTGCAACTCCACAACTCGCTGCCTGCAGAGCCAGCTGCATCAGCCCACCAGCAAACCTCAGGCCTGGCTTTGATACACCGTGTTCTAAATGTCATGTGGCCAGCAAGCAAAAATTTGCATATGTGATAAAAGATTTCTTTGACCCCTCTGAAAATATTTCTCGTTGATGCTGTGCTTACTTTTAAGCTGATGCCTTTGCCAGCCCCTGTGACACACCCCTCCTGCAGCAGCCTGTGGCACAGGCAGAGAGGAGTGGGGTTTACCACGTGCGTTGCTCTGTGGTGAGAAGGGGCAAACTCTGACCAAAAACTATGTCTTCATTGTTGTGTCTTTTACCCACGAGGTGCCCGCTATGTGGGAATGCTGAGGCGGTGAAACTGCAGTATGCAGAAAATTACACGTTAGCTATCTCCATTATAGCAGCCTGTCATCGTTCAGCACAGACCAGCCATTAATCATCCAGCAATCATTCATCCATCCTTTCGGTGAAGCATTAAACTGTGGCCCTTTCTGTCTGTCCCTGGTGATCATCCAGGTGGAAATTAGAAATCCCAGAGTGCTTTTCAAAAAGAACAGGGGCTAACCTGGCTGACCCTCAATAATAAAAGAGAAAACCTGTTTCCATTGTCCACAGCTGTGTGTAAGCTATCGCCAAGTACATAATAGGCACCACATTTACCTACACAGTCATTGCTTCTCCAGCATTTAACTCATTCATCTGTAGAGTGGTTTGGGACACCTTGAGTATGAAATATGCTTTGTGAAATCAAATTCCATTATCCCTTACAGCACGCTGACAAGCATTTTTAACCAAAAATTTCACACTGCCCCTGTGATTCAATCTTAAAAGAGTCTCCTCCCGGTGTAGCAATTTGCAGTAGTGTTTCACCTTCATGCAGGGAAGTAAGTGCTCAATACACCATAAAACATATGCTAATAATGGTGGGCAAAAGTCACTTAACATGGACAAATGTTTGTTGTTGGTTTTCCTCTCTTTTTCCAAAAATTGATTTTCTTTGTGGTTAAAATTACGATGCTTGTGTTCTCCAGATTGGATGAAGTCTTGTTCTTTCTTTTAGAGCTTCTGCATGAAAGACCTTTAGGGACTTAGATAATCACCTTCTTAACTAGATTTGATCTGATTTTGAGGTCATTTTCATGCATTAGCTTAAAAGAATTACAACACAATTTAATAATAAATTCTGTTAATATAACTTAGCCTTGAAAAATTGCACTTACATTGAGCAAGTAATATTTTTAATGTTTTATTCACTAAAGCCCAATTCTAAAGACATTTTGATCCATAATCACAATGTCCTTAAGCACATCCAATTTTTCAGTGCAATGATGAAATTTAAAACCAGAAAAAACAACAGCAATATAAGGCAGTTAAGTGTCTAAGTCTCATTAGACAAGGGTAGAAATCAAGTGCCTGATGCCCTTAATATTTTTACAGTTTCTAGTCAAGGGCATATAAAGTATGTTAAGTGTTAGCCAAGTCCAGAGAAAGGGGCTGTGACCTCCAGAGGTCCAATCTCATCCTACTATCTTCTCCATTTCTGCTTGCTTTCCTGCCTGCTTGTTTGGGGGAATTTGCAGTACACCAATTCATTCACAGGATTAGAACAGATTCTGGGCCATTCTCACTCCTGTGTTATCCAAGCGACAAATAAGCAAACAGAGAAGCAATCTACTGGATTTTTACTTAGCCTGCAAAATTAATTTTTAGCAAAGTTACTTTATATAGAAAAAAGGAGGCATAAGCACAGCCATGTGGAGTAACAATAAATATTGGCAGAGGGGACATACCATACCATACTTTGGACCATAGCTCTGAAAAATTTCATAACTCCACTTAGATTAAGGGAGAGAAAAATGTGTTATTATTCTCTCACAGCTTTGTTTCATATGAAGAGATTACATGGACTGAATTAATTTCTAATTGTTCCCTGATGTGCACTGGAAAGGAAGATGCTCATAGCATAAGGTTCTACAGTCATGTGAATTTGTGTACATGCATGTGCTTAACTTCATGGACCACTGACATGATATCAGAAATCAAATATCATTAAGCTCTATCTAAACTGTGTGCAAAGCTGGTAAAGCTAAACGTATGTATTTACTGGGGAGGTAAGTGTAGCAAAACAACAACTGGAGAATAAGAAGAATATGAATGCAGAATGCAGATATTTAATTAATTTGTTAATACAGCTTCCATGAGCACTAAACTTCCAAGGATGTTCTACAATAAGGGATTATTTACAACATGTGTTGTGCAATTGCACATTCCTTTTTGTCACACCCTCAGCTAAAAAAAAATTAGGACAAATGGTCCCCAAATGCAAACAGAAGACAACATTTGAAATAGCACATAGGAAACTGGAATGAACAACAAAATGCATGAAGCCATAGAGAAGGCCAAGGTGAATTCAACACACAGATAGATGTGCATGAAACATCACGGAACCAACATTCTCTTGGTGTCCAAACTGCAAGTATCCTGCCTGCAAGGAGCAAAAGAAAAAGGCCTGCAACTCGCCGACTTGATACATCGCTGGTTACTTGACCAATGATTTATATCAGGTGCCTAACGTATCCAGTCTCAATTTTTCTGCAATTAAGGAGGGCAGGGCAGGCCAGTGACAAACGGTTTTCCTACAGCACTTTTGGCTTTAGCTATTATCCTTTAGATATCTTTAAACTAATTCATCCCTCTCTAGAATCCCAGGTTTGGGTTGATAAATCAAGCAAGACCTGTGTGTGCTGGGAGCTGATTACAGGGTCATTCCTCAGCAGAAGTGTTTGACCATAGTTTCCCAACTTCATATTTTATCTAGCAGCTGGTGATGTATCATCACTAATCCAAATGCAAAGTATCAGGAAATAAAAGGAGGCGGCACTGTTTATAATAAATCACTGACAGGGAAAGCTTGACCTTTTCATTTCCTACAAGGTATTTCATTGTTAGACCACAGACAAACAGAATTTTTCATCTGGTGCTTAATATGCATCAGAAGAGAACAAAGATTTATAAGAGAAGAAGAGGAGGGTACTACCTCCACTAGAGGACTCTTATCTTTCCATAGATCAAAAAGATAATGTTATGGATAATTTTTTTTTTCTTAAGAATTTTTTATTCTTCTTATCAGACCATAATATAATAATAAAATGCACTCCCTTACCTTTCATCCTGAAGGGACATTCAGAGACTCTGTTAACTTCAAAATCCTTCTTTAAAATGTGTTCTTTTAAAGAAAAATGTTTACCTCTAAAAGCAAATATAATTGACTGACACTGTAATGATGTATAAACACAAAATGATAACATCACTGTTATTAATGCTCAAGTTTGAAATGCATCCCTCCTATGTTACTATTGGTATAGCAGCTCTGGCTGCAGCTGGAAATGCTGTTCGGACCGGGCACAGCACAAACACCTCATAAAAGGTCTCCTCTGCAAGGAGCTTCTGTTTCACCTTTCACACAAAAAGGATGGGACACCAAGGTACAAAACAGACTTGATTTATACAGTGCTTTTCTTGGGGGGGGAGAAAAAAAAAAAATCTGTTCAACTGAGGTACCTCCTTGGTTCATTTCCCCCAACTCTCCACCAGGTTATGTGGTACCCAACTGCAAGATTCAGCTCCTTGCCAAATACAGCAGCCACAGCATTTTGTTAAAAACATGACCAAAAGCACCTTAAATGCTTCCACAAGCACAGATGTGCAACTATAGCCACACAGAACAAGCTCAGGATCACAGCAGCAAGCCCGCTGTACCATTTCTTTTCCTGCAGAAAATCACACAGTTTCATGCACAGGTCAGAAGTTGGCTTCAGTTCCCTTGAAAGTTGGTGAATTCCTGATATTCTTTCAGGAAAAGCTCAGTTAGGAGCTTGGAAAACCTGAAGCCAACCATATTTCCTGTGTTACCAGGCAGAACATGTGCATTCAGCTACAATATGCCTATTACTGGAGTATCTAAACACGTGCTCAGTTTCTGTCAGTAGTTCGGGGATTCTTTGGGTTTTTTTTTCCATTCTCCCCTCTCCCCAAGAATCATACTAGAAAAGTTTTATTTGGGCCTCTAACAGACCTTTCCTTCTTGGATTTTCAGTCCAAGTTCACCTGAGTTAATACCCCAAAAAGCATTAAGAGATGTTTTACTAGAGCCCACTTACAGTTTTTATCCCAACCTGGACACTAAGAGTGCTGACAGCTGGTGTCTATCAGTGGTACCAGCAACCTCACAAGTGAGGAGAGCAAAGCAGTAGCCTTACTCCTACTAGCAAGGAGTAATCCTGAGGAAGCATCAGCTCAGCTTTCTCAACAATAAAAATGATGTTGCAGCAATTCCTGTGGGTGTTTCTGTTGTATTGGTAGTCTCCAACCTCACCCTTATGGGGAGCTGTCATATCAGTACCACTAAGCTGCAAGTGGCTTTTTAATTTACCAGCATCTTAATGTATTTTACTATCATTAGCTGCTACTTCTCCTCTCACACAAAACAGGTTTAGAAAATCTATTTTACTAAGAGCTAGTATATCTAATTTGTACGAATTTACTAAAGCTTGTCAGTCACACTAAAGCATTTAATCATCTGTGACATTAAAATAAAACACTTTAAAACCTTTGGCACAGAGCATTCCTGTTAAGAAAGTACTGTAATAGCATTCAGTCTGCTGGCATCACTGAAAAGAGCAGCAGAAATTAACTTGAACAAAATACATCATTCTCATTCCACACTGGTCAAAGTTGGAAAATCTTCAATGTTCCTTCAAAGAACAGCTTATTCCCATTGTAATGATTTGAGATGTTTCAGCCTCCTATGTACAGCAGCCATGTAGGCAGGGGGAAAGCTATTATAAAGTCAATACTAGGGGGTTTTAGTGTAATTAGAACCCCTCATTGCCCAGAGGGAAGAAAAAAAAGTAGGAAACTTTCTCTCTGCTTTTATATTACTACTGAAAAAAAAAAATTGAACACTTAAATTAGAGGAGTTATCTTATGGGGAATATCTTTTTGCTCTCCTATGCTGAATCTTCACTGGAGTTAGAATAGTTAGAAACTGTCATTTAATTTCACTGCTCTCCTCCTGCCTTCCTTTTAGAAAGAGAAAAATAAATTGCAGTTGTCACATTCACTTCACTCCAAGATCCAGTCTCAAGGAACATCACCAAATATAATGAGACTTGGTGTTACTTGGTGCTAGGAGTGCATCTCACTGGAGAGCAGCAAACAAGCAGCTCTCAGCCTCCCAGAGGGGAGAGCCCCGGCACGGCCACAGATCCACGAGGGTGACAAGCTGATGCCAGTGCACCAGCCTGGAGGCTCCCTGCAAGATTAACACCTCTGCTCAGTGAGGTCACACTCTGGATTACAAGACTGATAGTGGTATAGTGTAGTGGTATGTCTTTCTAAAATTAAAAAAAAACAACAAACACACAAGTTGAACAGGAAGAGTAAAGTGCTGTAATTTCATACGTGTAAAAGTGTACCCTGCTAAACATACTCTGAGGTTTGCACAGTTGCCTGTGGAATACTATGAATCCTATGCAAATACATCAAAGACAATATTGCTATACCTGGTTTACCACTCTAATTTTCTTTCTTCTTGGGCACAGTTTCCACTGCTGTTGATGGGAATTCTGTTCATGTATTAGCAAGGGAATAATTTCCTTAATTTTCAAATCTCAGTCCTACCTTTTGTAAACTAGAATCTCCCCTCCTGCTAATTCAATTTGCCTCTCTGAGACTGTCCCCAGTAGAAGGTGAATCAATCACTTCATGAAAGGCACCTCTGCATGACTGCTACAAGAAAGTCTCCCTACTCCTTAAGCATTAAACATGTGCAGGGTAAAAGAAAACACGTTCAAGAAACATAGTAAGGAAAAAGGAAGTGCCTGTAAATCTGCCAAATTCTAGGTTAGCTTAATGTGGGTATTACTATCCACAGGCCAAGACTGTAAATGTGCATATTTCATTGAAAAAAAAACAAGCAATTTTTTGCATGTCCACCGAAATCCTGTATTGTGCAACAATAACAGCGGCAGTGGGTCCTGTGCTGAACTTTACACTCTCCTGAGAAGAATATACACAGTCCTTTTGAGGGACCTGTGTTTTCCCCTCTAATTTCCAAAGGTCTTATGACAAATGAACTCATAGGTAGCTGGAAAAAAGTCAGTTTGAAACAGAAGCGTCTTTTACAAGGAGAATCACCCTGTCCTTAGACCTCTCCATTTTCTATGGTAAAACATCTACTTTCTCCCCAGTGAGATTTTTAATTTAATTCTGTAAAAGGCAACTACCATCTTTCTTCTGGGAAGGGTGCTTGTCAGTGTGACAAAACAAAGAGGCAAAGGCTGGATACAGTAGCAAGTGAGCATCTGAGTTTCCTCCCAGCCCACGAGCCAGGGACACCAAACACAATCAGCAGGTGTGCAACATGATCCAGGTGAGCAATGGAGACACCCTTCGTGCCTGTTAAGTCACACCTGCCTGTGATGGAACAGTACAGATGTACTGGTATGCATTGCTTCAAAATGCAAAAAGGATGAATTCTTAGAAGAAAAAAGGTGCATCCAGGGCTATGAAATTGAAAATTCCTTAAGAAATTAATGAAACAAACTCATCTATGACAGTGAGCATCCTGAGGAAGCACTGCTGTAGAATTGGTCTGTTCTTACCCTCCCCTCCATGATATTGATGACAGACCACGCTCAGAGACAGATACTGGGGAGACAAATCTCTTGTCTGACCAAGTGTGGCAATTCTTACACAGGGCTGCACAACCTGATTGCTTCATTTGGACATTAGACACACGAGGATCTTATACTAACTTCATCCATTTACCCCATTCTCATTTCCAGCCTGGTGAAGATGAAAATCCACTGTCCATTTCAGGCAGAAAACTGGGAGAGGCTGAACAGCTCTGCAGAGCAACCAGCCCTGCATCTCCCTGTCAGCTGCCCTGGGAAAACCTTCTCATTTTCCTCCCCTCCAGCCCTGAAGCAAAATCAACTAATATCATGGCTGCCTACGCAGCACTCCCAAACCCTTGCTGGCAATTCTTTATAATGCTTCTGGTGAAAAAATTTATGATCTGTTTTTCTTATTTTTTTTTCCCCCATAGACCCTGGTTTAATATCACCTATTTTTTCACCCTCTTTCTCCCCACTAAAAGAAGAGGTTTCCCTTTTTCCTGCCAGGAGCAACCAGAAGTGGTCCAATACCCAGCAGTTTCTCCTCAACCTGTTGAGATTCCCTTCCTGTTACCACAGCACCCATGATGGCTGTGGCACTCCCCTCTCCCCAGGATCCTGCAAGGGGAATTCCTCAACTCTGAAATGCTTTCCTGAAATTATGAATAATGAATACTTGGAGTTTTTTGTGCTACCTCATCTGTAGTGGTTCAAGGCCAAGCAAAGCAAAGCATGAGGGCAAATGTGAAATATTATATTGGACTAATATAGTTGGAAAAATAGACAAGCCCTTCAGTACATAAATCTCTCTTTAGGCGACCTTGTGCATCCAAAGTTTGTGCTTCTTTCTGACAGTTGTTCTACTAGGCTTCTCCTTTGGGAGTTTCTTTGTTTTAATTCAACAAACAATTCAGCAAGCTTGTCAAGAATTAATTAGGTGGCTCAGGCAAAAAAAAAAACCACAACAATCTCTTACCTCTGTTTACAGCAGGCCTGTTCCAGGCTGGCTGCACCTATATTTCTGCTGCAATTCATAAAACCTGTATTAATCTGCAGATTGCCTTCCCTCACAAAGCCCTAACAGCTCCCCGTGTCCCCTGCTTCTCTGTTTGGCAAAACAAAATTCAGGGAAGAAAGAAAATGATATGGTAATTAAATTCTCTCTCTGTTTTAAAGGGACAAGCAGTCTTTCTGTACTAATCTGCTCCTTGCAAATTCCAGACAAATACAAAGGAATTAATATTGTACAGTTCTTGCTAATGTTCTAATTATAAATTTCTGGCTACCAAATGAAAAGTAGGAACAATAATACACAAGATGTTATTAAAAACCACTTACAGTAGCAGAAGTTAACAATTTTTATCCAGAGGATTCTGCTATAGCAGATGGGATTACACTACAAAAATAAAATCTCCAATATAATTCTCCAATTCGTTCTTCATCAATCCTTTCAAGATTAAGAAGGTTTTAAGTCACAGTAATTTGGAAAGGGAGGGATCCAAACCTGTGGGTACTTTCAGTACAGAGTAAACCCTAGAATTTTCCATAGGTAAACAGTGAAACTTAATTAACAGGTCAAGTGAGTGATTTGAGGGATTTTGTAACACCTGTTTCCATATGCTCAGAGGGACTATTTTTAGCAATATTTGAGAGAGGACCCATTTTGACTATGGGCCAAATGCAGTAGATTAAGTAAACTGGTTTTCTGATTTCACTCTAAACACAGTTTCCCCTTCTCCATGTATTCAGATTTCTGTGGATTTTTTTTTTGTCCTCTGCAAATATATCATAACTATGCAGAAAGGATGGAGGATTTTTATTTTTTCAACTTTGATAAAATGGAATATTGTCCTCCAGGGTGTATTATTGCTCAGAATAAAAAGGGACTGAAGCTGATAGAGGATGATACTGAAGTGTCATACCAAAAATGTTTTTCACTTGACATACACAGCATGGAATTAATTTCAAGGGAAGATTATTGGTTTCATAGTGTGTAAAATTGTTTGGGGTAGATTCATCTTATCCTATCTCTAGGATTCAGCTCTAGGACCTTCAGATCCTTCAACGCCTCAAGGCTCCAAAGATTTAAAGTTTCTTGGGCTGGAAGTTTTGAGGGGCTGGCTCTGCTGAACACAGAATTGACAACACAGCAGGCTAAGCCAAGATGTCTCGAATCTGCTGACCTAGATCTACCTCTCTGATGCTGCAAAGACTAGAAAAACCCTTTAAAAAGTCCTCATCAGTTCTAGCATATAGAGAAAAATTTCCACCTTATCATTAAAAAGGTGATGAGTCCAGTTCTCAGCATCTTGTGGTCAAAGATCCTATATGAACATTGAAGTGAAGAAAATATAGAGCAGGAGAAACAGGCATGTAATGCAAGAGCCATGTGAGATCAGCAAAGCTACACCTTTGTAGAAATACATTTATTAAAAAAAAAAGTGTGCACTTGAATTTTACCCAATCAGCCCCTAATAGTAGGTAAAAGGATTCTCAGTCATTATCCAATTTTTTACTTATCTTAGTAAGAGTATTTCTGCTGTATTGTACACATCCTAAAGTTAAGATCAGACTCCAAGAAAAGTGCTCCAGAAGGTATTAAGACTGTCCCCAGTGCTGTGACACTGATACATTTCCTGGAAAATGTTGTGTTGGATTACCTGTACTCTGTGCGCTCTTATGCTGTAAATAGAACTTTCCACTTGGACTACATCTCCCATGCTGCAATAGGGCCTCATCATTCACAGGGAAAAAACAATAAAGCATCATGCAAAACATCTGAGTAGGAGATCTAATCACTAAAGGAAAGCATGAAACTGTGAAATGTCCATTGCTGTAGAATATTACTCCAGCTTTTCTAGCCAAAAGCTTCTGGGTCCAGCTGCTCATCCAATGTTCCCCCGCCACCAAAAAAGAAAAAAAAAATCTACTTTTTTATCTATTTATTGCTGGTTTGGAAAATTTCTTGCCTGATCAGTACTTACATAGATCTTTGTAAGTGTAAATGATGCTACTGAAATCAGGAAAGCATGCACGTTTCTATCACTATTAATGTGACTGGAAAATCAAGTTCTCAACCAGACAGCACATAAAATAAAGACACATAGAATTAAATTCATTGTGTTCAATCAGTAAAAACTGAACTCAAATTAATTATGCAGACTTTAAAAAACACATTTAGGGATATGATTTGTTTAGAGAGGTACGTTTTGCACACTACCTGAATCTAGCTGAGAACACATAAAACATTCATTTCATTTTCTGGTATGTGCTAGTTTAGTACAATACACTCAGCCATAATGATGTTCCTAACAATTTTATGGTCTTGTATGATTCATGCTGCAAAGGATACCATGCCACACTGAAACCTTTTTATTATCAATCACTTGGAAACACAACCTTGAAGACTGGCATTAATTAAGAGCATAAGGATTTACAAATGCTTCTCCTTCATTCTCTGAATATAAATATTCATGGTAGTACCTATGGATCACTTCTTGAAGTAAAAATTGATCTTGGAAAATAAGAAGTTGTAAAGGAAATAGAAACATAATTATGAAGGCTGTCTTCAAATCTTACACCTGGAACACTTAATAACAATAACTCTATCCTTTTCGTAACAACAAAAATATTGGAATAATTATGGAAATATAATAAAGGTGACCATGAATTCAGATTCCTTGTTAAAATCAGTTTTAAGAATAAAAAAGATTAAATTTCTATTTATTTTCTTCTTTTTCTTTACCAATTGTTTTTTCTCTGGCTTCTTTTTGGTCTCTTTCTCAGTCCAGCAGGCCTGTCAGATATCCACCTCTCATATGCACATTTACATCCCCATTACTCAGTGTTCATGCCAATATTGCTGCCACTTCTATCTGTACGCCTTCCTGAACAAATCTTACAGGTTTTTTTTTACATATATTCCAAGGTAGGCATTAACCATACCTAAAGTATTTGGTTTTCATTTGTATTTATGTTCCTAACTCTCTTCCTGTAACTAATTATGGGAAATGTATGCATCTTTAAGACACATTAAAATGAACATACATAACTGAATGTGTTACCTGCTTGAAAACCTATTACTTGTTTAAATTTTTATTATTCCAAAGCACAATAAGTAATATATACATGAAAAAAATTGCATATGTAGTAATAATAAATGCAGAAGGATTGGTTCCATCTCACCTCAGGTATGGAAACATAATTCATTTATTGAAAACAGATTAAGTACAGCAAATAAAAAGAATGGCAGCAACTAGTGATGCCTGTGGTGAAGAACTCATTCCTGTAAAGAGGCTATAACTCATTAGACTGAGGTAAGACAAACACTTTGCTAACTACAGATCTGAAGAAAGCCCAGAAATTTAAGGTTCTTCCTAGCTTTAAACACAAAAAGAAAACTACGTTTCAACTACGATATTTTCTAGGTCATCAGGAAACAGATGTTTTTCATTTAACAATTCCATAAGTAAATAAAACTGCTCGTGGTGATAAACACTGAGGCAAAATGACTGAAAAGATTGTCTTCACGACTGTCCTGAAGGTAAGTGAACAATTTGAACTTGTCCACAGTTGATTTCTCCAAGTTTAAAATCTGCCAGCTAATAGCTGGCAAAGAACACTGATAAAAATCAAACCAAATTGACTTCTTAGTTACTTTGATTTTTTTCTCTTTTAATGTTGTTGACAAGATTAGTAGATGATGCAAAAATATCCTTTTGTCTCTTCAACCCCCTCGTTGATTCTATTTTGTCTTAATTATTTTGTTCTAATACACATGTCCCAGCTTCTGGAGTTCATCAGCCTAAAACACCATTTAGTATCTTCTGTTTTCAGATGAGCTCTTATTAACCTAAACCTTCCAGTGAATAATGCCTCTGCATGTACAGTGTGTGATTAAATACAACTATATTCAGTACTTTCATGTATGAATTCTGCTTGGGAGAAAAATTGCCATGCTGCTGGACAGCATATTTAAATTTTCTTCCCTATCACAATTATTTATTATTTCTATTAGCTAATGTTGTTTTACTCCTAATTATGGGTAATTAGATGATGAGTTGTCAGCACAATCCATTCACTTAGAAGCTTATACATTTAATTAACTCAAGATGGTTTTGAACATTTAAATGTCAAAACAACATTTAGAAAACAGAACATTAACATGTTGTTCATTGAACTGTACATTATAGAATGTGACTTAAAGAACCAAAGGTTTCAGTGTGATGACAGGTCTCAAATTCTGCTTGTAGGGAGTCAAATTTGCTGTACATTTTAACAGCTTTAATACAATGGCTTTGGGCTTAGCAGGTCACCTGTTACAGACCTTCAGTGCTGATCTGAGAATATAAGGGACTTAGTGGATAACAGGAAAACACCCTTTCCAAAACCAGCATCTAGGAAACCTGCAACTTTCTTCTCCATTTGTTTTAATGGTTTCAGCACAGGGATTGCTCCTCTCAACAAAAAAACAGAAAAGGAAGGTAGAACCAAACCCATCGTCCTTTGAAGAACGGCTCTAGACAGAGAAGGTTTAAAGTGTCAAGGCCTACACAACCATGTTTATTCTGGACTATGTGATAAGAGACAATAAACATGCCCATTTCTGTGAGTTTTTACACGGTTCTGCAAGAGGATGGTCAGAGCTAGTCAGGAGAAGGCTCATGGGAAGTGTCAGAGAAAGACCTGCCCCACCTACAGTTTTGTATTTAATGTTACTACTGCTGAAAAAGCACCCCTGAAAGCCTGAAAAGCTGTTGTAACAGCTGAAACTGTTGGATATTTACAATGAAATTCTTTGTTCTAACTTACCTTTTGAAAATAATCGTTAAGCAACCTACCTGACCATCTTAACATATGGTTTCTTCTTTAACACAGGAAATCACAACACAATCTTACAAAGCCTAGCAGCTAATGAACACTTTAGTGCAGTTTTCTGTTCCTGGCAACAGTCTCAGTCTCTCTCTCTCCTCAAGCGTCCACAGCCTTGCAGTGCAGGACACCAGGCACTGACATTGTATTGTTCATGAAGAATAGATACAAATAGGGATTTGGCCTTATGAGCTCTCCAGGAGAGAAGCAGAGCAAGGGTGGGAGAAGAGCTCAGGTCCCATCATGAGTTTGAAAACATAACTGGGAACAAATTCCTTTCCTAAGATACCGAACCTTGCAAAGTACTGAGCCCAGGCTGGGAAATTCTGAGTTAATCCTTATTCCCACAGTGACCACATGTCAGAAAACCTGCCAGAGGGCAACTGAGATGTTTGAGATAATATCTGATAAGGAGTTATGTTTTCCTCTTATCATCAAGACTTTTGGAAGGAGGTTTGGAAAGACTTGAGAGCTTCATGCCTCGCTCAAATCCATCTAGATCACTGGATGAAGGCAAATTCTTGCACTGTGAGTTTCAAGGGTACACATTAGAAAATGGTGGCTTTAAAGCTGACTTTTTCCAGCCTAAAAGCTATAACTGTAAGAGATTTCTTTGCTAAAGATTCAGATTCGATGGGATCCAGACTGCTCTATCAAAATTTCAAACTGTTCTCCAGGGTCAGAAGCTCTGGCATTGGGAAAGGGCTAATCTATGGTCATCCTTCAGTTGATACATGCATTTGCTTAAATTTCTTACAAAATCCCCATGGCCATCCAGATGCAGCTTTACAATGCTGAACAAAGCAGCAAAACAAAAATACAAGTCACCAGGTATATTTCCTGCAGTAAGTCAAGTCATACATATTTCAATTCACATGGTGTTTGGTCTTTCACATCTCTGAAAGTTATCCTGCTTTTCACTCTGACAAGCTGTCATTGTTTCTAGTAATGCATTTTTGTTTCAGTGTTGGGAGACTTTTCATTACCTTCTGTATCAGAAGAACTGTTTTCCCCAGTACATATCCCAAAGGCCCGAGTGAAAGAATGCTGCCTTCTTGCTTTAGTACCAAAGCTAGAACTTGAGAGTCAGCACAAATGACAATAAAAGGAAATTACTGAGAATTTGGGGTGTCTCATACCAAGTAGACAGAATAACTTTAAGGCCTATAAAACAAACACAATTTCCTTCTGTTGTACAGTAGGCATTATTCATTACCAGTATGGTTTTGTTGTGGCTGTGCTGTGTTCTGGTACTGAGCATCAACAACATGACAGGAATGTTTTGGCTTTTCTATTCTCTTTCTACAAATGTGAATGTAACAGTAAAGCCAAATGACAGGTACTCCCACACTTACTGGTATTCACTCAGTCAGGCACAGTTTGAACAGCATGGTGCCCAGATGAAGCTGCGTAAGCCAGCACCTATTAGCTGCTTCCTTTGATTCTCCTGCTACTGCTCAGACACAGTGCAGAATGTTGCAAAGGATAAGCAGCACTAAAAACAGACAAAAAAATTATTATCCCAAACAAAGGTCAATAAGGTATTCTGAAGACTTTTTCTGTTTCACTTTCTGGTTTTCAGAACAAACCATCTTGTCAAGATCTCAGTGGTTTCCCTGAGCCTGAAAGATAATTCAGGATCTCTGTATAGTTTGAGAAAGTTTTTTAAAAAATGTAGCATGCAGTGTGGCATTTTGAAGCCTCTCGTACAGGACTGAAAGGTAAAGAAGCAAAATAATTGTGATGAATGCCTTTTCTTATTCTTTGTCTCACCATTCCTAAATTCCTTTCTATTACCAAAAATAAGACACAATTTTCAAAGCTAACTTCACTTTAAAAAGTTAATGTCAAGATATGGTAGGACTGGGGATGGTACTTCTGCCTTTCCTCAAACTAACAATTCTTTACATACTGTTTTCAGTTCCTGAGAGTGTGTAGAATAAGCTGGGGCAGTGAGATCAGTTTGCATCTATGCTGTTCATGACTGTGCATTTCTTTTCCTCATGGTAGTTATGCTCCAGACTCTTACATGCAAACCCACTATTTTTCAAATTAATGAATTCAGAGAGTTAAACTGTGTGTCCTACAGGCTATGAGTGAATCTATACACATATACATGAGCACATATAGAGGAAGTCTTGGGAAACTCATGTAGTTCCTGGCTGTGTGCTCTTTGAAGTTCTATGTTGTATAGTTGGACATGCCAAAAGTTGAACTTTCAGTAAGACTGAAATAAATTAAAAATAAATGCAGAAATTCTCAGAGGTTGATATGTGACTTGGAGAGCCTTAAATGGTCAATGAATTTCAGCTTGCAGTTACTATACCATAATTGCATGGTTATGAACTTTTACTAGTCGACTGCTCCCTTCCAACCTGCCCATTTTTTAAATCATCACAGGCCTTTCTTCGCTCACAGTGAAGCCCAAAGGCTCTGTTCCAACTCCTGCTCCCAGCAAGTGGGGCAGGACTACAACCAACAGGGCACATTGCAAGCAGAGGAAAGGTCTGTGAAGAAAGGAGTCCTGCTGCTCCCACTGAAAAATCCACACCTAAAATAATCTTTCTTTTCATCAACGATGTCCTGGATGCTAATGCAACAACAACAAAAACCACACCAACCTATGGTGCAGGTTTGACAGAGTCAGGGTAATGCAGAACACCCTCTTCTTCAATTTTGAGGCATGTTTGGACAGCATTGACTGTATTTCTCTAACCCTAATATATTTGACTGAAATAATCCTTCAGGCAGGCACCAATTTCTCATCCATAAGAGAGACATGGAATCCTGCTCTTGCCTGAAATATTTTCAATCTTTCAGAACATAACCACATGCATAAGTAATAACTGTAGATATGTTTTAGCAGTCCCCTCATCTCAGTGAAGTATATATAAGTGGCATCAAAGTGCTGTATATTTCTGCTCTGCAATACTTATGTAAATCATTACTATTTTGGACACAGTTCTCTGTTAGCACCAACATTTGTGGCTTGCAAAAAGCTTTATTCTACGCTTATGCTTGGCATTCCTACCAGAATTATAATACTGAGAAATCATCATAGCCATCTAAAGGGGCTTGAGCATGAAGTTCCTGCTCCCTTAAATGCTGCTTAAGCCAGAATGACTAATGGTCTTTTTCAAGGATGACTAGATTTATACATCTTCCCTGTGAACTCAATGCTCCCATGAAGCCAAGAAACCTTTTATTAAAATACTGGCAATATATCTACATTTCACTCTCAATACCAGCAGAACTAAGATTTCTATGGGGCAGAATTCTTCCCAGCAGATCAAACTGCAAAAACAGCAAACCAGGACTGACTGAGAATCACACTACAGAAAATTGGCGCTGCATTTCCAAAAATAAATTCCAGTTCCAACCCTCCCCTTTCATTCCCACAATCAAATACAGGTGCAGCTGTACAACAGTAATCAATGGCGGATACAGACAGATGTGCAACTCTCCAATTTGCAAACAAAGAACGCACATGTCAGTAGCATGGATGGCCACGTCTTCACTTCAAAGAGTTTAGGACTGTATTTTGGCAGGCAAAAACATACATGTGTTTGGGAGGCTCAACAGTGCAAGAAACGATCGTACACTCACTAATCAAAATCCAACTGAGGCCTTCTTTGACAATTTGGCCCTAAATACTAAGCAGTGCCTGGGGGCTGATTAAAATTGACCTCTCCGGGGCATAGATCATGCAACACTAAGAAAACAAGCTGAAGAAACAGAAGCAAAGACTGCTGTTCCCTGCATCTTTATTGGTATGAAAACTCTTAAGACGCCAAACAAGGGGGGTGTTCAGGGGGAGACGTTAATATCTGAGGAGAGAGATCAAAAGCAGTTAACGTTCCTGGCACTGCACTGTGGCATGTGTATCTTTATACTTTTAAACTTACAGTAAAAAAAAAAAGGAAAAAGGAAAAAGAAAAAGAAACATTTCTTTGTTAAATCAAATATTGCCACATGTTACTCATTTTAAGTTTGCTGTCCTGAGATCCAACTTAATTTAGTCTGCATTGAACATTTCTGATCTGAACATTTAATGTGGCAATGTTTTGCTCTGCCAGGAATATTATCTGAATGTTAAACATGAACTCAATTTATTCATCAGAATATGGCAAGCATGATACCAAAGGTCATTTTGTTTATATTGTCCTCCAACTCCATAACTTATGGCCTGTTTCTTTCATCTTCAAACCTCAGAACACTCAACATTATTGGATGTTACAGTGTGGGGAAGAGAACTGGATTCTTTTTTTTCTTAACATTTTTATTTGGATCTGGAGGGAAGGAAACAGCCTTGTTCAGCAGCAAGGAAAAGCACAGAAACATGCAACACATCTGCTGCACTGTGGACTGGTAACTGATATGCAAGATAAGGTTGCCCTGACATGAAGGATGCATAAGAAGCAGTTTGCATTACACCTTAATATTCACAATGCAATTATCGTTTTTTGATTCTTTTAGTAGTTGCTGATCTCAGTCACATCAGAATAAAACCACAACCACCACAACCACATTTTCCATGCAAAACACATCCACAGAGTCCTCACAGAACCCGTGAGCCAAATTCTGATATTAATTACACTGGAAGAACTTTGTAGTAGTATCACATGCATATCCAGCTCTGCTATTCAAAACTGTACCTACAGCAGCAAGATTAGCTTAGAAACTAGTACCTATTCTTCAGAAAGCATCCTACATTGCTCATATTATTACTTAATATGATTTCTACACTGAAAATGCTTGTCCCTCCTCCCCTCAACTTTTTGAACCAAAAAGAATAGAACCATACAAACTCATAGACGGGTAGATGAAAGAAATGTGAACAGAAACATTTCAGAATAACCCATTCTTTACTATTTCTCATTACTTCTAAAGAGTTATTAGAGGAGTTCACCCCACTTGCTGATGACCCAGTGTTAGTTTATCACTTATTGTGTTCAGGTTTGAAATTTTCTTTTTCTTTATTGAAGAGTCATTTCTCAGCTATTATATTGAATTTCTAGCACTTTCACACACTCACATATCAGATATCACAAAAGGAATATCCGTCTGCTAATGCACTATCAATAAAATCTGAAGAAATAAAACTGATTATTGGTGCTTAGCATTTTCAAATCCAGGCCATAGAATCATTCAATATGTTATTGACACTTCCCATCAAAACACTCCTCTGTGCACTATAAATGTGAGACTGAAGAAACAGAAATGTCTCAAACTTTACCAGAATGGGCACCTTTACAGAAAACCCCAAGGAAAGCACCCTAATGCCCCAGGGGAGCCACACCCAGAAACGCTGCACTGAAAGATGAACAGGTAACACGGTGCAGACATTCAGAAATTCAAAAAGATCAAATCCAGTGCAAGGCACTCCCCAAAAGTCTGAGCACCCCATGTAAGTGTGTCAGGTTGATCCAGAAAGGCATTTTCATAACAGTGGACTTCTCTGAAACTTGCAGCCCTAAAACCTAGTTTTATTCGGGGGTTGATGGCAACCCTGCCAAAAGCATCAGGCACTGGAGTATCTCTGCCTTCATAATCTTAGCCCTGACTTCAGTGATGGTAGAACCAAGCCTTAATCCTCCTCACAGAATACACCCATGATGACAATTTAGAACATTAAGGTTGTATTTTAAGTGTGTGTATTAGTAGATCCCATAGTTATATTTCTCCTTAGTCATATATATTTTATGTAAGTAGTTAGTGACCTTAGCAGTTAATTCTATTCATTCAGAGCCTTCTATTTTTTAAATTTTACAGATACAGTCACCTTAAGTCTAATAATTACAAAGATTTTCTTTTCTTAGTGACAGACAGACATACACACAAGTGTGTTAATTGACAGAGTACCTTACCTCCATAATGCATTCTTATGTTTTATATACAGGTAAGCTTCAAGAGTGCATTTCTTAATCTAATGAAATATTTATCAGATCTGAGATCTAAAGTGTACATATTCAATTTTTTATGCACATCTTTACATGATTCATGAAATTCACCCATAATGTGAATTCTTTTCATTAAATTTTGTTTTTATGTATCATTGTTACCCTTTTTTTTTACAACCAGATTTATATTAAACTGACAAATATCATTCAGGTATCTTTGAATAAAGTAGCTCTTACCTTGTGATAGAAATCATGAAGCTCTGGGTCCTGAGGTAGATTTCTCTGTAAATAAACAAAAAGAGAAGAACTAAATTCAGGATAATGCTAAATTTGCAGTGAAGAACAGTGTGTTACATTACATGGGCTAGTTTCCTTATTAAAGTTTATGAATATGTTCAAACATGGCCATTGCTACATGGAATAACACAGATTAAAATGAATATTCTGAGTGTATATAGAAATGCACTGTCTCACTTAACCCAAAATGGATTTTGGACTGAAGATTGTTGGGTTTCCTAATCAAATTCCTGCTCTCATACATCTTAAAGGGCAGATGGATTTTCAAGCAAAAGCATATTCCTGTAAACCAAAATTTAGTCTTGCGTTAGAGGTAAAAGAGAGTATAATTTACTGGTCAGAAACAGTCTGATTATTGATACATATATATATGTTGGGGGAGGGGTTGTGTGTTTGTTTTTATTTGCAGCTCTGCAGCAATGCAGGTAAGACACAGGTTTTTATCATTTTACAGAGCACAGCACGGAAGGTGGGCATATGGGCACTACCTTGTACACAGCTCAGAGAACTGTGAGCTCTGCTATTCCAGCAGCAGAAACTGGCCCACAGCTTGAAGGATTTGTTTTGGGGGGACTCTGGCTCGATGCCTTCCAGCAGCACTCACTGAGGTTGTTATGAAGTGCCCTCCATCACTCAACAAATATTCCTTCATCTGCCTCAAGAAACAACTACCCAATTTACCCATTTTACTTTGTTAAAATGGGCTTGATTTGAAAATCACAACCACCAGGAACACATTTTATTCCTCTAGAAGACAGGTAAATATCACAACACATTGATACCCTGCAAGCCAGATACAAAGACATTTCACAGTGTTCAGCCAGCATTCTTAAGAGGTCAAAGCATTTATTTATAGAAGCTATATAATAGATAGCTGACATCCCACCTTAGCCCCTCTGTATCATCTTTTTTTTTTTTTTTTGATACAAAACATTTGGTTCTACACACTAACACATCTTTGAGGTACTCTCAACTCAAGCTGGCTCAGTAGAAGACAGGGTCTTGACACTTTGTATAACCTCAGCCTCAAAAATGGAAGTAACAAAGAAAAGTTTACAATGTCATTTTTCAAACTCTGCTAAATAGCACAGAAATGCAGATATTACGTTACAGAATCTCAAAATCATAGGGAAAATGCTTTAAGTTTCTAAATCATTTGAGGCACCAAATTGCACTACTTAATGCTAACTGCACATTGTATTTATTTTTGTTAAGAGAAGAAATACTTTTAGTACTAACCCCAGCTACTGACCCTGTACGTGAACTAATTCCTCAACTAGCATCTGAATCACTTTTTCTTTCCCTTAATTTCAGTGGGAGGAAAAGAAAATCCAAACACCATCCCTCTTTCCTTCTTTGTTAAGATGAACGTTTTCTCATACGCAAGTTATAGGCAGAAAACAGAACGTCCCTACTGTGAAAATGGGTGAAGAAAATATTTCTTAGGCTGGAAAGTTAATCAAAGTTCAAAACCAGCAAAAGAATTCTGGTTTTTAATACTAACTCCTATATAGAAAAATGCATATTGTACATGTGTATATACACAGTGAATATGGCTGTATATGTTTTATATGTATGTTCCACTTTATACAGTAGTCAACTGGATGAGATCAGGATTTTATTTTTCCTCGCTAAAGTTATTGTCACAAATACTATAAAATATTATTGCAATAATTCCAGTGACAAGACTATGCAGTCAGCAATTTTGGTTCTGTTTATGGTCCAGGACATATATAGTATTTTTGCAATTAAAACATAACAAAAAAAATAAAAGAGATCTGTTCAACAGCTGAAACCACTGTAAACACTAAGGTCCACTACTTGAAAGAACAGAAAGTGACTGCAAGATTAGTTTCCCTTGAAGTTTTCCTCTAGAGCCCTGTAATCTGGCATGCCAAGCAGTACTTCTGAGGAAGGGCTCCAAATCACTAGATTTTTCAGCATCACTAAACCTTCATAAAACACAGTCCCATACTACTTTTAGTTACATTGTTAAGTTAACCACAGCTCCTAGAGATGCTTAAAAAAAAAAAAAAATTAAAATAACCTAATTGTTCAGTGGTTTCATTTGTCCACTTGGTCAGGATTTCCCAAACTTGCACAAAAGCTTCTTGTTATCTCTAGCAAACGAGTTTGCTGGCTTTCAACAGCTAAAGGAGTTTCAGCAGAAGATTGGCCTGAACCTCTACTCAGAGACTAGAAAACTACACTGGTCTGGAAAAAAAACATTCCTCCAGCTGAGCATGCATGCTGGTGGCTGGACTAAACCATTTCCCCAATTAAATATCCATGTTGATAGCTCAGCCTCCAGGAAGCTCTGTTGTTGTGCCATTGGAGAAAACTGACATTGATTCCCTCCTGCAGCTCTCATTAGTGAGGGCAAAGGTGGAAAGAGAACCTGACTTACTCTCACTCTCCAAAGGAGAGGATCACCACAGAGGTGTCCCTCGTGTGAGAGCACAGGGCCACCAGCCTGGAGAGTAAGTCATGTTTTAGATTCATTTAGAAAAACGAACAAATCCAACAGGAGATGCTGCCACTCTCCCGCTAGTTCAAAGCAAAAAAAGCACTTAAACAATTCATGGTTTATAACAACGCAGATCACAAAGAATAAAAGAAAATAAATGTTACATAAATCATTTAATCTCTTTCCCAATTCACTTCATTAACAGCTTCAAAAATAAATCAAAATAACTTTGCCAAAAAAATAGAAAGCTGAGACAATTAGATTTGTACAGCCAACTTATTGTGCTAGCATTCCAAGACATCTTGAAAAGCACACCAACAAATTTTTGGCTAAAAGCATTACTAGAAAGAATCCTTTTCCTTTGCAAAATGGCTTAACCCACCCAGAGCAGCTCCAAATATGGCTCCATGCTGCATTTTCTCTTTCCCAATTCTAAGACCAAATGCATGGTACAGTCCAGGTGAGTATCCAAGGTAGCAAATCAGAGGAGCTGAGCATCTGAAGTGACCAGGGCACAGAACCTTTGCGTGGGCCACACTCCTTTCACAGCAGTCAAGAAGACAGGAGAGCACAGATTTTATGCACTCACTTATCCTAGAGAAGGGAACCATGCAACAAGTGAAACCTGCTGGGCTCAACTCTTCCTCACAGCCTGGAGATTATGGATCTACTTTGGGGTTTTTGTACTTTAAAGCCAGAGCAGATTCTTACAAGTTCAGTAGAGTTGTGAGGAAGAGAAGCTTAGGCATGCCCCAATGAGCAGCTACACACTTTAGCAAGTTGCTATATCCTGTACACTATATAATATTTATACATCTTAGCATTTTTTAACTTCTCAGAAATTTCTGCCAATGAAATTTTTACCAATTTTCCTGCATCCCCTCAAAGCTTCTTTGTTATTTGGTTGCAAAAAGATTATTTCTTTTCTGAATAGGTACTAGTATAGTCTATGAAAACTAGTGGTTTTTATTAAACTTGAAAAATCATAAGCACTTCCTAATGCCAAAGTTGCTTTTCTAGTTTAGTAACAAAAGACAGTAGACAATACAGGAAATATGAATGAAGCTGGGAGGTGTGTCAAAGCCTCACAAAATTTATGGTGTGACCTTTTTACAGAATGTAACAGTTTTTATTGAAGTTAAATTCCTGTAGTCACAGGATTAAATCCTAGCTTCAAGTTAAGACTTTGTATGCTTAAAATCTTACTTAAAGGCTGGAGAAAGAACTGCAGAAGTTCACGTGCTCCAGGATGATGGGTTTCTCATTTGCTGGTGTAGTACCATTGGTTCAAGGTTCAACTTGATCATCCCCAGGTAGGTTGCACACATTAGCACATCTCCCAGGATTGCAAACTGTATCCCAAGAGATGAACCAGTTTTAAAAATTGTCACAACATTGCCAACTTTGATAGGTTGGAGGGAAAGTTAGGAATAATGGTCCAGAATCAGGGCCAACCTGTCAAGCCATGGGGTTCAAGAACTTCTCTGAGAACACTTGAAATCCCACATGCTTTTGTCCACATTGACTATGAGGCGAGATGATATCACTGCTATTTCACAAGACTGAATGAACACTGAAATAGTACAAAAATGGGATGTCTGGTAAATATCTAAAATTCAAAAGTGAAATAAAATGGTGAGAAAATATGATATGCAAAAAATATGCAAAAAATATGCAAAAACGAGCAATAGAACAACTAGAGCCCAGCAAGCAGAAACAGATGGAAAATGCTATTCAGAGACTAGAAAAAGCATCAATAAACTCTCCTGGAGAGGGAGTCTATAAACATAGTCACAAGATTTCCTTTGGGGAAAAAATACCAGATCGGCAAATGAAAATAAAATGTGTTAATGAAATCCAAAACAGTAAAAACACTCGAGCAAGTTCAAGATGCAAAGTTTTCAATCTAAACCAATTAATGGTTCTACAGAGTCTCCAAAAACACCACCCAGATACAGCCATTTGCTCAGCATTTTCTGGAACAAGATATTTTATAGTTCAAGGTGACTAAAAAAACCCTACCTTTGTCATGTCCAGTCTCAGAGCATGCAAGAGGATACTGCTTCTGATATTTTGCTGGAAACAAAGCACCAGTAGTGACAAAAGAAGCCAAGACCCAGCAGGTATGGCAGGGCCAGCTTGCATGTGTCCTGCTTTCAAGTATTCAGCCTTATGCTTTCTTGGTTGCCTTTGTACATTGTCAAATTCTGAGTAACTGGAGTTGCCTTTTACTTTTACGAAATAAGTTAAGTTTGTACTTTTCAGGCATCAAGCGCTACAGAATAAATCTGACACGCAAGAGGGACGAATAATACAAGAATCAATCACTTTCAAGCACCAGACTTCCAAGAGTTGCCACTGACGGATCGTGTCATGCATTGCTCACAAGTATTCAGCTGCCTGCATACATTTCTGAAGGCATTCACTAACTGAAAATCACTGTTTAGGTAGTAATTATTAGTCTCTTGGGTTTGAATCTAACCAAAGAGCAGAAAAAACACCATGTGATTTAGACAACCAACCATTTACGGGCAAGAACTACCTATTAAATGATATTTATAGTCATACATTAATAATCCACAGGCTGATCTTTGTTCTTTAATTATATTCCAAATACTTACACAATCATGAATACAACTGTAGAAATCAGAATGATGCATGAAGAAGGAAAAATGCTAAATGCTTCATATAAATCACATACAACACCTTAATTGACTACCATTACATATAACCCTATATTTAGCAGTTAAAACTATTGCTCTTGCCTTGTTTTGTACTTGTCTCTTATCAGAAACGATAGTCTCTCAACACTTCTGCACATTAGTTTCACAGACTAAAGCTGAGACAGATGATACAATTTCCTCAAGCAAAACACAACAGCGGAGCCAGGGATGAACCCAGATGTCTTAATTTTCAGTTCAGGAATTATTCCAGGCTTCATTCTTTCATTTAGTGTTGAAGATAGATGTTACAAAAATAATTTATGCTGCTTTAGGTTTATTTTTTGAATTTCAGTGGAATGGTATTTTTTTATTTGGTAAGTGAAATGAATACAATGTAATTCTTGAAATAAATCCTGCCATTGAAATTATGCTTGGAAAAAGGACCCCTAACCTGGTATTTGCACAGGCAATGAACTCAAATTTCAAAATAGCAAATTTCAGCAAAATAAATTGGAAGAGTTCAACCAGACAATTTTTCTGTTTGAAAGATCAGTTTTGAACCTCTGACTTTCCTCAAAGTATGCAGAAGGAACACGTTTTCAAGAATATTCTTGTCCATTATGGGTGTACAAATGCTTCATTTCTTTTAACAAAAGTTTAGGCAGCAAACTTATTCAAGAAGCTGTTCCCCCTCATCTCAAAAAATGCACAGTGTTTTAAGAGAGATATTTGGTGACCTTCTCACAATTATTAACTTTGGGGAATATGGGAATAAAGAGCAAGTCTCAATAGCCACTCACAAAAACTCCCAAAAATATGGATACCTTTAAATGTGTAATTTCTGCACAGTGCATGGGTTACAAAGCACAGGAACAAGCACACGTCCTCAAAACAATGCTGCTGTGACAACAGGAGCACACCTGAGGAGGAAGGGAGAAGCTACTGGGAGGTTCAAGCTTGTCCTCACCAGGAACAGCTCTATAAAAACAGCCCCTTCTGCTGCTGCCTGCCCTTCTGCTTCTCTGACTCTGGGGACAGCAGAGCACCCTGCCACTCACTGCTAACCCAAACTGAATTCCATGTCCACAATGTGAACTTATTCCCCCATTTTAAAAGGCTTTTTGTGGTTAAAGGAGATATATAACCAGGATGACAATCCACGAGACAGCACGAATTTATGAAGACAGAATTACTGAGTCAGGGCAAGAAAACATCTTTTGGAATTGCCTCAGATTCTAATATTTTTCCTCAATAACTTTGCCAAGCAATAACGGAGAAAAAACAAACCACAGTCTGGTTTCTGGGTGGCTAAAGTGGTTATATCCTGGGCATAAAATACCAAACAAAACTATCTTTTAATAAAAAACTTTCCTTCAAATGTAAAATTGATACCTTTTTCTGGTTTATGGATAATTTAGCTTGATTACTGTAATTGTCAGAAAAATGCTGAAATATAACTCTCCTCTTCTTTAAACAAAGATTGTCTTACATGCTTGGGATCAATCCCTTGACTCTTTTGCACTGATGGAATAACTCAGAGGGTAAAGTTTTAAAGAGACCCAGAAATTTGCCTGTCCTGACCCACTAAAGAGCATGACATTCCCTATGATTGCTTAGTACAGGCAAGGCAAAATCAGCAAGAAGCCAACAGCTCCCAAAGCATTTCCCAGCTAAGGGAGGGAGGCACACGGTGCTAGGCCCTGGTGCAGGTGCAAAAGAAGCATGTGAGAGTTTTTGGAGGCATAGGGAGTGCAGGACATGATGTTGTCCCCAGCCAGCTGGAAGCAGCCTGCCTTCAGCCACGTTCCTAAGTCAAAACCCCTCAAGCCAGCTCCACTTCACTGCTCCCTTGCTCACCATCCCCAAGCACGGCTTACACACTTTAAGACACAATTTTATCTGTGTGATTGCTTCCCAGGGAAAACAAATTCTTTGTATGGTTCCTTGAAAATGTATACAAGATCCTAACACAGAAAATATTGACACTTTTCATTATGGTGATGTTAACTTCAGTACCTAAGTGGTTCCCATTAAAACATTGACAGCATTAAATGCTGTACACTGACAAATACATTTGCCACTGAAATTAGATCATCTAGTAAAGAGACAGCCCATACATGCTCAGCCCTAATTTTCTGGATTTAGAGCCCTTTGATAGCTAAAAGGAAACTGTCTTTTTCTCTCTGAAGTACTGGAGAAACTGGCTGGAGTTTTACCTTGTTGCAAATGCCTCCTCTATAAGCAATGAGCTACTGTATCATTTTTAAAATACTATGGTAAGGCACTTTCTGAAGCAGATTGTCCATCTTATTTCATATTCTGATTACTGAAATACTATCTTTGGGGTTTTATTGTCAGTTTTAGCCAGTGCAGAGCTGACCTCCTTGAATCAAGCCAGAAAACTTCTACAGGATGGTGATCCTTCATCGAGAATAAACTGCTTGTTCACACATTTCACAGTCTAACACAGTCTTCCCCCAGCTTCCCAGTACAAAATGAGAGATATCGTCTAACAGATTGGCAAATGGCACCTTTTGCTAATTGAAGCTCAGAAAAAATTTTACTTATTGTGTGACTTTATCTGTCCGGTTTACTTTATGTGGACATGAGGTCAGAGCCTCAACAGCAACACTGGAGACTGAAACTGGGGGAACAATGGAGCTGAAATTAGGGTGTTCAATGTGTATGGGGAGGTGTTATTTAAATTCCAATTAAAAATAAAGATTGCAA
Organism: Neopelma chrysocephalum; assembly: GCF_003984885.1. NCBI lineage: Eukaryota > Metazoa > Chordata > Aves > Passeriformes > Pipridae > Neopelma > Neopelma chrysocephalum. The sequence goes on along the minus strand of NW_020897727.1, from coordinate 637,472 downwards.
AAACGGGGTTGACAATATTTAGTTGAAAAGCTACTGAGAAATTAATAATGAAAAGGCTGCATAGCTCTGGCCTCTATTTACTTACAGACTCACAAGCCATGCCTTTCTGCACCACCACGTTCTCTACAAGCTTTCCTTTAGTGTCATATTTTGCACAATAGCCAACTCAGAGAGGGACTATAAAAACTTGCTGCAAACATTTAAAAACTGAGAAAATTTCTTGGCATTACTGATATAGGCCTTTATAACACCTTAAAGCTCCTTTGTAGGGGTTTTCTGTTGTTCCTCTGTGTGTTTGTTTTCAAAACTCAAGCTCTATTTCAACGGTCAGGTCAAACATGGAATTTCACAGCGTATGTTTTGCATACTCTCATTCATCTGTTCGCTCTAACAGCTTCTCAGTTTCTGTCACTCAGGGTAAAATATTTCATGCCCCTGAAAGCTTAAATAGCAATAGAAATACCATTAACACATTGGCAAACTCTTGCTCAGCAACACAGTATTTAAGTGATATACCACATTTGGCATTTCTACTTTTGCATATTACAACTGCTTTGTTCAGAATGCTTTACATAGACTGGAATTTATTAGGATCTATTCTAGGGAGTAATTTGTTCTAATGTGCTTGAAATATGCAATACCTATTAGTTATAAATCACACTTTTTTTTTTGGCCCTCCAATGTTTATTGTTTCATTTTTATGAAGCCTAAGGTTTTTAAACAAGTCCAGAAACAGGCAGAATTTACAATTTATTAAGATTCCAGATATTATCTTCTTATCAGCTGTTCATATTAAACACAGAAGAGATGAATTGTAATGTAATTTTCATTAAAAACAACAACAACAACAACCGCAAAACACATAAGTGATCAAAAGCAAAAAACTCTAGTATGAATAAACTAGTGAGATTGTTTTATGTGAAATCTGATGGGGAATTTGTTACAAGGGGCTCTTTGGTTTGGAGTGCACACAACTTAATACTGGTAGGACTATTTTCCACGTAATGCTCCTAAGGATAAAACAAGCTCCCTTCATAGCTTGTCTGCATGTTGGCAGATGTCTGTTGTTAACAAGGGAATCTTGCATACTCTGTTCTTTCCTGGAGTTTTAATTTTGTTCTTTTATTTCTTTGTCAGTTCCTTTTATCTACAATGAAAGTCACACATCCTGAAAGCAGAGTTCCTTGTGCATATGGAATGCCTATCTCCAGCATTACCATATACATACACACATATGTTTTCTAATTCTATTATAAGAAAAAAAGAAATCAAGGAATAATCTTTGGGCACATATTGTTTAACATATTTGGAATTTGGATTTGAAGCTTCACTCACTGCTGCAAAATGGTCCTAAACAACCTCCGATCTACCAATTCCACATACCCCGTTTTACATGTGAGACCTTCTCAGGAAAAACAATGCTTAACATTTTGTCAGTTCTCAGATCTCTGCCCCATTAACTGAGAGCATGTTTCTGGTGTACAAGGGACAACACTCATCCCTGGAACACCACCACAGAGGCTGCCTTTTGTGCATTACCTAACCATTATTTAGTGGTTAAAATGAATGTGCGTGTCAGAGAAGCTTTAAGAGTGAATTTCTATTTTATATGTACATTAGCAAATCTTCAGAGGCTACCTGGCTAATTGAATACCATCATAATTCCCCTGCACTGAGCCTGTGGAATGAACTGCCATTCAAACATGGAATGGAAACGGAGACTGCAATATGGCAAATTTAATACAAAGACTTTTAACAGCGATTGCCAGAGGAGCTCTCAAAATTAATCACTTTCAGACAGAACAATGTTGCTAATTCCTATTTAAGTTTGAAATATTTAACACACTGATCTTCTCAGAATGTAGTTCAAAGAGCATACTCCTCCTCTGCAGAGGCAACTAGGGACCAAGCTTCTTTAATAGGATTGCAAGGGCCCCAGAGTGGCTCTGCAGTAGCTTTTAAAGATGGTGGGTTAGCCTGATTACTGGGATATTTACTCCACCAGTTTAGTTCAATAATAATTAAAAAAAAAACAACAACAAAAAACCAAGCCAAAATGAAGGATCAACAATGGTCCCCTTTTGTGCAGATCAACAGAGATCATCAGGGGCTGATGTTAGAACAAGCCAAGACCCAGGTCTCTCCATATACAGGGGGTTGATGTACCCACACACCCAACCTGTAAGTCAGCTCTGTTTAGTTTCCCAGCATGTGCTGATTGGTTTGCGTGTCAAACCGATGCACGTGTGAACTGCTTATTGTCAAGTCTCTCTTTCTTTTATGCTTTGTTCCCCTTGCCAAACAAACATGCTCAGGTTGTATGACTGATCATTGCACACCGGCTGCCAAAACCCCCTGCAAGGAAAAAAGGCACAGATGCCAAGATTGAGGTGAACCAAGAAGCTGAGTGCCATCAGCACACCGAGTCCTGCTGCAAGGCCTGGCCTGTCATGGAGACATTCCCCAAGAACAGGGAACAGCCTTATACATACAAATTAAAGGATTCATCAAGAAAGACCAGAAAGAAAACAAGTGAATAACTAATCCTTTAACTTCAGCAGTTTTTACTAATATCCTTAAAGCTGAAATTTGAGAAAACAGTAGGTTTGGTTGAGAGTATTATAACTACCAAATATATTGGTTTTCAAGTGTAATGGAAATATTCTGCTCCTCCCTTTTACATGAAAAACCCTTATGGATCTTGACATGAGTCTCAAAGATTCCCTTTTACCTCACCTGCCTTTAGACTGAGTTACATGGAGTTCATTTTTTCTACATAAGACGCATGAAAATATATTAAAAGCAATCCAATTTAATTAAACCTTGGCTTAATTGCATCTGTTGGAGCTGAACTCTCAGATACAGTGTGAATTCCACAACATTTTCAGGGTTTAAAACATTATTTTAAAAGTATAATGCTTATGCATTGACAGAGCTTTGCTAATGTTTATCTGTAGCAGATAAGGAACTAAAGAAAGAGTTTTATTTACTTTGGTTTCATTCTGAAGCTGCATAAGATTAAAATGACATCTAAACGCTCAAGTAGATCGCAGCTATGCCACAAATCTCACCCATCTTTTTCTTGTGCAAGAGAATTTACGGACTTTAAGTCTCCTAATAAATGCCTTGAGTACATAAAGGCAGCATATACTGTGCACACTGTCACACATAGGGTGAAGGATACTGAGACGTGTACTATGGCCACAGTGCAGTGTGGCACATAGTGCACCATTTGTAGAGCCTTTGGAAGGAAGAAATCTGGGAGACAGCTGTCTGCCATTGCAGGGAACTAAATCAGGAACATATGCTTCCCAGTTATATTTTCTTTTCAAATAACACCCTCAAATATTTACACACAAACACACATAAGCACATGCGCACACAGAGCCTCCAAACACACTGGCAAATGATTTACTCACTACTCAGTACTGTATGTCTTCTAGCATACAAAATTCTAGCTGCATAAAACAGTTTAGCAGAAGTATATATTGAAAATCACTTTCAAAGACCACAGAAGTTAGAGTGAGTTCAGGGAACTAAATTACACAGATTCATCTTGTTGCTGTACTGTAGATTAGTTTTCATTATATGAATCCTGCAGGCTATTGAGTGGAAGGCAGTTATAGGTGGCTCTTGTGGGATGAGACATTGTTTCCTCATCTTTTCCACCTATATTTGATGCACACTTTTCAAGTAGCTGCAGACTGAAACTGTATAATATATATCCGCATAGCATTTTTTATTTTGCTAAGATCATGATGAAGGTATATAGTAATTTCTTCCCTTCATTGGCCTATCAGAAGAAAATGCAAATGGAATTAATCCTCATTCTACACACAGATCAATTTCTAAAACATTATCTCCTTCTCCAGACATCCATAGGCTGTAGCCACTAGGCAATATGAGAACCACTGCAGCCTTGTCTCCTCTCTGAGCAAGTATGACAGAAAACTGCTGTGGATTCTGCTAGTTCTGCTTCCAGTTTATCAACTGACCATGTGCAAGTCACCTTTTCTACATCCCAGTTACTTCAGTTACAAAAACTGCTAAATGAAATCCACCTCTGTATGGTACTCAAATGGAAACCCAAAGCTGAACTCCTATTTTCACACTGCATACCACTTCCCTTCATGAACAACACTCCCCACTGCCAGCAAAAAATTAATATCAAAGTTATTGCGGCATTCACTTCTCCTGTAAAGTTTCAGTAAAGCATACAGATGTTATATTCTTCAAAATACCTGCTGGCCAGCTTCAGGGTGGACTTTAAACAGGACTAGATTACTTCCTTCTTATTACTTTATGTTAATGCTTTTATCATCACGCGCTAATCAACAGGAAAATATAGTTCCTGTTCTTGAGGATGTTAATGTAAAAAAGTACTGATTTTATAAAACTATTCTTTTAATTATGTACTTGAAAAACTGCTTAGATACATGAAAATTAAATAGATCTAATGAAGTGGAATGGAGTGCTAAGTTTAATTAAACAAATTAAAAAATTTGCAGAAATGATGTTAAGTGATCTTTGAAATGGAAATGGTGTACTGAGTTCTATACTTCATGTTTAAACTACAGCTGAGTAAAATACTCCCAAATGCACACTGGTAAATTCTGCAGGGCAAACCAAGTACACCTCTACACATAAAATTTCCTACAAATATTTGCTCAGATGAAAAAATTGCCTGCACTTTGTCTTTTAACAAACATCCTAGCAGAGGCTGTCTCAACACACTTTTTTTCTACAAACAATGAAGTTTTACTGAATCTTAAAAGGAATAACTTTTAAAATAATCAACCTAAGCATTTGCATAATGACTGAAAACCTGAGTACTAGTGCTGTGTTTGCCCACATATCCTGCTGCAAAGCACCACACAGGCGACCTGTCATGGCTCTCCAGCACTGACCCAATGCTTTCACTCACAGGATATTTCTCCTGAACAATCTGCAACCAGGAAAGTTTGCAGAAATTGTCTGGAGAGTAGTTCTGAATACACATACTCAGGAAATTCAACAACTGCAGTAAAACTGGAATGAGGCTAGAAATGAGCACACTTATTTTTCCAATTCAACCTCAGCAGTCTGGGGGTTTCCACAGACAACTCCCCATGCCAGAAGTTATCAAGCAGTGACCTGGTCGGCTCCACGTGGGTACAAATAAGTCTTCTGAAGCGTTGCATAGTAGCCTGGAAAATTTATGGCAACTTTCAGAGTTTAATGGCTTTTCTTCTTAAACCTTCAATTAAACATAAGAAATCTATACCTCATAAAAAAAGTTCTCTCTACCCACCACGTCTGCTGCCGGTGCAGATGATGTGCACTACACACGAAGAAACCCTCTCACCACACCACCAGCATTTCAGGAAGGCTCATCCCCGACCCTCCTGGCTTTTAGAGAAGGGTCGGTCCTCTCACTTCCCCAGCCCTCTGGAATAGCAATGGTGAGCCCTGAGCCAGTGGGTTGCTCTGCCCACTGAGGATTTTATTGGAGCTGCACAACCCCAACCTGGGTTCTTCTTGCTCCCAGCCTTCCCTCAGCCGCCAGCGGGGCACAGGCTGCTGGGAGGGCCTCAGTTCTCTCTGCAACAGCCACATTTGGGTTCTTTTAAAGCCCTAGTTCGAAGATGTGAAGCACATGCTGGGCTGTCAGCGTAGCACTACATTGCATTTAAATAGACAGGACTCACAATTTCCCTGCCACTGCATGTGGAGAGCACAGGCTGTGTCAAGGGGCCGAGGACAGAGCAGCCGCTTTGGCACCTTCCTGCACTCGTGACTAAAAGCTGCACATTCCTTTCCATGAGCCTGTGTGAAAACACTGGTTGTTCACAAACACCAACAGACCAAAACAGCGAAGACAGCACTGATGAGTGGCCTAAGGCAAGATGAAATTTGACACCCCACACACCAAAGGGTGCCTTTTGGTCACTGCAAAGAGGTCAGTGATGAGCACAGGATAAAATGGGAGCAGTGGGCAGGGATGTCTCATGGAATTAGGGCACACTGTGCCACCAACCCTGGGGTGGGAAAACCGGGTCTGATTTTAAGGTAAAGCAGCACTGGGATGAGCATGAGCTACCCACACTGCTCCAAAGCTCTGAAATCCCAGCATAGAACACCTCATTCCAGAATGTAAAAAACACCCACCCCTCCTCAAAACAAGCAAAACCCACCAAAAGAAGGCACAGAAAACTGTTTAAGAGATCTGATTGTGACTATTAGCTTTGAGAAAAGGAAAGTCATCACTCTCTACAACTACCTGAAAGGAAGTTGTAGCCAGGTGGGGCGTCAGTCTCTTCTCTCAGGTAACAAGTGACAGGATGAAAGGAAACAGCCTCAAGTTGCACCAGGGCAGGTTTAGACTGGATATTAGGAAGAACTTATGCACCAGAAGGACTGTCAAGCATTAGAGCAGGCTGCCCAGGGAAGTGTTGGAGTGAAAAGATGGGTAGATGTGGCACTTAGGGACAGTGCTGAGCTTATGGGTAGAGTCCATGATCCTAGAAGTCTTTCCTAACAGATTCTATGATTATTTCTTCTCTCCCACACTCTCAATTGCAACTAGTTTAGAAAGAGGGAAAAAAAGAGAAAAAAAAGGCAGTTTGCCATTAAACCTAATGCCTGAAAAGCTTTCAAAAAGACTTAAAATACACATTTGTCTCTCTCCATAATGAGTTGAGCTCAGAAGTCACAGAAAGGTCATATCACAAAGGGAGTGGCTCCTGAGGCACAGGGAAGCCTTTATTACTTTAACTAACCTCCTTGAGGGCAATTTCACATCCATAATACAAACTATTCAAACAATGTGCAATGAAAGCAGGTAAATGATCACCTTGTATGTGCTCAGATTTTGATTAGCCATTTTATTTTGCTCTATTTAAAATCTGGCAGAGCTAATTCTTTAATCCAATATTTTTAATGTGCTCAGTTACATCTGAGAGATTTTTTTTTTGTCAGCACAGCCGAATGGCACAGTAATTAATAATAATCCTAATGATCAGAGCTTGCAAAATAAATTTTTCGCAATAATAAGCAGAATTAAAGTTCTATATAGTCCTCTTGTATCTGAAAGAAATGCCTGCATGTCTCTTTACAGTGTTATATTTAACAGATAAAATTTGACTAGAGTATGGTTGTCTTTTAGATATATTGTATAAAAATGGGAATCATTTGTAGTGTATGGTATGTATTATAAATTTAAAAAATTTCTAAAAAGGCCTCATATTGTGTACTACCTTCTTCCTGTTAGCAGGAAACCTTATAAAGTTCTTGCATTTGAGAAAATCACCTATGGACATTTTTCCCCCTGTAAATTTAGGAGAGGACAAAGCAAACTTTACTTGGTATCATCTTCCTTGTAGAGTGCAAAATGCCTTCTACCTTATCACTTTTTGTTTTACAACAGTAGTATCACCTGCTTTGTGTGCAACCTTACCCTAGTCATGACGTAGCATAGTCAAAATTAAGGAATAATCATATTCAGTGTTTTTGTCCCAGGTGTTGCCAGGTTTAACACAAGCAGAGATGAAGTAGGGTAATACTTCCTGAGTATACAGCCCATCCCACCCAGGAACTACCAAACACTTTTTAGACAACTTAGTATTTTTACCTCTACTTGGATGAGGGCAAAACAGAGGAGGAGAACCAATTACCATCAATATTTTTAAACACATAGATCAATATAAATAGCCAATTCAGCTTCCACCCAGAGTCCAAAAGAAGGAAAGGCCCTCTGATTTTCAATGCTAGCATGGGGCAAGAGCCCAGCTGTCCAGGTACCTCTGAGCTTGAGTACTCCAGCTGTGTTTGCATGCTACATGGGATCATTCCAGGTGTACTGCAGATATTCTTTGTGGGTTATGTTACAAGAAATGCCAGCAATTTTTTTCCTGTTTTGCACTCTGTGAACTCCTAAAACAGTCAGTACCTATGGAAAGAACCTTCCTGTCAAACAAAAAGGAGAGAGAGGTTCTGAAAATAAACAAATAAATAAATCGAAACAAACAAACAACCCCCTACATACCAAAAATAAAACACAAAATCAAAATCAGTAACGAAACTAAACCAAACTGAAACAAACAAACACCACAGGGGGAGAAGGTGAGGAAATAGTCTCAAGTATTCAGAGATCACTATCACTAACCATGGGAAAGATGCTTGAGGAGGATAATAGAAAATCCAGAATAGAAACAATTAATTTTTATTAATTACTAATGAAAAAGAAAACTCCAGGACCAAATCTGACAGCACTGGCCTTTCTACCATCATAGAACAGTTCAGGAAAAAGCCACAGCTAGTTTGATATCAGGACAGAGGAAGGCTCCACTCAGTAAAACACATGTCAAGGAAATAAGCAAATTCTGAGCCTCCATCCAGAGAATTTTCTCATTAGACTTCACATTTTGACACTTTCAACCTCGAGTTTCTATTTTCCTTTTTACTTAGAGCAACATCAACTACACATTTACTTCAGCAACACAAAACGAATGAGATTCTCACAGGACTCCAAGAGGCAGGGCTTTAAGCACAAAAACCCTAATACAGGAATATCACCAGGCCTGCAATAAAATTAAAAGACTTGACATCACTGCTGTACCACCTTTATGGATTTGAGTGGCTCTGAAGAGATTTTCTTCTTGGAAAGATCAAATAGAAAATAGAGTCCAAGGGGTTGGTCAGTATTCTTTAGTGCCTGCCAAAGCCTCATTGCAGCTCTACTTTTGAAGTCACTAACCTGAGTGCTTACCACACTCAACTGCAGCACAGATTTATAATATGTTTTTACTTAAAGAGAAGAAATAGCCTACAGTACCAGGCGTGAGATGATATATATCCTGTCTGTTCTGAATGAACTGCTGTAGCAGACATTAAAAAGGAAGGGTGAGTTTTAAGAATATGGCTTTAGAAAAAAGATTCCACCAGCTAAACCTATTTCATCCTCACTTATATCTCATTTTTAAGAAGGGAAGACAGAATGAATTAAATTGAAAGCCATGTATTAAGTCTTTAGAATTTTCACAGAAGTTTATTGAACAAAACTCCTAAGAAGCTGCTTGCTTTTTTATCCACAGAAACGTATTTATAGGAGCTGAATTCTAATAAACACAGATTGCAGTGCAAAGAAAAAAAGGTCAGCAGTGTGTGCTCAAAGCTTTATTGATGTCTTGTCAATCAATCTTTTATTTTGTTGTTTAATTTTTTTTTTAAGAAAAAAAATGCATGTAAGCACTTTTTCTCCTAATAGTGGATTTATTGAGCATTTCAACAAATCAGATCATAGATACAATAAGCAATGATGGCCGATTATCAACTTTGTGTTTTCAGGTCAGGTTGTAAATTGACCCTGTGTTCGCTTCTCTTCTTTCTGGGGAATAGCTAAGGCTCTTTTCAAATACAATAATTTCCAATAATTTTTTTTTTCCATGCGTTCAACATTCTAGAAGAGCAAGTTTATGGGGGAAAAAGCAACTCTGCTGGACAAATATATACAGTCACATATATTGTCACCTTGTAAACTAGTTAAAATAATAAAGCTGACTCTTAAATCTCAGAGTGGTGAATCCAAGGGACGTAAAACTTTAGAAAATGGCCTTTAACAGCATAGTTGGTGTGAGCTCTATAAAGCCCAGTAACAGATTTCAGCTCTGGTCCTGCACATGAAAGGAAGAGCTGCAGCCCTCCTGCCTCTGGTTAAGTGGTCACCCTTTCTTTCCAAGGCAAACCTAACCTCTCCCATCTGGTTGTAGTCCTTCCTCAACATTTGGTTTCCCAAACATTTCCAACACCCCTTTCAGTTTTGTAATTTTCAGATCCAGTGATCAGCACCTGCTGATGGCATTCCTATGTTATTTGTCACCTATTCCTCTTGCAACTTCACCATTCTCTTTAGATTTTTATCTGCAGGTTCACATTTAGGAGAAGTTGACACTGAGGTGTCTGATGTGATAGTGGATTCTTTACCTAATTTGACACAGTTAATTAAATAGAGTGCAAAGTACAGTGACATACTATTTTCTTCCCTCCAGTATACATTACTTTGCATTTAATTTCCATCATCTTGTCTGTACGTTTCTTTAGTTAGGTCTTTTGTTCTTGTAAATCACTTCTTCCCAAAAGATAAAAACATGCAAACAGAACATAACACAGGCATTGCCAGAGACCCTCGGAAGCGCAAAGAGGATGGAAAACACATTTTACTCCATGGGAAACACGCACCCCACAAAATCCTTTACAAACTATGTAACACTTTGACTTGCAACTCCATTGATCTCTCTACCCATCTTTTCCATAATTCAGTGTGCTTACACTGTCTGAGAAGTAACCTCGATATTCCTGCTGCTAACTTTCTGCTGTAAGGCAGCAGCCTGAGCAAGCATGTAAAGGGGACTCCTGGTACGATATTTTGATGGTTAAAAACCAGCATTGTATTTTAAAGTATTGTCATTTTCACTATGGCAAGTTTAGAATGCACCGAAGGTGTCAGCAGGAGCGTGTGTCAGACAGGATAACTATGACAGTTAAATCACTTCTGAAGGTGTGAATGCAAATGAGATCACAGAAATGCTCTTTGATTGTTGTCACAAAAATTAGGAAGTTACCTTCTAAAGAGAGAAATGCCTTCACACATTACAATGTGTATTGGAACTACCGTCCAGTTAGACACCACATACATCTGAATTTTACATTACAAACTTTTGTCTTTCCTCTTGAGTGCCTGACTAGACTGTGCCACTTTATAAGGGCCGAAAACTGGTCCTAAATAAACCCCATTGCACTTGGCATTACACAGCGACAAGGACAGTGCATATGACTTTTTTTTCCCCTTTTATTTTGTCAGAGATGTGACTAATATAGGCTAATGAGAGTTAGCTACATAATAGTTTCTGAGGGGGTCAAAACCAAACTGACTGCCATCTCTTACAAACATCTCATAAGCAGCTTTTAATTTCTGTAAAGGTGTCCAGAATTTACAGTTCTTACCTGACCAACTCAAAGTAAAGTATTCCTGGAAAGAATTGTTTTGTATTCCATTTTCACATTTTGCCTTTAATGGCATTTGATTAGTTACCGAATATTTTCAGCTGTCTGACTAGATAGCACATTACTGTTACATTTGAAACAGAAGTAGAGTAGAACAATATGTAAATGCACTTCACATTCAAACTTTTATTAAACTTTCACAACATTTTGATGTATACCAGTGGTCACATGAAAATTCACAACAACAGATAAACAGACCCTGCAATGAGCAACAAACCAAATTTGAGCCTCTCTCCAAAAAAATCCACTTCAAGAATCTGTTTTTTATTATTTGGACAGCTCTGATTCTGTCTCTCGTCATGGAACAAAAAGCTCTGTCCAAGAAGGGTTCCTCTGGGACAGATCTTGATGTTGTTCTTTTTTAGAAGTTTAACTGATTTTAAAAAAAGAGGTGTATCTTACCTTAACAAGATGTACAAGATGTTTAGAAAGTTCTCAAAAGAAAATGTCTTTGCAATTATAAACTTGGACTAGAGCTATTCCAGTATATCTCAGCAAGGTTCATCTCTCAGATGCAGGTGAATATTTCCCTCACAAACCAAGATAAAAGTCTTCCTTTAGGAACCATTGTCCCTCTTTGCTTCTACTATTTTAGGAAGAATTATGTTGCTAGAATATATTTACAATATTACTTTAGAATTTAGACCAGTAAGGCTTTCATTTTGTGAAGCAACTTGATCAGAAAGATACCTGGATTGGGAAAGAATCTGAAACTCTGGAGTTTAGGTTGTCACTTAAAACTCAGACATAAACTTAACCCTCCATTGTTGACAGGGTGGGATTACATTTACTTCATGAAATTGAATGAAGAAACCACAAGCTGTTTTCTTCTTGCCAGATCCCTGTTACAGAATGTATCCTTATTTTTGTTCTACAAAGCATAAAAAAAATGTCATACTACTTCTGTGTAACTACTACTTCTGTAGTTACACAGATTTAAGCCACCCCTTTTAATAAGTAAACTGATACTGATGCAGAATGAAAAGAAAACAGCCGTTCCAAGATCAGCTTTGGTTCTCCACTTTGAGTAATTTACACTAAGATCCAAACTGTACAAGAGTCAGTGGCAAAAGTCCAGGTGACACTAGGGTATGAAACTCACCATTCACACCTTAGTGAAGCTGCCATGCCCTCAGGTAGCAGAGAGCAATTAAAAAGGATCTCAGGTTTCTGTCCTGCTGCATTTAGTTAAACTGCATGAAATGTACAAAGATTCAGAAACTCACTCCAGAAATTTTACAAAAGGAAGCTTTTCATGTCTTCGACTCATTCCCAGAAAAAAGATCACAGTGAACAGATGAGATGGGAATGGACCTCTGAAGACATCTGGTCCCAACCCCACTCAAGTAGGGTCAGCTGGAGCAGGATGCCCAGGACCCGGTCCAGTGAAGCTCTCAATGTCTCCAAGGATGGAACTGCACTAACTTCCCTAGGAAATCTGTTCCAATGTTCAAACAGCCTTAAGGTGAAAAGGTGTTGGGGTTTCTCTAATTAAGTTTAAATAGAATTTCTTATATTTAAATTTGTGCCCACAGCCTCTTGTTCTGTAACGGAGCAGCACTGACAAGAGCCTGCCTCCTTCTTCTTTACTACCCCATTAGATACTTGTACACATTGATGAGGTCCCCCCTGAGCCTGGGGGCTCCAGGTTGAACAACCTCTGCCACCCTTCCTAAGAGACACACTCCTTAATCATCTCTGTGGCCCTTTGCTGAACTCAGACCAGTATGCCCATGTCAGTCTTATACTGGGGAGCCTAGAACAAGCTCTGAATAATTTTACATTCTATATCCCAAAAAACTGGGAGATGCAGATATGCAAATATCTGTGAGGGAACTAACCAAACATTTCACTGCTGTTCTTGCGTGTTTTGTATCGGCTTTCTGAAAGAAACAATACCATGTAACAGAGAAATTGTATGAATGCAGAGATTCCTTGCCTATGACAAAATATTTACTTGCCTCTGCCAACACAACCATTACTATATTTATCCTCCCAGCATCCCTTTGAGGTAAGGAATACTAATATACAGATTGTACACATGGAAAACAGAAGGACATGGTGACCTACCTAATATCACACAGGAAGTACGTGGAAGACAAGGAATGTCTGAGCACGAGGCTAAATGTTTTACAGCAGATGTGTGACTTAAACTATGAATGGAGAAAAGTTAGAATGCTGCAGAATTTTAGGAAAGGATTTCCTAGGGTGCACGTTCTGGTTTCCCAGCATTTCACATAGAAATTCCATGAAAGCATACAGAACTTTTCTCCCTCTTATATTTTCGTTAAGACTCTGGCTGGTCTAAAAGTGGAAAAAAAAAATTAAAATCTGTTCAAGAACTATTGTTTTCTTTTATGTTGTTAGTTAGTTTAGGTACCTTCCTGTCTGTCTCCAACTGTTATATCCTAGACAGAAAATATAAGCCCTCAGCTTTTATTTTGCCATGTTAGAACATGTAAAATCCTCTTGCTTCTTCTCATAAAACAGGTTTTTCCATTGCCTTAATAATCCTTATGACCCTTCTCTACATCTGTTCCGGTTTTACTGCACATTCTTGTCCATGGGTGACCAACACTACACAATATTTCTGAGGTTGTACCACAGCCTCTATAATAGCCCGAGCATTTCCTCTCAAAATGCCACTCCTAGTGCATCTTAAGATTGCATTGCCTTTTGTACTGCAGCATCATTTCTTAGAACAATTCTCTTTATAACTCACCATATACAGCAATAGAAGTATGGAATCACTATAATTGAAATATGGTTGGGTTTTAAGGAATTTCTTTGAAGGAGAGAGCAGTGGACACATTTCATAGATTATCATAGAAGTCTTTTTAACTGAGAAGCATATGGAGATGTGAGAGAAAAGAAGAGATGGAAAGGGAGAATTGGTGGGTGTTACATACAAATGGAGCAGGGGATGAGAGCATAGGAGTAGTGATTTCTTATGTGCAATAGCAGCAGGATATAGGCTCTCTTTCCTGTTTGGAAGTTCTCTGAAAGCTCTACACAGACAGAGACTTAACTGACTCTCCTAATTTCTGAATGAAAGGGCCTAGTTGTTGGGAAATAAAGAGAAAAAGAAATTACAAAATTTTTTTTACTTTATCATAAAAATTAAGATAGTAGCCTCTGATGTATTTACTTAATGTAAAAAGGAGCTTTTCATACAGTTGCCACAGTTACAGAACTTATAAAAGCTAGAAGTGGAATTCTTTGGGAAACTCGGGATTTTTTTTCCCTTTTCTATTCTCTAAATAAACACAAAGAATTTCCTGTGTCAAAAAAAGATCAACTTCATACAATTAACCACTTTCCTCTGAATGTGAAATCAGTGTATCAACTTTCACACTATTAAAATAAAAAGTATATTTTACATTGTATACGATTAAATATACATCAGTAAATACCTAATGATGTATTCAATATTCTTGAAGCAAAATTAGAAAGCTGACTATTCATTTTGACTTTTTTATGTAAAGATTTCAGCAACATTGGCATGTTTCTATGAAAGATCTTTCAGCTTAAGTTTTTGGTTTTCAAGTAAAAAATGTTGCATTGAATTTTTTTTTAAACACTAATGAATGTCAACTGACTTTTTCATAGGGAAAACCTTGAAATCCTTAGTCAGTCAAAACCCTCATTGATTGCATCCTCTGAAGTTAAAAATTATTCATTGCTACTATATTCCCAGAAAGGCAGAGAAGGTTGAAACGTGAACAAATATGTACTGATTAATCACACATCTTTTTATGCAGTATATCTTTTTCTTACACAGACTGCTTTCTGAAGAGTCACCACTGGGTGAAGGGTACAAGTCATCTTGCTACCCTAATCAAGAACTTCCATCATCTTCCTCTACAGAGCATCCAGGTCAAGGAGAGACAAGGCCATGTAAATGTGATTCATAGAGTTCTTTACCCATAGCTTTATTAAGGCACAAATAACCATAAAATGACTCACTTTATTGATTTTTAATCTGGCATAAGACTCATTTCCAAACCCTGAAGAACAATGGTGGGGTGACAGGACACCTTCAGCCAGGGCAGTAATTATTACCAGAGTCAGTTGCCTTCAAGAGTCATTGTCCAGTAATCAGTAAACATGAAGGAACAATCGTGTCCGACCCGGGAATGTGGTTTCCACAGCCTGAACCAGGACAGGATGGAGCACATCCACACCAGCTCTCCTTCTGCCTGTAAAACTCCCTCTGTATTTCACTTGAACAGTGGGAGTGCAATCCTCCCAGTGCCAGTAGACCATACTCCAGAAAGTGGTTGTCTGTCTGGTCTCTAAGTGGGGCTGCCTCTCGCTGTTTCAGAGGTGAAGAAGCCCATGCATTCTGCAGCCATGGAAAGACTTGCATGCAAGGAAAATCTTTTTACACACCTCACCAGTTAGAAACCCCCTTTGCTACACAGGGAGAGTCTTAACTGACTTCTAAAACACTAGGAATTATTTTACAACCTTGTCTCTTTTTACATATACTTATTTCTGACTGGATGCTTATTTCATAATTTTCTGTGACATCTATCTTCCTTTAAGAAACCCTAAGCCAACACCATGGACACCTTTTTCACCAAATAAAAATCCACAGCTGTAATGCAGCCTTGGTTGCTTTTTGACAGTAACACATTGTCTTTTAAATAACTATACACCCACAGACACACACATTTTTATTTCCACAGAACCTCTGTAGGCTCACTATTTCTTGGCTGTTTACTGACTCAATGTCTAATTCTGTTTCTATTCTGTCTCTTGCTTCATGAAAAATCTTGTGATGAGTTTTATAGTCTATGTGATTTCTGAGCAATTGTTCAAAACAAAAATCAATTTGCTTTTCCTTCACTTCAGATTTCACGCTGCACCACCTAAAATTCCTAACATTGTTTTTCCCTTTGACTCTTTCTCCATTTAAAAATTCCTATAGTGCAATTAAAGATATTTACAGAAATAATGCAAAAAAAAATCTATATTGCTAATGGGCCTACTTAGATCTTTGATCTCTTCTCCACAATACATGCATAGTATATATGATAATACAAAACTTTGCTATGCACACTGCTGTTACCCCCCCATGCATACTAATTACTACAGCAAAATTGAATTTTTCTGTGCATACATTAAGGTTACCCACACAGTCAGCAAGGAATGAAGCACTGAAAATCAGCTGTGTAACCACGAAGGAAATACATATTTCAAATCATAAGCAGTATTTTAATTATTTTGTCTGAGAAATAACGTAGTTAATTTCTGCTTTAAGAATGAATAACTTTAAAAGCCACCAAGCTGTTTTCTGTGCTTATTAGGAGCTCACATTCACAAAACTTCTGAAACACCTTAACCAATGGCAGTAAAGTATCTAGTTAATTGTTTTCTAGGATGTCACACCATCTTTGAGAGAAAAGTGTTATTTGAAAACTTTTAGCACGCAGCAGAAAATTATTGTATTCTTCTATTACAATTTTGCTAATAGATAAATTAAGGTGCGAACAAAAAACATGTGAACAACTTATAGTGGACAATAAAAATTGATAAATGTGGTTGAAAGACCATTTAGACAAAAAAAGAAAGGCATTAAATGTGAAAGAAGAAATTTTAAATTAAGAAAGTCCTGAAATTGGAAGTAACTGCATCATTTTTGACTAAATTATTCAAATATTCCCTCATCAACATAACTAGTTTTGGGTTTAATTCCATGAAAACCTGCTGCAAAAAGGAAACAGTAGAGAATTTTCTTGTCAATGCAGGAACACTCAGTGGTAAAAAGAATAGCCATCAAAAAAACCCCACTTGCAGCTGAGTAAGAGGCAAAATAAATGAAAAGTCAGAGTAAACATATGTGAGGAACTGTTTGTAAAATTGCTACAGAAACATACACTAGGTTGGGTTGGAAATGACCTTAATGCCCATCTAGTTGCAACTCCCCCTGCCATGGGCAGGGACACCTTCCACCATCCCAGGTTGCTCAAAGCCCCATCCAACCTGGCCTTGAACGCTCCCAGGGATGGGGCAGCCACAGCTTCTCTGGGCAACCTGTGCCAGGGCCTCACCACCCTCCCAGCCAAGAATTTCTTTCTAACATCTGATCTAGAGCAGCTGTCTGCCAAATTGAAGCCATTCTCGCTTGTGAAAAGTCCCTCTCCAGCTCTCTTGTGGGCCCTTTAAGTACTGGAAGGCTACTCCAGGGTATCCCAGGAGCTTTCTCCTCTCCAGGCTGAACAACCCCAGCTCTCTAAGCCTGTCTTCATAGCAGAGGTTCTCCAACACTCTGATCATCTTTGAGGCCTCCTCTGGACTGGTTCCAGCAAGGTCACATCTTTCTTATTCTGGGAGCCCCAGGGCTGGATGCTTTCCTGCACTGGGGTCTCAGGAGACCAGAGTAGAGGGGCAGAATCCCCTCCCTTGCCCTGCTGGTCACACTGCTGGGGATGCAACCCACGAGACAGATGAGCTTTCTGGGCTGCCAACGCACATTGCCAGGTCATGTTGAGCTTCTCGTCAATCAAGGAGCTAAGATTGTTATCAGTATTTCCCTTACAAACCTCCATTTTTAAAGAATTCATATTACTTGACTGTTAAAGTATGTTTCTGGGCAGAAACAAGGGCTCACTGTGCACAGGCAAATTTTTAAATTAAAAACGGCCCCCAAAATTGCTCCAGCAATTTTCTGCACGCAATTGTTTCCATGTGAAAAGATCCACATTTAGTCATGAAAACAGCACATTAAAAAAAAAAAAAAGAAAAAAAAAGGAAAAAAAAAAAGAAAAAAAGAATTTACCAACTCAGCATTCAATCTTAAGCAGTACCATGACCCTCAGTTATCACTACTGTGGGTACACACACTAGTACCCAAACTCCAAACAAGAATAATGCCAGAAAGTAAGACCCTGTAGATTTTCCCCTGCATTTGCATGTAAATATATAAAAAGTTTGAAAGTGTAGTTTCTGGAATTTGAATTCAACCAAGAGATTATTTAACAGTACCTCAGATCAGCAACCGTTTTCTTTCCTAACATACAGTTGTGACCCTTAGCAAATATTCCAAAAGAAGTGGCAAAATGATGAGGCTTTAGGTTTTTAAAGTATTTTTCAAATATTCATTTTTATTCCCTAAGAGAATAATGTGATCTAAACCTTATCAGCTGACACTCTATCTCTAAATTCATTGTTTCGTCCTTACATTTCCAGCTATTCTACTTTTTTAACCAGCTAGGATTTCTGGAAGATAAAATCAATGCTACAAACAATTTAGTATGTATTAACAAAGAAAATATAATTGCCAAAAATGTCAACACTTTTAAGCAAGATAAATGCTTCTCTGAATCCAAATTGTCAAAGCAATCATCTACATTTTGTTACACCAAAATGTCTTTTTAAAAAACATTGTGATGTTAGGAATCCACGTCAATAGATTGCACAGCAAAGCAGAGTGAAGTTGCTAAACTGCTTCTGTCTTCAATGGAGAACACACACACACCAAGCAGGGAGCATTTTTCATTCCCTCAAATCCTCAGTCTCCATGCAACACAGGTAAATAGACAAACTGGAAGTGCCACATCAGTTGCTGATCTTGCTCAGCAATATGTCTCTAACAGTGACAGAAAAAGACTCTCAGGAATAAAATGCAAGAAATCTCGATATAGGAAATTATACCTTCCCTCAGAAGGAGTTCCCTACAACTACAGATATGTCTGTGTGTACATATTTATATCGTGCATGTATACACACCACTAATTTTTAAAATTACTCATTTATTAGCTATTTATTCTAGTATGTGCATTCTCTTGAAATACTCATATGAAGGGAGTCTGTGCAGCACCATCCCCCAGACTTTGGACGAAAGAACAGGATTTTTCATTTTTTGGAGTTTGGACACCAGTTAAGCTACTCTGCATGCACATGGCTTGAGTGCAATCTGCAGACACAGAACCTTTGCACTCTTAATAAAGAACTGGGTTTAGTTTAGAGAGATGGAGGCCTCCTGTATTATTACCCACCATGTGGTACACGAAACAACTCTCAGTCAGGCCTGAAGGCTCGTAGCACCAAGGGCTGGAGGCACACAGATGAAAAGACAATGCTGGCCAAAGACCAATTACGATGCAAAGCTATTTGCTATTTGGAATTGAAATAGTGCTCATCATGACAAACCTGGAAGCAATACTAGTTCACTGATGCCTGAGCCATTTATAAAGTCTGAAATTCACATTTTTGGAGTTTTTTTCTTCCATTGTTTTAAACTGTGGTTAACTAGTCCTCATTTCTCACAACAGCTGAGCTGATTACAGCACTACAGTCATCACCCATTTCTATATGCACATATTTTCTAGTATGGCCATTTACATTTTATTATTATACACCACTATTACAAATTTAGAGAATCAGCGGCATGTGTTAAAAAAACCCAAAAGTAAAACAAAAGCCCTTTTCCCCCCTGGTTTTCTGCTCCCAAGATTAAAATTTGAAACCTGTAGACACCACACCTTTTTCTCTCCCACTAACTATTATTATGTGATCAGTGTAATTTTTGACAGTTTTTGCCTTTTAATTACATCAAAGTTCACAAACTCGAGGACAAGGCTGTTTCCCAAGGGACTTTCCCCAAGATCTTGTAGTTCTAGTATTGAATCTTTAAAACATGGGATGAAACATAGTATATACTGCAACATTAGAGTTCTTCTGAACTCCATCACCAGACACTTTTTTTTTTAATGCAAATGCATCCCTGATCTATTGGAACAAGGTAGAAACCAAAGTGGAAAAGAAAAATGCAGTCTCTTTATCTTTCCAAAATAATTCTCCACATGCCCTGCTAATAGAAAATATTTAGTGTTCTGCTATCCTAATACTGTGGAAAGAAACAAAACAAATATTGTGAAGGGGAAGCAATGCCTCTTCAGCACTCACCAGTTCATTGATCACTCAACTTCATTTCAGAATTCTTCCCTATCTGGAATATTTTAAGCCACTCAAAAATGGGAAACAGGTCTAAATTTGTCTGCAACTGTTTACTTCTCCTAGGACAAGACCTTTTACCTATTTTAAAGGAGCAAAACAACTAATTGTTCCTTAACATTGTTACAAGATTAGAAGGGGTTGCAATCTGGAAGAGGACATCACATCTGGCAGGCATAACCTGAAGCCATAAGCCTAACAGATGTAAGCAACTGCTTTGAAAGGAGTCTAATAGCCACCTCTGTTTGCATACTGGGTCTGATGCCATTCCCATGTGACCCCTTCCTCCACTCAGGTGATGTAACTATGTACCTACAAAGCAATTTTAGTATTTGACTACCTCCACACATACGGATGAGCAGCAAAATTATAGAGTATGTAAAGAGAGTCTAAGCATAAAGCTCATTCTGCATATGAAGAACTAGTGGAAATGCAAGGTCACTTCACGTGCCCTGCAAGGTGGGTGTAAATGAAATTGGGGGTAGGCAAAGGCAAGCACTGCTCAGGGGCAAAGTAGAGCTCATTTCATCCCTTGGCCCCAGGCTGGCTGGGCTTCACCACTGCTTCTGTAGCCCAAGTGCTGTGGAGACTTCCATGGGAGAAGAACGGATGATGCAAACTAAATTTACATCTCTGATGACCCCAATATTACCTGGAGCTGAAACCTGCCAATTCACAGAGCCCTAACCAGTTCTCAGACAATCTGGCCTCTATTGTCTCTTAAACATCCCAGTGCTTGTGGTTTCAGACAGATTCAGAGAGATAGGAGGTGAGGGAAGGGCAGGATTTTACTTTTAAAATCTGAAAAGGAAATTAATTCCCCTAAATCTAAAAGTCAGGGTCTGCCACCAATCTCTGTGTTTTCTCCTGAAGGGACTCTTTCTGGTTTTCTGCTCCCAAGAAGAAAAGCCAGTAAAAGGACAGACCTCTGCAGAAGAAAAAAAAATTCACTGTGGGGGGCTACAGAAAAATACAAAAATAAGTCACTGGACCACAAACTATATTGGCTCTGGCCTCTCATCTCTCCAATAGACCTTGCTGTTAGTATGGCTCATTGCCCTGCCAGACTCTGGATTAACAGAGAACTCCTTACTAGATAGAACACTCAATTTCAAAGAACTCACATTGACTGTGTTCTCCAACCCATCCTTAAACTAACTTAAATACTTGGATTATTTTCCAAAAGGGTACTGTAGTTGTTTATATAAGTCAGTGGCTGATTAGCCACTTATTTTTGCAATACAAAAAACATACAGGTCAGTTCATTTTAAGCAGGCAGAAGGCTTCTTCCCAAACAATATTCAGACAGAACAGCAAGAGTTAAATTGTTTTAAAAACATACTTCCCTACAGCTTGCCTGTGAAAAATGCTCAGAAAAGACTTCTTTCAAACCTAGCCATCTAGGGCTTGATGCAAATGCTGAAGAAACTGGGCTGCTTTCAGCTCTTTTCACATGACAAAATGTTTAAGCACTTGAAACCAAAGTCTCACAATTGTACTTTCTAAGCAGAAAACTCTGGACATACGTGCAAGTCATTTAAGACTAATAAAAAGAACAATATCATTTTATAACCATAGACTGACTATCCACTAGAGGCTGGTTTGGCCAGCCCTGTAGCATATTCCCTACTTTACACATAGAGTTAGTTCTTCTCTTTAAGGAAACATTGTGGCTGGGAAGGGAATTTTAGTTCATTGTCTTAAAACTGGTTTTCTTTTTTGACTTGGAGATGTCAGTAAGGTGTAAATATTTTTGAGGAGTTTTTTATTATTCAATAATGGCATTGTTTTATTTCCAATGTGCACATTTTGTGTTCTATTATACTCAGCCCACGCAATTTTTATTTTTAATAAAATAACTGTGCTTAGAAAACCAAATATTGAATCTTCATCTATACCAAGGTAGTTCTTTTCAGCACAGAGCCATTGCTGTAGTTCAGCAAGCAACTCAGTTTGGCTCAGGAATGACAGGAGCTACCTTCTGAGACATACTTTTTTCAGTATTCAACTCACAGAGTGGGTTAATAACACAGGCCTTCTCCCTCAATGTACGTAGGTACTCCTATTACTCAATTGGACTATTCCTACATATTAACATTTGCAGAATAAACAGGACAATTTCTACTGAGATAGAAAAGACCCAATATGTCCACAAACACCTGAGCTCAATATACAAAAAAGACCTGCCAATCTGTGCAGTAACCCAGAACAAAAAGTGGGCAGTGTTTTCATAGATATATGCAATGCAAGTCCTCTCATCTTCTCCAAATTCTATCTTTTGGATTGAAAGAAGGAAACCTTACCAAACTCTGTGTTTTCCATCAAAGCCACAGTTCCCTGAGTCCATCTATCCCCTGGCTTGGAGCACTAGAACTGGGGGTAGAGGATGCTTTCTTAATCCCAAGTCATCATGGTCCCATCTAGTCCTCACCTCAATGTTGCAAAATGCTGAATCACTGAGGAGATTCTGGCTCTCTTGTACAATTTTGGGAGGTCACATGATGACATGATTTTGGTATTACACATTTCTCCCTTAAAATTGTCCCCTTCCTTAGTATAAATTCAACCTGTAAGGCTATTGCACCTCTAGTGCTAAGTCTGTAAGTATTTGCAGTTACTAACAAAGTATAAGAATTGCGATGAATTCATGAAAATTTTACTGTTTCAATCATACATAGATATTGCATTATCTAAGCTACTTTCTTTACTAAAAAATAGTTTTGAAAAAATTCTTACCTACGTATAAATTTAAATCTGTCCATGAACACTTAGATTTCCTCTGCAAGAAATACAAAAGGCACTCAGTGTTTTAAAGACAATTACTCAGACTATAGGCCTCTTGCCTTAATTGCCGTTGGTATTTTACGTACTGTCTTCATCAACTAATTTTTCTTTCCAGTGATGTCACTGTAATTATTTCTATTCAGCCTGGATGTTTTACATTACTTAGCCAGTCAGATAGCACTCACAGACTTGAATTGCTTGGCTGGTTTTGGAACTCAGCTCCCCGTAAAGTTTTGCATCACTCCTTTCAGGATGGTTTCCAGCCACCATGGTATTGTTCTGAGGGGAGGGCACAGTCATTTACCGTATCCCAGAGCCTTTGCTATATTGTAACATTGGAGCAGTGGTTTCTCTGAGCACACAGGCTCATATCACCTTTTCCTTGGTAGGTCAGACAGCAATCACCAGTTCGGCAGAGGCGCTGTGATTGAAATCACTGGCATCATTCTTGCACTGGAGCGTCTCTGTTAAGAGTCATACACTTGTTCATTGATCAAAACAAGTTCCCTAACCAAAGTTCCAGGAGGCACTTTTACTTGTGCTTAGTTTTAAGTCTGTGGGCAGGTTCATATGTTTGAAACTTCTGTGTTTTTCTGGTCTGGAGTCCATGCCAGCCATTATGAAGTTTGAAAGATTTGCTCTAACACAGTAACCCCAGAAAGCCTGCCCATTTTCCTATACATTCAAGGGATCAGTACCAGCATACCATGAACTAACAAAGGAATAAATAGTTTGTTTGGTGATTTTCCTGCAGCAACTGGCAAATAATTTATTATCAATAAGTACCAATAATTTGGTGGAAGCCTCTCATTTGCTGCCTCTATTTTTTGCCAAAAATGCCCCCTTATTCTAGTAAGTCTGGGTGAACAGGGCAAAACATGTTGATAACATTTTGAAAACTATATTTTTCATCTAAAGTGACAAAGACCTTTCCTCCAGGGCACCAGCAGAAAACAGCAAAACTTTGTATCTGAGTTAATAAGCAAGAGCAAAACAACTAAAACCTTGGGATTTAGCACTTTTTCCAACTGTGATTTTCCAGAGTCCCTGTTCATCAGCATTTAATATTTACCTTTTAGCTTCACAGCATTTCCTTTTCACTTGGGATATGGGTTATTGCTTTGCAAATTGTATATTAATATTGCTTACCTACAAATACTTTAGATATTGTCCCAAGGGCAGTGCTGTATGCATTTTGATGAACATTTGAACTTTCAAAATTCAGTAGCATTTATTCTAACCAGAACTAAAAGACAAAGTTGAATTCCAAGTTTGGTGATCAATTTACATAAACTGAAGTAGGGCAAAATTCACTCTTATGAGCAACAAAATCTCCAAACAACAGACCTTATATGCTTGAAAAAGCCAGTCCTGACACATGGCATGAAGAGAAAATACTAGTTTTAGCTTGGGAGGAGCAAAACAAAATGTATTTAAAAAACATATGTCTGCTTAGAAAATTTGGGACTGTAACAACTTTTGAAGAAACCTGGCAGACTAGTTTATAAAACAAACAGTTGTTTTTCCTCTCTGGATATTAGTAAGACATCATGAGAGAATTAAAAGAGCTAAAGTATTCTCAGATGTTTGCAGCGAACACTCCCCACTTGAGTGTTTGGAAAATCCAATGTGTAAAATTTCCCATAAACAAAAGGTTTAAAAAAGTCAATTCTGGGATGTTCTTGGCTGAGATTGCTGGAACAAATAGAAATAGGTTTGTGAGCATAAATAGCTGATGTGGACTGTCCTCCAGCAATATCTGTGCTAATAAGCCAAAGATAAAAATAAAGAAAAGTAAAAAAGTGAAAGCAAAAAGTGACAGAGCTGGGAAATCTAGAGCTGGGACTGCCTTCCATTTTCTCTTACCCTGTTACAACTCACTATGGCAGAACACATGGTATAAAACCTGACATCAGACAGTAATCCCAGAACCAAACCACATTCTGAATGTTTCCAACCCAACTGTATAAAATATGCATGAACCTCCCATCTCCTTGTATCAGCGCTCTTGCTGGGCCCAAGTCTTTGGTGCAGTAACTGGCTACCTGGGTGACAGTGTGCCTTTTACACAGAGAACTTTTTTCAGTTTCTCCTGGGCACAAAAGCTGGTTAAACCCTTTTTCTTCACACACACACAAAAAAATATTATAGACCGCAAATCAAATTCCAGAGAACTATGTCTATAAGATGACATGCAAAATTCTGGAAATAAAAGTGCAAGCAGCAGGGAGGAGTAGAAGGGACAGAGCCCAAACTCCAGGAAAGAAGAAGAGAGAGTTTCTTAACTTTCTGTCATGATTTGATTCGCAGCAACAGGTTCCAGGTTTGATTTCTGGCTCTCTTTTCAGAAACCTAGGAAAATTAAACCAAACTGGTTGAGTGTTCAGTGAATGATACATTCATCTTTGCCAGTGAAGGAAAACACAAAACTTCACTGGAGGGACAGAGGACAAAAGAGTAAAAAATGAAATTCACTGAACAGCTGTTTTCCCCCAAATATAGCAATAATTAGCCAAATCATTACTCATTCACAGGCACAATGAAAAAAGTGGTCCTTCTTGACCAAACCCTCTATTCCCATCTCCTTTGATTTAGAAGGTTTTTCATCCCCAAGCTTCAAGCATTAGATTTTAGATTAGATTAATTCAATTGCATCACAGTAACACAGTTGGGTACTGGGTTACCAAGATTTTCCTGCTTCATCACAAACATACCATGTCATCAGATTTTGGGGGGTTTTGGGTTTGTCTTTTGTGGGGGCTTTTTTGGTTTTTGTTTGGTTGGTTGGATTTTTTTTTAAGAAAATATACCCAAATAGGTCAAAAAAAAAAAAAAGAAAGCAAAGATGTTTTAGACCTCTCTTACTACCACTGCCAAGAGCATTCCTTCTGACCATCTGCTCTGTGGAAAGGGTTCCTCACATCTTCTGGGCCTTATATGTCAGGGTTTTCTGTATTTGAGAAAGGAAACGTGCCTGTGCCTGCACATGAGGCCTTTTAGTTGGAAACTATCACAAAAACTCTGTTTTATAAAAAGTCTTTTTTCCTAAAGCTGCCAACAGAAAACATTTCAGATCAGTTGCAATCACAGCTCAGGCTGCAGAAGGTCAGTGCAAGGCAGCACAGGAAGCTCCTCAGCCAGGATTAATTACTGGCCATCAGCCCACTTTAAACCATAATCTCTTTCTACCACAATCTTGGGGATTCTCCTTTACACCTCCCTGGGTTCAGACAGGACATCAGAGCACTGATGAACGCTATACAGCTGTCTCTAAATCACTCTGTCAGTGTACTCAGCACATGAACAGCTCTATACAGAACACACTAACGGGGGCCCTTGTCTGTAGCTCAGTTTATTCTCTCAGTTTTCTCTCTCTGGGTGACCCAATGCTGGGGATCACTCCTGCCAGGAACAGCCTGAGTTCACAAACAAGCATGCCACAAGGCAGTGTAGCAAGACATTATTATTATGCCTGCCTAACATGCCAGCACACGCAGCAAGCTTCTTCAAAGCTCTACTCATCTGTTTTACTGCGCCAGCTACTCAACCACAGCAGCAATGAGTACCTACCCAGAAGAGCAATCCTCTGCATCATGGCAAAACCCCACACCAGATGCAGAAACAGCTATAAAAGGAGGCAAAACGGGAACCAGAGGTTGGGCTCCTCCTGCCAAGAAGCAACTTGGGTGGATCAGCACGCCCCAAGGCCATTGCACTTTTGTGGACAAACCAGCCTGCTTTTATGAGCTCTTGCTAGCTGTACACAAGGAAAGCAAACACAGAATCTCAGAATCTCAAAATAAGTTAGGTCAAAAGAGACCTCTGCAGTTATCTTGTCCAATCCATGTTCAAAACTGGGCTGATTTGGATCAGGTTAGGGCTGTATACAAGTCTCTACCACACCTCACTATCTACTGTGTTAAAGACTTGGACACCAGGCACCATAGGTATACGTATCCATGATGATATTTTTGGATCACATTACCTGCAACACACATAACGAGCTTATAAACAGGGGGGCAAAAGAAGAAACTACCAGGAGGAATAGCATGTTCCTGGTCAAATTCAGACCACGAGCTTCCTTCTAACCTCAGCAGAAATACATCATGTGGCTTCAATGCATACAGTGCTTCTAAAAAACAGATACATTCAAGGAACTCGATGAGGTCTGTATTACACACTTTGTCCTTGCTGATACATGTTTATTCCACTGGAGTTTAGCAGATATGAACAAAGAAGTGAAGGCATCTGTAAATGCCACACATTTAAAAACACCCAGCTGGAGTCCACTTACAGTGCCCAAAAACATCAGAGTATTTATCATGTCACACTCCAGGATGGGACCAAAGCACCATATTTGGCAGGGTTATCAGTTGCTGTTTTCAGTTACTTGGCTTTAGCTGAGAGTTAGGAAACATCACTTCAAAGGAGGGGTCTCCTTTGGTGAACTTTATATGTTACTTGGAAAGGTAAGACAACAACTGATGGCAGCTGAAAACTTGTTTCCTCTCTCTCATCTGCAAATGCCAGTTTCTCGTTTCCAGCCTTTGAGTCCTGAACGTGTTTCATCTGCCAGGACTCTGAAGTCCAGCAGATTACAAAGGGTCTGTCTATCGTCATATTTGTTTCCACATAAATAAACTCGAACACTGTAACTATTTGGTGTCTTACCCTTTCATGCTCTTCCATTTAGGCCCAGTTACCACTGTAAACTCACCCTTACCTGATACAGTGTGGCTGAGATACAAGGCAAAGTGCCAATATTCAGATATGCTCACTTCACCCAGGATACCTCAATGCACCTCAGTCTCAACAGTTTCACCAAAAAAACCACCAAAATCCTCCTGTCCATAAAAGGACCAGAACTTTTGTTTACCTAAACTTACACATAATTTTCATTTGTTTTTCTCTTTGTGTTTGATTTTGTACAAAAACACCCAAGACTGCATGCTCCAATGAAACAGGATTACAGGAAATTGTACGGCTCTGATTCCTTGGTACCTCTTAAAATTAGTGTTGTTTCCCTGACCTTTTTCCTTACATAAGCTAATTAAAATGCTTTTAATAACAATGATAATTTGATCATTTATAAGAATAATGTTTTTTTTTCCTGAAGGAGATTCTCCTCCTTTGTATCTACATTTAGTGTGTATTCTGTGAACACTTTTTCCCCATGTAACAGAGCCAGAAAATCATCTGTCAGGGGATGATGGATGATGAAATCTGCTACTTAGGCCTCAGGGCCCAGCCCTGCTGCTATACTTGACTTAGCCTTCAGTAGGCACTAAGTGCTCTGTCAGATTCATGCCAAGGGAACAGCATATGCCTGGAACTCCCAAAAGTGTGGGAACCAGAATAAACAGAGACATTTTTAACGTTACCACACGTTTTAAATCTGCTGTGTCACTTTCCTGTAAGCACTGTCCGTATTTTTGTAATATATACAGTCATTGTGGGTTTGTGGCTCTGCCCATCACTGCTGTTCTTTGTTGTATGCTAACCAAGAAAACAAATGAAAAATAAAAGGAATGCATAGCATACATGACCATCTGGCTGACTGCTACACTCTTTTAGCAAAGTAGACACGAGTTCTTGGGGTTTCTTTTCTCCCTTCCCCTTGACAATGTTTTTGTTGGTTTGTTGCAACAAGGCTTTTCTCATCTCACACAGCTTTATTAATTCAGGGTTTTTTTAGAGTCCTCTTGGGTGCTGTATCACCACACATAGATATGTACAACAGGGCTGTAGTTAAGAGCCATCTTCCCCTCTTCTTTACATTACAAACATTCCATCAATCATTGAGTTGTGCTGCTTGTCTTGGATGGACTGGAGGACTCTCAAAATCTCAAGCATTTCCATTATAAGGCCCAGGTCCCACAGGTCCAAGGTAAAATGATGGTTTAAAAACGATGCCAATCATAAGCATGGTTTTCTAATGCATGTTTTGATTTCGTATTGCCTAACCACTGATTATAACCAGGCTTTTAAAACAATTTTCTTAAAAGAGAATGGGTCAAATGAAGCTATGATGGAATTTCTATCCTTCAGAAATTCCTCACTGATGAATATAACTGTGTCTCCTTCTCTTTCATCAGTCTTCTTAAGATACAATATTTATATTGTGGCAAGTAGTAAAAGGTTTGATTCCTTGTTTAGGAGAGGCTGAGAGAAAATGCCATAAAAATTAATAGTTCAAATTACATAAAATAATCTGGAGGGTCTTTTTCCCCCCTAGTGCATGTATTATCCTTACCCATAGAGATCAGTATAGAAGCATTGTGAGAAACTTCCCAAGTAAATGTCCCCTCAGTTCCAAAAGGGATATTCTCCTGCCCTGTGTTACCACTGGATAATTTCTGAGGAAGAGGCTTACCAGCATTTTACTCCCTCCCTGTACTTTCTCAGAACTCACAAGAACTCATTGAGGTCTAACAGGCCCTAAAAAACACCTGCATTGACACTCTTCAATCAGTGACATTAACCCTTACAGGCACCAGCAGGGCTCCTGCAGCACCAAAATGTACATAGCAAGATAAGTACTAGGAACCATTGAAATGAAAGGATATTTTTAGACTAGATTCACAACTCAAGCAAATTCCAAATTTCTTTGATTTTGGCATGAATATTTAAGTATTAGGTTAGGATGCCACCCCCACACTGAAAACTGAACTCATGTAAGATTATTAGACTAGGATCCATTTCTCTGCAGTATTATTAGGCATTTCTTTTCTACAACATGCATTAATACAAGAAGATATCCAAAGGTCCATTCATCTTGCTTTACAGATGAGTTTAGCTGACAGCTATGAGCCTGACTTGTCTTTTATGTCAATGCATTCATCCCAGCACCACTCCAGGCTTCCCTACAAAATATGCCCATCGTTCAACAGCTGCAGAACAGTTTAAATGCTCTTATCTGCTCACTTTAAATCCCACCCCCTGGGCAAACTGTTCCCTGAGATGATCTTTACCCTTCTCTTGAATCTAATGTACTGAGACCTAAAAGGTATTATGTCCAGAGACTGGTGTGGCTACAGTAACAATTACCAGTTCAGCAAATCAGCTTCTCATTGCAAGCACTGCTAGGGCTATATATATATATAAGCCAAGAAGAACCCAGAGTCATTGTGTCAGCAATTCTCAAAGAGTATTTTAAATGGTATCAAGTTTAATAAAACTTTTACAACACAGTACAGAGTGTACTTCGTGTTCCTTTGAAATTGATGGAACAAGCCAATTTTTCCAGGTTTGTAGGCATAACACTTATTAAATTATAATAAGAAAATAGCTATTTAAAACCATGAAATGAAAGACTATAATATACATTTAAAGGTCAACAACTGCACAAGTTTCCCTATTATATATTTTATCTGAGAAGTACTGGGAGACAAAGGAGCTCTAACTCCATACACATACAGCTGCACACTGTCGCTATTCCCTGCTCTGACTTGGATAAGGAATTACATACTGTTATGGGATGGCCCTGCTTCACCCATGCCTTTT
The DNA here is from genome assembly GCF_003984885.1 of Neopelma chrysocephalum. Classification (NCBI taxonomy): domain Eukaryota; kingdom Metazoa; phylum Chordata; class Aves; order Passeriformes; family Pipridae; genus Neopelma; species Neopelma chrysocephalum. The sequence continues at coordinate 607,184 of NW_020897727.1, read as the reverse complement.
ACAGAACTGCCTTCACCTATTAAAATGGTGATTTACACCCTTTAAATAATTTCCACTATATGTACTACATAGAGATGGAGCTTTTGTAGCTGCAATAGCAAGGTCAGACTGAAATACAGGGATTTTATTCCATTTCTGCCCTCTACTTCCCGCAGTACTTTTCTTAAATCAGTTTTACCACCTACACCCCGATTTCTTTTCTGCAAGTGTGGAAGGTTAATATGCCCTTCACAAGGGAAGAGAGGCTGTGTAAACTAACACTGCCACACAGAAACAGAGACGATCAACAAGGAAAAGCCAATGAGAAAATACCCAAATGAAGTGGAAACTTCAGCACTGAAAGTCTGGAAAGAAATGTGATCTAGGTTTTGGCTTTTAAAAGCATTTTAATGTTTCAGCATTAAAACATTTTTATTTCTTCCTAAATATGTTTAACATCAAACTTGAACTACAAGGAAAACAATAAATATTGCTAGGGGTTTTTTTTCAAGTGCTGTTTCAGTGGGCCTCATTCCACATTCTACCCTCTTCACTTAAACTGAAAGGGTATTTAGAAGGATTTAAACAGGACTTTTTTTTTTTTTTGGCAACACTTTGAGTGATACATCCTCCTGGATGCACATGCAACAGAATACATACACATGGACAAGAGCACATCATCAAGTGTGTTTTATAAACACCTTTCATTTTTTAATAATTGCAACTATTTTTCCAAATTCATAACGTAAATCCCAATACTGTAACAAACTGAAATCTAGTCTTTTTGACATAGACCTGTCTCAGTTTCATAGACCTCAAGAAGTCTTCATTAATGTTTCCTTCTAGTCTGTGGATGTATAAATATAGATTGCATACAGAGTCTGATATAAATCCATTGACATCTATGGAACACTTCAATAGAAAGTAATTTGGATCAGCACGGGCAACCTTATGCCTTTAGGCTACTAATCAGCTTTAGAGCATTAAATTCAGCTGGCTTAAATGATATATAAAAATACAGAGAGGCACTCCTACACTATTCATCAAATATGCAAAATACAACATAGAAACACTATCACAACACAGAAATCCAGGTGTTCAATGATGAATATTGTAAAATTGGCACAACTTTGAAAAGCACAGCTGTGATTAGGATATAATTATCTTGCGCAAGAAATCTATTTCATGGCTATAATTCTTTGTTGCTTATGACAGGAACAGACTTTTGGTTTTTTCCACTCACCTTAATTCTGCAAAGTCTGTGTAGCTATAAAAGAGTGATTTGGATTCTAGTCTGGCTCAGAGTTCTAAACAAATTGTTTTGTAACTGGCTAAACAGCAGAGATTTCTTGTCAGAAACACAGCTTTAATTTTGGATCTCAGATTGATGGAACAGGGCTGGCAGTAAAGACACCTATTTTTTATTACTGGATACATATGATAGGAAAGTAATTGTAAGAAACAGTGACGTCACAGATATTTGTAAGTTATGTAGTTGGTCTGCACTGAGATTTTATATCTCAAGCATTTCATCCATCTGAAAGACACCATCATCAGAAAATAATTCTACTTGTATATGGATTCCACAAAGCTTGGATGTACAAGTTACTTGCTGAACTGACTTGTGAATTGTATTCTGCATAAGCATCCATAGAAGCACACCTGTATATCATATGTATACTTATATTTTTCAGGTCACAATCTGTTACCATTTGAATACAATTGCAAAATTGCACAAGAGCCATATTGTTAAAATTGGCTCAAGGTAGGCAGAGATGTAGCTATGGATATAGAAATATCCTTCCACCAGAAGGAGAATTTTATTCTGACACAGAATAAAGACAAAAGGCAAAAAAACTTACACTAAGAAACAGCTCTATCCTGCATGAAAAATCCTTCCTGAGCAAAACACTAAATACAATTAAATCACCACAACTTGAAAATATTTATTTTTATAGTGACTTAAAATGTTAAGAAAAAAACCCAGTTTGGTATTTTTTAAATTTGTGATGCAAAAGGGGAAATAAATATACTACAAAGATATTTCAGGATTTAAAAATTGCAACATATATATGGGCTGTATCATTTGCAAAGCCTAGATATTAGTATTAGAATCCAGTTCTGAGAAAATTAATGTATATTTTAAAAGCTTTTTTTAATATTTGGTATGTTTAATTTAAAGAATGTAAGACTGCAGACAAGATGAATTTTCCAGTATCTTAGTCATAAAGTTATATCACTGCTTCATATTCACAAAATAGTTAAATAGCATTCATAAATTAAAATGAGAGTCTAATAATTTAGATTGTCCTAAAACAATCCTAAAGGCAAGTAAAAATAAAATACTCCATCTTGCTATTTCAATTAAAACCTGCTGCATCGCATTAAGAAAATATTTGGAATTAATATGGTCAAATATACCTGGAAAAAAAACCCTTTGCTCTGATTGAATAAAACTGATTCAACTCTGCCGAGGGCTCTGGCCACAAGAGAGAAGCTGTGCTGGATTACACAGCACTATTGAGACATCTTCTTTAAGTAGGTATTTTAAAAAGTCATGATCCCCTTTTCCATAGTTGTTCTCTGTAAACATTTGGGAAATGAATTGCTCAGCAGCCATAGAACATAAGAAGTAAAAAGCACTCAACTTGGAAAAAAACAGCTGTATTTCTTGAAAGAGACAAGATGGCTTTCTGTAATATTAAAGCACAGCTTAAAAGATGTGTTAGATCCATGGAGATCTATTGGATAAAATTCACCCTCTGTGTAAAGTATCAGCACAAGATTTGCCCAGTGATTAGCCATGATTAAGTGCTATTTCACAGATTTAGACAGGACATAACTGAATAATAGATATTATGCTGACCCTTTTCTATTAGCATTAATTTACCACAGAGACAACTCAAGATGTCAACACGTTACACCCCCATTTGAATGAGTCTATGTGAGAATAACTATGCTGCAAAATAATCCTTTCTAGACCCACTTTATCAATTTGCCTTTTCATTAAGGGCATTTAGACTTCTCAAACTGTCTTCCAGTGATGAGGCAGTTCTGTCTATAGTGGGGAAAATGTAAAAGGCATCATCAATGACCAAACTCTACATGAACCAGAGTATGTCCTGGGCCTCTGCTCCTTTTCCTAAACTCTCATGGCAATGTTCTTCCAAAGAAACGTGGAAGCACTACAAGAAGGAAAATTCTCAGTTTCTACAGCTAAAGCGGAGCTCAGCTGAAGAAAGGATATTTCCACATAGAAGTAAGTGGAATTGGTTTATTAGTTTGAGAAACTGTTCTCAAAAAGTGACAGAAATCTCAAGGCAAATAAATCTCCAGTCAATTTTACTGTTTCTCTACTTTCCACTTATTCTCAATAGGAGAACTTGAAGAAAATATACACTTTATTTTAAACTGTTCCTTATCTACTCTCCTTATTTTCTTTCCTGCTAGCAACAGAAAAATAGTTATAGTAAAGCCTATTTCCCTAAGATTTTTCAGGCTTAATTAAGAAAATTCAATTCTCAATTTTATAATCCTGGAACATTTGTTTTGAGACTTTTTCTCTTCCCCAAAACAGAGAGAATGCCAGTAAACCAGGTTCAAACTGTATTAATCAAAATAACTTTGAGTTCAACAATTATTAAACCCCGTTAATAAATGCAGAATCTGTGACATATACAAAAAAAAGATGCAATTTTTTTGACATGCCTAGTGGGCCAGTACATTAGAGGGTTGACAAGTTTATGGGAAGTATTCTGTAAACATAGGGAAGCTCGAATCAGGAAAGATTTATACAGATAAAATGGTACTCACAGCCTGAAATAGGAACAGGGATTGTTGGATGAATGACTCTGAGCATGACTCAGTAGCTGTAAACCTATCTAGGAATTTTTAAGTCAAGAACCATGATTTGTATCTATAGAAAATATGAGGGTTAGGGGTAGATTTCTAGATGTGCTCTGTAAATTGTTCTGGAAATCATTTCCTGCGTGCAATGCTGTTTTTGCAAATGCTAATCATGATTTTGGTTTTAGATGTGAAAACACGCAGGTCAATTTTAGTAGAAGTCTCCTCTCTCCCCTTCTCCCCCACTCCTCCTTTGTTGATGGGGTTAAGTTAGTTTCAAATTCTCAAGTGTCCTCTAAAACTTCAAACCATCTTCAAACAAGGAGGAAAAAAAAAAGGGGGAAAACATGAATTATGATGAACAATGAACTGACTGCGGCAAAGTTTTCCCCATAGCAGGAGACTGGTAAATGTTGGGAAAACAAATCTTCATAATTATTGATACTTGTGCTAGAGTAAATCTAAGCCAAACCATTAAGTTGTTCAACCACAAAGAGATGATTAAAATTGTTCTGAAAATCTGGCTGTGTTTTTCTTTATGAAATAAAAGGTGAGGTGGAAAATGGAGTTTATGTCTGCATGTTCTACAAAAAAAAAAAAAAAAAATCAAGCTAACTTTTATTTTTAATTGCTGGGTTTAGGAGGATGAAAAGGAAAATAAAAAGAGGCTACTACAGAATTTCTGTGGTGATGAAAATCTAAATTGAACATATTATTTTTCAATTAAAACATCTGAGACATTTCTTCATTTTCCTTATAATGACAGTACTGAGAAAGTGCTCAAGAGTAGGATTGTCAGAAACAGAGATTTCCAAGAAAACACTGCCCACATAATCAGCATGCCAACTGAGAAAAGGGCAATATTGAGGCTGCATTATCTTAAAGGTGACTCTTTCTCTAAAAGATGTAAAATAAAACAAATAACCTCCAAACAAAAAGAGAAGAGCTTTCTAGTCCCCAAAAATGAAATTAGTCATCTTTGAGGAAGAAAAAACCAACCAAACATTTCCCAATATCACTCTTCGTAACCGGGATAAAACCCGTTTATTTTAACTGTTCTGAGCTAATAGTCTTTTATCATGCCATGTTCTGCCTTTATGGCTACATCTTGTTCCAATTTTGGTTTCATCCATCCCCATTTCCAAAGGACCATAACTTTCATACAGGCTTGCCATACACCAGATTCCATCTGTCTGTGACCTTGGATAAACAAGGGGCCTTTGATGTTCTTATGCACTTCAAACCACTTTGTCATTTCCAGTGATATATGAGCCACACCATAGTGACATGCAGTTATCATTGGTTTGTGGAAATGCCTTCCTGCCTCTTCTCTTGATGTAAGTTTACCATAGAACAAATTTACTGTAATCTTTGTGTTAACTTGTGCTTCCCTACACAGTGAGAAAGAGGTCAGTAGGAGGCTGGAAATAGAAATCCTGCACATACGGCCCCCTGACAGCCAAAAACAAGGGTCTGTCTCTAGGAGAAGTAAGAAAACCAAATCACACAAACCCCATCCAACAAACAAACTGATGATCAGAACAACAACTTCTTGAAAACAAGTATTACAAGGAATTTGTTAGCTGATGGACAGATTTGCACACCCCACACAGCAGCTTTGTTGTGGCATTGTGTGTTCATCCTGTTACATTTCAAGGCTGCTGTTCGAGGCTGTTGGGTTTTGGCACTGTCAAAATGAAACAGGGATTATGTGGTACCATATGTCAGGCAGCTGAAGCAAAGTATTCCTGGTCTAACATGTTTGCCTTTCCAGTCTGGAGGGAGTATTAAAACCAATGGAGCAGGAAAGGTGGGTGGGCCCAGGCAGAGTGGGGCAGGGTATTTTTGTTTTCACCCAAACATCTCAGCCATCCTCCTTGCATTTCTTGCACACTAATGTCTGGATGTTTCTGCCCCAGCCAAATAAAGAGTTCATCTTTTCCTCCAAGACAAAAAGAAAAACAAAGCAAAACCCTTCAGCAATTATTTTTTAATGTAAATGCATGTTTATTTCATGCCCTCAAGCCTTTTAGTCCTGGTTGTTTGTGACAAACATTCCACAATAGACTCTTTAAAGTCTGGCATATGTGCCAGTGCTAAAAAACATACAGTAGAAGACGTAAGACAATTAAAATGAAAGCCGACAACAACATGGCACTAATGGTTTTAAATTATTACATTGTAGAATACTTACTGGTACATCATGGAAGAGCTATCCCCACAGCTCTGCACAAGCCTGAGCTCCGTCAATAAACTAATCTTTATCATGTAATACATTGGTTTTCTGTTACAGTGATGTTTGTGCTATACAGTCCAGTATCCTGTAACTATGGATAAAGGAATCTCACAACTACACACCAATTAGCTCAGGTCTCTGCTTCAGTATATGATGGGTGTTCATGGTCCACATCCTCAGTCAATACCCACTGAGGAGACACCATTGATTGACTTCTAAGGTTGAGTTGTACTCGATAAATACAACAAGATGACCTGCAAGCCCCAGGGTGCCCAGACTGCAGGCACTTGAAGCAGCTTACAGAATAACCCATTTTTAGGAGAAATCTGCCTGAAACAGCATCTAAGATGCATTGTGAATTAGCTCCCAGAGGACCCTGGAGCAGACACCGCTGTGCAAGTTGGCTTCCAGTGCTGGTTTACTTATTTTTTACCACAACATTTTTTTGTGTAGTCCCAGTTCAACTGAGTGTCCTGATAGATAATATTCTGAAAACAGAATTTAAGGACCCTAATGATGTAGTTTTGTTTTTTTTAAAGTCATCTATACACAAATAAATTTGCAAGAATAATTAAAAACATTTTTCTGACTCAGCAAGGAATAACAATAGGTTACGTTTCTTCAGCATGAAATACAGAGATGTTTCAGACTCTGTCCTTTCTTCTTTTTGAGTTTGTTTGTGAGGTTTTAGGTAAAAAAAGAAAAGGAAACACAGGCACATTTCGTAACAATCTACTGCCACGTAACTAAGGGCTTTTCTGGGATGTAAGAAGCTGAGGTTCAAGTTCTGTACTTCCCCCATTCCAGACAAATGCCTTTGTCACTCATGTCCCTAGCTGTTAGTGGGTAGCTTGCTGCCTTCATACAAATGACTAAGCTATTATTTTCAAATAAAGATTTTTAAAAGTCAGATTTCAGCAATGGGGAGCTGTAGCTGGATTTAATAGATATCACCTCTGAAAAGCATAATTTTTGAAAGATAAATGGAGAATTACATCTTCTACTTTAAGAACTGACTACCAGGAATTCCTTTTTCTCATTCTTCCTTTATGCAATGTCTGTGCTTTATAAATATTTCAGAAAGAGTTTTCAATGCAATTTTAAAAATAAAGATATCACATTCAAGAAAGACCAAGCAAAAAAAAAATAAAATAATCTTAATGTTGTCTCTTGATGTTACTGTCACAGCTAGTAGCAGTAGCATATTTTTCCCCATCCAACTTATATTGACATAGCGATAACTAAGCATGTTAACTGTAAAGACACTCCAAACAGCTAAGAAAAGTTTATATGGAGTAATAATTTTACAGCTTCATGGAAAGATTTTCACATAAAGCAAAAATTTTTATCATAGCTCCCCATCCTCTCTGACTTAAATATTTTTTAACCAAAATGAAAACACACACACTTAGCTTCAGGTTAACACCACGAAAGGACAAAGGTTTTAACCCCATGAAAGAGACAAGACTCTACAAAGCTTAGCTCCTCTAAATTATTGAAGTATTAGAGAGACTTGTAATTCTTAAGCAGTCTTGAAACACATTTGTAAGGAATATTAACTCAGTTTTAATGGAGAAGAAATATTACTTCCAATTTGCTGTGGGTAGCTGGGATCATGGCAGAGTTTTGTCTAAGAGCACATAGAAAGTCTTCAGAGGAACCATGATGAGTGTCTACATGAAGCAAGTGCCATGGTCACTGGCCCATCCTTTCTCTCTAGAGCTCAGCAAGAAGATAAACCTTATGCAGGCTGAAACCCAGAATGGGAACACAAGCAACTATAAAACTCGTGGCTGTGTCCTTCAAAACTAATCACACACAGGAGTATTCGCTGCCTGCAGTTTCTTGAATGGTGTCTCCTCTCTCTCCTAAGAGTCATGGAGATTAGAAAGTGAGTTATATCACCTAATATACCTCTACTGGACATGATGAGAAAGCAGATGAATTGCCTCAATGACCAGACTTTGGACAAAGGACTCGCTGTAAGGAAAAACAATGCTCAATCTCACCTATGCTCTCCAGCCCCTAATCCAATTCCATGCAGCAACAAGGTATTCATATGAAAGATGAAAACTATTTCCTTAGTGCATATATACATTATCTAGGTCTTAATGAGCACAACACCATAATCCCCTTCGTCTTCCTTCTCTCATTTGGGTTGACCTGCAGTACATGCTTAAGTTTGACTTAATTGAATCCCATATTTTGTGACTGCTAAAATGAAAATTTAATGTGGAGCACTCTTTTGTTGCTATAGTCTTCCTCCACAAATTAGCAGAGGGAAAAGGAGGGAGTCACCAGAAAATCCAGAACCATGTAAAGTTCTGAGCAGTAACTGAAAAGGGTTTCCTGCTTGTAACATCCTGTTTCTATGAATCACTTTTGGTTGTCTTTGCCAAGAAGTTGTATAATGGAGGCTGTGCATTTATCTTTGTTTTCCAGAGTGATTTGAAATGCCTTGCTGGGGTTGTCTGCAAGACCAGGAATAAAGCACACCTCTTGAATATCAACCCACTGATCTGTCCAACAGGTGTAAATAACCAGATTAGCAGTTATGAATTAGCAATTCTTCACTAATTAAAAAATTGCACACAATTTTTAGAAGTTTGTTTCCCTCATTTATATTTTGTGACTTTTAAAGAGAATTTTTTATTGTCCCTAATGTTGCATTTAGATTCCTTCCCCCTCAAGATTGTTACTGTTTTTGCACGCTTTGTGGCCTCACACAGACAGGCACCCACTCTGCAGTGTGATTATACCCAAAGATAAATGTTGCCAGGATTTTAGTCCCTTGACAGAGAGCTAAGGATGTAATTTAAACACCTGTTCTCCAAAGTTCAAGAGAGCTGGCTGAATTAATTATGAAAATAAATCTCACTTTACATTGTCTAAACAATATGAAGCTGCCAAGCTGAGAAGGGTAGGACATACTCTGACACAAAGCATAGAGGACCACACACAAGTCAATAAAAATTACCAAGAAAGTTTCCATTAGCTTTCATTTTCTTTGCATTGCCCAAATTCAACAAGACATCAAAGTCTTGACTTTGGAGAGTCAATTCAGGGATTGATAAAACCCAATATCTCTGAAAATTAATTTGGATGAAACTTATTAAAAATGCAGATGTGTTAATACTTTTTAAGAGGATACATTTACAGTATTGCAGGTGAAATATTTATGCAACTATTGTAATGTATGTTTCAGGCAAAGCAGAAATCCAGTGCTCAGAAGAATAAACATTCATAAACTCTGCAATCTAATTTTATACAGCAACAAAAATGTACAATAAATTTCACACTCCTATTGATCCTAATACCATTGGCATTGCCCCAGCAATTGATTTAGTCATTTGATCAGCAGGAGAAAGGGAAGGGGAATATAATATTTTAGTGGACTTCATAAATTCAAAGCCTCAGCTTTCAAGTCCAACCAATAATACAATAAACCATAGAGATCATAAATGGAACAACTAAAGTTTTGTAATTACAACATGGTTTATAATGTAATAATTTAGCAAATGGCAGGCATGTTTGATTTATGCAAGATGCAGAATAGTAGGTTGTTTCTCATCTCAGCAACATATTTTCTAATAAATATTCAGAACAATTAAGGTTTGCATCTCAACCTCTCCAAATGGTGATTGCTTGCCTGGCATTGTCCAAATGCAAGGGGTTGTTTTAAAAGTTAAACAGATCTATTCCCCGTATCCTTCTACAGATTTTTTAACCCAGTGTTAATGTGCCTTTAGCTATACAGAATTAAATGGTTTTGGTTTTTTTTATCATAGTAGAACCATTAAATACTTATAATAGGCACAATATTTAGCATTGCCAAGTCAGTCTAAAAAGATTAGAAATTGCAGTAGCATCATTCAGCTGCTGGGTTGCTCTGCCAGCCTGTCTACTGGCATGTCTGTAGGAGGTAACAGGAGAAGAACATTTCCCCATTATGCCCATGTGTCACCTGCCCCTCACAGGAGGTTTCTGGTCTGGGTATGCACCTCCAAAAGACAGGGCACAAGGCACTGGTCCTGAACAGCCACCAGGTCCTGTGCTCCCTCAGCCCTGCCTGTGCTCAGGCAAGGCACTGACGCTGGCCACACCACTGCTCCCTCAGGCCACAGCTCAGCTGCTGCTCTTCTGGAAGATAAGGGATGTGCTGATCAAAATGACCCACCTGAAAATACCCCTGAAGCAGCAAACACAGCTTCTCACAGCTGCCTGTAGCTTTACAGCACCAGAGCAACCAACATTTCAAAAGACCTGTAATACATTCCCCTGGCATTTGGGGTTTTTTTAAATTTTATTTAAACACAACATTTCTTTGCTTTCAGAGATACTAGCAGATTACCCAGAAGATACCTCAGACCAGATCAGGTACTGAATGCTTTGTTTCAGTTTTAGACCTACCTCTTCAGCTACACTCACAGAAACACCATCTGCTGCAAACAGCCCTGATAAGCCCAAGCACGTCTGTCTCAGCCATTGGTACAACATGGTCATAGCACGTTACAGTTAGTAAGAATTTTGTGGATATAAAGACTTCTTAGAGTGGCTTCCAATTTGTGAAAGGTCAGACTTTTAAAACAATACACTGAGAGCAAAGAAGCCTGTACGCCACTCGTAGGGCTGTAGAGTCAGCCGGCTGGCAAACACCACGGCTACTTCAATCCGTTCAGACAACACACCACAGACTTGTGAGCCAAGAAAACACATTCAGCTTGCTGTGAACTGGGGATAAGAGAAAAGGGGTTATTATATCTGGCTACTGATGTCTAGTTCACCTCAGAAAACATCTCCGCACTGAGAGAAAAGAAACCTTTATTCTCCTGACAACTGCACATCCATTTTCATAAGTTCATTTCAAACTTAAGAAAAAAAACAAACCCAACAGCAACAAACCAAAGCATCAGCCCTGCAAAATCAGTTTCACTGTGCTGAAACCCCCATAGCTCCAGGCACCCTGACAGTCAGTAGAAGTTCAAACTCTCTTGCTGCAGCCCAAAATCTAAATCCATCTAAAATTCAAACCCAGATAGTGTTGCAGTGCTCCTGGGAAGCCAGTGTTGCACAGCACAGATCCACCTACTTGAACAGTGCAGAGTAAGGGAATGACTCAAGACATTGCCCTTGTCCATGGGTAGTTTTCCTTTTACAGGAACAAATACTGGTGCAACAATAATAATTGTGTGTGAGCTGCCTCTCTCCTGTTCGATATGTCTATTGGGCTCTAAGAAAACTTTTTCACTGATTATTTTGTGGACCATTCTTACATTTTGGACAACAAAGCAAACTTCAGACAGATTCAGAGGAGACAGTGAGAGAGGTGCCTAATCCCCTTACACTCCCTCCTTGCAGGCACTGCAGCAAACATGGAAGATGATACAGAGCTCCCACACTGTCCTGTGTCTGTACACAGGCAAAGGATTGGCCAGACAGTAGTGAGCTGGGATAGTATTCAAGAAGAATCCTAGTCCCAAGGCTTCATAGGCCTCATAATATTTATTAGCTCCAAATTTATAGCAACTCTTAAACAGAAAGTCGTATACTGTCCAATTCTCAGTGGAAAATCCACAGTAAAAATTCTCACATGAGGAAACTAGCCAGGATGTGGCAGTCCCTGGCAGCATGGGAAATTCTGGAAGGGGCATCCAAAATCTGGCCTGCTGTATATTCGCAGTTCAGGATAACATCCCATGAAATACCTGTCTGCAACAGCAAGGTCTCATCCCTTTGGATGAAAGGCATCTGCTGCTGAACAGTTCAGCCCAGTGAAGGAGGCTGATGTCACCGTGGACCTGCATGAAATTCCATGAAATATGTGACTTATTTCCACTAGCTGTTACTTCTTAAGAGGTCTTCCCCCTTTTTTAATCTTAATTTCTAAGCATCTCTTAAAAAAAACCAAAAACCTCCTCTTGAGTTTCATCAGAAATGACTTGGATGATCTTCTGTTAAAAGAATGACTTTTATCCTCATTCAAATACATATTGTATTGGCTTAGAAACATCAAAGAGGCAATGTCTTTACATATTCTATGTCTAAGAAAAGAAAAGGAGTTCTCTCTTTATTAACATTGGTAATGTTGAATCTTATAATGAAAAATGCACAAAAGCAATATTTTTGATGAATAGGTAATAGAACAGCACTGAATAAGAGAGCATTAATATATTTTTTCCCAAAGACTCACTCAGATAATGCATCAGGAGGGTTTTGAACTGAGCTGAAGCCACAAGCAAAAATGAGGTCGGTGGTCTTCCACTCCTCCTCTTACAGCCCAATATTTTTATTGACCTTGAAAAGCCACCACACAGTGCAAGCACAGCTCCAACATCCGATTGTCACAGCCCACAACGAACACAGCAGGACCACTTTCTCTCAGGCCAGAAGTAGTTTGCAGGAGACACATAATGCTGTCTGACCAGACCAATATGCAAACATTACCTAAGGCAATTATCTGAATTACGAGTGGAACAGGCACAGTGGCAATTACAAGTAACATTTTTGTACCCATGGATATTTTTAGAGGTTTTATTACACCAGCAAGTGACCTGCAGAAAAGTATGTAGCATTTTCTGGTAGAGGGTGGGCACATACCCTTTCTGTCTCTGCTGTGTGTAGCACAATAGAGCCTTTGTGATGTTCCCCAGAAAACCTATTTACGCACTTGGATTTTGAACATTCCTTTCACTCTTTGTCATCTTTTACCATTGTCTTTGAACCACTACGATAATACAATTATAAAGGGCCATATAAGCAGTCAGATTGGAAAACAAAAAAGAAGAAAGAAAACAGAAATTTTAAAATAAATCAGCCATGACACTCCCCTACATTTTTCATTATTTAATTACAGTCAGTTTAAATCACAAAAATCCAATATTAATTTGAGAAAAAAAAATTGTCTCTTGAATTCTAAAATTTCTGTTGTGGTCTGCAAAAGGGATGTCACAGGAAAATACACTGTACTTGAATAACAGCCATGTATTTTGGGATCTGTGTCACTTTGGGAAAATACCTTCATATGTATGTACAGAAAAGATGGTAGTTTATTCTTCAAAACATTTAATTAGGCTGTAGGATTTCAAAAATCCCAACAAATCACAGCTGGAAAAAACTAGATTTCTATAGCAATCCCTTCACACCATTTTCTTTGCTCATCTGGTTTTACATAAAAGGGAAATTTTTATTTGGGAGTGATGTACATTGCAGAAGTAAACATATTCCTTCTTAATTCTTCCTGTTTACTTATTTTATAATAAAAGAAGTGTTTCATAGTAACAATACCTTGAAAAATGAAGATGTGCTGGGATCAGAGTTTTTATGAAAGAGAAGTGTCAATGCAGTGGCAAATGAAGAGTAAGGATGTATAAAAAAAAAAGGCAGAAAAGAAAAAGCATTACTATATCTTTGAGGGACACTGATGAGAGATAGTACCCTCACAGTATTCATCCTCATGAATCTCTGCTCTCCTGCACAAATGTATTTTTCACAGAGGAGGATTTAATCTACATCTCTATTCAAGGCCCAGTTGTCTGCTCGTTTGTCAGCTTCTCCCCCCATCATTTCTGTGCCTGAAATTCCAACCAACCACCAGAGAATCAGAGCTACAGTCATGGATGTGCCCCATCTGAATGCACTGGACAGGCTCTCACTCCATTCATATTTCAAATCCTTTGCCAGTGTAATGCTACTGTGCTCATTACATTAACATTCATAAAATTTGCCTATCCTCCTCCCTGTTTTCTTTTTCTCCCATGTCTCTCTACTTGTCTACCTTTAGTGTGTACAACACTCACAGCAAGGACTTTTTCTAGTCTATGCTTGGAGCTTGGCTCATATAGAGGCCTACCATAGATAAATAAGACAACAATTTAATCTGCACTCAATCACTATGATCTTGGAATAGCAGCATCTTGTTTGAAGTGTGGTATTACATTTGGAAAGAGCAAACAAGAAGCTAATTATTTTTTGTGTTTATATGTGTCACTCTTTCTCCTACAGATTGAGCCACTGTCTCATCCTGCTGACTTTGAGCTTCAGAGAAACAAGAGACCAACAGCGTTGGACTGTGATGGGGGGGGAAGTTCAAACAAAGAGATACAATAAATCTAGATGTCTACAACATCTGAGGTAGTGGCTCAGGACACAGATGTAATACTGAGTTACACAGTGAAACACTGGCAACTTGGTGGTTATGGAGTTCAAAAGATGTCCACAGTCAATCAAATTGGAATTAACAAATGGAATACAAACTGCACAGGGAGGTGTGAGATGAGAGAAGAAGAAAAGAGTACTAGGATTAGGAGCTAACTAACAGCTGCAGTAGGCTCACAGGGTTTGTAACAGCTACTATAATTTCTGCATAAGAATAACCACTTCAGAGATAGGAAGAGGAAAGCAGAGAAAAGAACTAACAACAAAAAGAAAGTGAGGCAGCAATCATTCCCTCTGCTTTTAAAATACAAACCATTAGCTGAAAAGAGTTTCTAAAGTTACTTTCAAAACCAAGAGACATAACAGCTCCCTGTGCTATCATTATCAACCAAAGATTCTGTCTTAAAAGGGTCTGGGAGAGAATTTTCTTAACAATTATTCAAAAACTCTGCTTTTAACATACAATAAAAGTTACAAAAACAGAATTTGGACATGAAATTTTACAGAGTTGTGAAAAATTAAACCACATGGGAAATAGCCAAAAGAAATGTTTCATGTATTTGTTTGCACATTTGTGTGTAAATTCCAAAACAGAGCACATTCGATGACAGCCAAGAATCTTGCGTGCTACAGTGAAGGATTCATGAAAGTAAAGCCAGGCCTCTATTGAGGCTGGAAAAGACTATGTTGTTCCAACGTGCATCCTTTCTGTTTCCTCAGCTTTTGGATTCCATGCCAACAATAATATGTATACCCCAAAAGCACATCAAGACCAAAACATGAAGGTCCGAGGAAAATCACCATGTCAGAGATGCACGTAAAGGACAATATTTGTCTGACAGAAGAACATGGAG
>NW_020897727.1:523456-592105 GCF_003984885.1 Neopelma chrysocephalum | reverse complement strand
AGCCACACAAGGAAACAGACTGCAAACTGCAATCACTACCCTCCATGGCTTGCTGTTGCTACTCCCAAAGGATGAGCAGAGACACCCCACGTTCACATTCCTGCTGCTCCCTGGATACGGACATTTCAACAGTGCCTATGGGATTTGAGTCAACCAAATCCCGTCACTTTGCTAAATCCCTACCTATTTGTCTAGCATTTAAGAATTAAGCTCCTGAAAACATAATTACATCCAGTGTCCTCTCCTCCTGCTTCATTCCTGCTGCAAACGAGGACATAGCAATTTTTAAAGCATTTGCCCTCCCAACATTGCTTTCTAAGGATGTACAGACACATCTTCCCTCACCATGCACAAAGTGGAGGAGAGTCATGGAATGGTTGGGGTTAAAAGGGGCCTTAAAAATCATCTTGTTCCAACACCTCTGCCAGGGGCAGGGACACCTTCCACTAGACCAGGTTGCTCAGAGTTCCACCCAGCCTGTCCTTGAACACTTTCATCCACATGGGTTATCCACAGCTTTTCTGGGCAACTTGTGCCGGTGCCTCACCACCCTCACAGGGAAGAATTTCAAAGTTGTGCAAGAGATGTGCAGCAAAGCCAGGAAGGGCACCTGTGGACAGATGGCAGGTTTGTTGGCTGTGCCCGTGAGCCAGGAGCAGCCTGTCTGCTGCTCTCCAGGCCTGTCCTGAGCCACAGACGACATACTGTGCTAGGCTAGGACAAGGCAAGGCATTGCAGATTTTCATTACAGACATTTTTCCAAAACATGTCTCCAATTAATACATAATTCTGCTTTCT
The DNA here is from genome assembly GCF_003984885.1 of Neopelma chrysocephalum. Lineage (NCBI taxonomy): Eukaryota > Metazoa > Chordata > Aves > Passeriformes > Pipridae > Neopelma > Neopelma chrysocephalum. The sequence goes on along the minus strand of NW_020897727.1, from coordinate 591,307 downwards.
TTTTAAAAACATCGGACAAAAGATGCACAGTTCATAAATTCTACACAATTCAAAGATACAGGCCTGGTAAACTAATATACAACAACAAACAAAAGATTCCCAAAATCCTTCAACTGAAAGGAACACTCTCTAGTCACAAGAGCAACAGTGAGAGCTCTCAATTGACAAAACCAACTGTATTGAAATAGAAATAACAAACAACTTATAATAATGAAGAACAAGGAAAATGAAGGATATAACTACACAGAGAAGAGCAATGAAACAGAGAGGGGATGATTCACAAAATCCTCCAGGATAGAGGGCAAATCTTGGGAGGTCTAAAGAGAAAACAGCATTAGCAGAGATCAGCTGTGATTTCAGGGTCTGAATCAGTAGGATACCAACATAACTAGCAAGCAGCAAAGCTCCTGAAGCATACATTGCCAGGCTTATACCATCACCCTGACCACCAGCAATGAAAATTTCAAAGGTAAGCTCTTGGGTTTCTCCAACTTTCTCCGTAGTAACCACCTTCATATTACTATTATGAATATCACTGTTGTTATGAACAGAAAGTTAGAAACTGTACAGCTTTGGCTGCACTTGGAGACAAAGCTCTGGGTTTCTGTCATGTATAGACTTAGGTAAGGGATGTTTTTAATTTCTGTCTTCAAATTTTCAACACTTCCTCCTAGTCAGAGCTCTTTCTCCCAAGAAGGATGACTTTACAACAGTAGTGCTACAAATTAGTGGTCAGTTCTGCCAAAAGAGGACAGAAATGTTTATGATTCTTATTCTTGCTTATATTTTATAGACAAAACATTTAACATGGAGATGGGAAGATGGTGATTGCACTGAGTGTAGGTTATAGTAAGTTCTACTGCTTATCCAGACAGCTACATATTGCACAGCTTGAATTCAGGACCTCAGCCATGATTTCTGTCTCTCAGTCACTGCTGATGGAAGTGCTGTGTTATAATTTTCCTATATTTCAGCAGCATCTAGAAACACTAGATGTGGTTAAAGTCCTAGGAGATTACATAAAACACAGCCCTTTTGTAATAGACCAGTTGCCTTCACTCAGCTGCCCAGGGTTGGGTGATGTAGTGTGAAAGTTGCTCTCACCCTCAGAGACTCACTGCTCACAAAAATGTTCCTTGGTTTGCTTCTTTTCTTTTTTTTTTTTTAATAGAAGGAAAACCAAGCCATCGTACATGATTTTCTAAGATGCAGCAGAAACAAACTCCTGATTTTCTGTGGCTGAGGCCACTGCTCAACCACACTGTAGATCACCTACCCTCCTTCAGTTATGGCATAGGCTGTGTGTGGACATCAGTGGTTTGTGTTACCTCAGCTGCAATCCCCTGTTACAACAGCAATCAGTAGGAAAGGATTTTTACAGCACACCTGACCTGCAAGCACAAAGACAATTTGAGACATCTGGAGAGAATGAAGAGCCCTATATCTCACAAGGAAAACTCCTTTCCTTGGAATGAGTCAGTCTCCTCAGCAGCAACTTCCCTGCACCTCCATCATTCTCGCTTTTAGTCCCACTTCTGAGTGTCTCCTCTAAGCTACTATCATTGCAATATTTGGAAGCCATGAGTTAGGCTGGCCTCTGCTAACCAAAATATAACACTACTATCATCAAGTCCAGTTTATAATAACTTGGGACTCCTTAACTGGTTTTGGAGGCTGTGAGTGCCAGAAATCTATATTTTAATGAGTGAAAAATCTTGTATTTTCCTTGACTCCTAGAACTGAGACTTTAAGAAAATATCATCCTCATAAGAACTGCACAAGACCATCCTGATTTCATACCAAGGATGTTCCAGTCTCTGGAAGATCCTAATCTTATCTCCTTCCTATCTGGGGTTCTGTTGTCTGTCTTCATTACAAGAGCAAAACACCACCCATTTCTAAATTGCCAAGAGCAGCATCATTATTTGTACTTCCGCAATTTGTCATGTACAAGGGAAAAACTTGCCATCATATTAAGTGATGGCACTTTCATAACTACTTGCCACAGCCAGAAAAAGATTACTTGAAAGAAATTACTTCAAGACACCAAAAAAAATGACTTGCTTTTGCTCCAGTAATTCTTCAACCTGCCCTCTCTGTAGAGAGGAGTAGGGGAACTGTCTTGGCATGCAAATATGGAGCCCAAATTCATCTGTTTATATACATCCTGCTTCTCAGATGTGCAGGATACAAACATACATAATATATATGGGTCAAGTTTGATTGCTTAGGAAGGAGGCAATAATACTGGACTAATTATTTTCCTGACCTGATGGGTAATATTTTATTTAAGTCCAAACTAGGGAAGCTAAACTAGCTGGCGGGAAAGAAAAATGTATTCCCAAAGGAATAATGCCAGTTTATGCAGCACCTTTGATTTTGCATACACCCGATGATTGAGATAGTTTTAAAATATTATTTATTCATTATGTTTTTATTTGGATCCCGAATGCAAAAGTTCAATTTTCCTATTCCCCTCCCCATGCCTAATATTTGTTACAGTTGCATTTTTCAAACCATTTACTGTCTGAAGGGTAAGTAGAATGACACTGCTCATAATGTGCAAATAAATGTGAAATAAGCTAGTCAGCTCAAGTGGAATGAATTACTGTCACTGGTAAAATAAGGCAAGAGGGAACGGCTGCCTTGGGAGCTAAAAAAGACTCTAGCAGGTACTGCTATTGAGCGACTGGAATAACACTTACTATGATTTATCAAAGACCACTTGAAAGCACTTCTGAGGCATTAAATAGGCATGAAAAGAGGCTTTAGTGGCAACGGGACTATGCCAGAACTGAGTGATTAGGATACTCAAAAGCTTGACCCTGACATGCAGCCCATGAACAAGGGATGCCAAAAATCTTCAAAGATATGTGGAAGAGAGTGGAGAGTCCAGTCAGTTTTGACGAGAAGAGATGACCACAGAAGTACTGGGTACCCATTACAAAAAGCTAATAGTGTGACTGTGGAGAAAGGAAAAAAACCCAGTCCATCATTGCTAACACAGCACTGCACCAGACCACCAGAAAACAGCTTTGTGTAAGAATAATCTCATACATGGAAGAAAATATTTAAAATATTTTCAGTTTCAACATCCCTGTGGTTTTACAAAGACAAATTGCTGCACATGGTCTTCACTGCTAATCTGTAATTGCAGCAATGCCTTTGTGGCAGAGGCTGCCTCAGTGGTACCAGAGCATGTGCTGCCTCTGCCAAGCCCCCAGAGTGCCAGGCCCCCTCAGCCCATGTCAGGTCACAACTTCGGCTTGCACAGGCCAATATCCTGCTTCCAGGTCTCCCCTGTCCAGCCACTGCACAGTCTGCTGATGAGAAGAAAGCATTTTGATGTTGGGCAAGCTTTTAAAGATGGTCCCTCCACAATGTAGATCCCACTGCCCGCGCTGTGCCGGCTGGAGGATGTAGCAGCTCACTGACCGTGCTGGGGGCAGCAGCAGCATTTCACTCTGCTCCAGCTGATCTTACAGCAGAGGTGTGCTCAGCTGCTCTCAACCACCATGAGCGTTTCCCAGGAAGGGAAACACTCCAGTCTGCCCAGGGATATGGGAAGGACTTCTCTGCTCAATATGAGGCAGCACTTTGCAAGCCTCATGTTACTCCTGAACCCTTGTAGCAGCTCGTCTTTCATTCACTAGAGAGCGGCATTGGCACCCATTTAACACTGCATTTTCTTCATGAGAAAATAAGTCATTAAGCAAGTTACCAATGTGAAGATTTTAGGAAAAGGAAACCTTAGTGTGAACCAGCGTGTGGCAGAGTTCCCAGTTCCCTGTCTCATCTTCAGAAGAATGGCCACCTAGAGACTGCTGTGGGTGGGGAAAAGCATTAATGGTGTGAGGTAAATGGAGGAGTACAGTTTTTCTTACACTGCCTAATAAACTACATTTCACCATCCAACTTTATGATTTTCTGCAAAAAATAGACATCTCACTACTTCTCAGCAAAGATTTAATAGCAGCAAGCTGTAAAATGGTCTTATATTACTAAGACTTCATCATTTGCACAAAATATACTACTGTCATCTACCTGCACATCGTGAAGTATTGTCATAAAACAAATCTCCCTAAGTCATTAGTATGAATTACTGAATTTCTACTGTCCGTTAAAGACAATTGTTGCTGTTCTGAATCTTAAAGAACCAAACTCCATCATCATTGTGCCCGAAACCAAACAATGCTTGAAAAATACATCAAACGAATGCTGATATTGCAATGCACAAGGCCTATAGCATTTCCTTATATTCCCAGGAAGCTCTCAGAGAGAGGCATCACTTATTATACCACACTAAAGGCACTGAAGATTTATCAAAGTGTTATCCACAAATAGACCTAAATGGCACAAAAATAAAAATAACCGCAAGATCATCCCTCCATGGCTGGCACTACAAAGGCAAAACAAAATAACCACTCCCTTGGTTTTAGCAGTGGGGAAGGGACCAAGATGGGAAAGGAGACCTTCTATGAGGTTCTTCTACCCAGGAACTTGCTGTTGGAATACAAACCAGTCAGCAGGGTATGGTGTGAATGTCCTGAAGTTGCAGATGTGCTGCGAGGTCCCGTAGGCACAGAGAGGCAATAGATGTGAGAGATTTGTACAGTCACGAGGCAAGAGATGTGACAGAACTTGGTTTCTCTGCTCTGAAAAAATCTGTTCTAAGAATTTATTTCCCAAAAGTGTCCAACTTGAAAAATATGAGCCAGCAGTTTTGTAGTGTAGGCAAGTTTTGGTTCCTCAGATGAGATGTCTGTACAATTTCACGTGCACAGACAGAACACAGTAAAGTCAGAACTCTCCTTGAAAAGCAGCTGAACCTCAAAATTTTCAGTATACCTCAGATAGTCCTTCCCCTATAGCCTTAGCAGGGCTACCATGAGCTTTTCAAAATCACTGATAAAATAGTGCCAACACAAGTTGCCAGCCATTCCAGTGGACCACAATTTCTGGGAACATCCTAGGAGTACCCTATCTCTTTTTGCAGTTGTGAGGGTGCAGAGGGATTTCTCTGGAGGAGGAACATAACCACAGAGCTGTCCAGTGGGATTGCTCTCTCCAAGTACTCGGAAGAACAGCTTAAAGAGAGGAAACTTTTCTTTCAACACTTCTTTTTTCTGGCATCTGCTTTCTAACCACAACACAGCTCAAAGGCCATGCCAGTGCTGCTGGAACCCGTAGCTGCTTTAAACCACTGTGTGCGTGCCTGACAGAAATATCTGAATATGTCATTTTATTTCCCCAATGACAACCATGATTTTTAAAAGGTAATTACCTTGCTCCTTGAGAGCTTAACTAAAATAGGTAAATTAGTTGTATCTGCAGCTGATAGTGACAGGTAGGAAGAGCTTCACAACATGCACAGCTTTAGTTACAACATCTCTGGAAAAGTCCTCAGGGATTTAGAACAATGAAACTGTAATTTAGCCAGTCAGTCAAGAAAAAGCCATAAACAGATTCATAGAGACACTTCTGTACGCACAGCTCCTTGTATATTTTATGAGGGAAGCACTATCTGCCTTCCCTCTCCTTCCCTGATCCCTCTCTTCCCTACACATCAAGCTCACAAACAAAACAATGCAAGTGCTGAGAGAAAAAAAAGAGACTTTATCTACATGGCATTGCTCAGATCTTATAATAAATATAATCCTCCATGCAATTATTTATTTTCAAAGAAAACCCTTGTTTTCAAAAATACCAAAGACACCATCAGCTTTTCTACTTCTCTGATGCAAGGTTCAACTAACAAAACTAAATGAAAGATACAAAGTCTTTGAAGACAGTGCTTTGGTTTCCTTGCTATAATTGCATTTCATAGCACAGGAGCTAATTCATATAACACAAGGCATTGTTTATATGCAACTGCATTTTGTATGTTATGGCAAATATTTCTCTTCTTCCCACATCTTTCAAAAGTCAAAGCTTCTGAGAATATACTCAGATTTTGTAGAACTGGCTGGATAAGGATTAGCCAAGAGACATGCATGTGGAAATCTTCACCCACAGACCCCTGCAAAGGTTTACTTCAATATCGGCTTAGTTGAGTAGCAATAGCAATTAGAATGGGTCTGAACTGGCAAGACAAACTTGAAATGATTCTCTGCAAACCCCTGTAATTAGATCACCAACAGCTGTTTAGCCTCACTGACCCCTAGCCGAAATAATAATGATTTCAGCTGAAAAGGCTTCAGTCCCAGAAGAAATATGACAAAAAGCACATCATCAAGTTCCCACATCAGGGAATTAAGCATTATTTGACTATTATTCTGAGTTCTCTCTTGAAAAGGCTGAATGATAGCAAAATAAAATTTGGTGGCAACCATAGAAAATTTTTGTCGGGAACAAAGAGTGAACTGTGCAATTAAAAGGGGGATTCTCCCTGAACATACTGCCTGTTCCTAACCACCGTATTGCCACAAATCTGAAGTACAGCTCGTCACAGTTGGCAAAGTTAACATGATACAAAATCCACAACTCAGAAACAAGATTCAAATCTAAGTAAATATTATATTTCTACTCCACTTCTCAGAAATCACAAGTTACAAGTTTTGGCGCGGCTTGAAAACAAACACATGTCTGGAATGAACACTTGAAAGGAACAGAAACAAACAGAAAAGCAAACTCACAAACCTGATAGAAACAGTGCTGTTGCTGGTATACCTCTTTCTAAGGCTGCACACGTGCATTGTAAAGCCTGTTTGCAAATGTGGTTGAACCAAGCTCAACCTGAGCCAGCCCTATGACAATGTCCAGTAAAACCGATGTTAGATCTGACTAGACTGTAATCCTATAAAAGCTTGAGCCCAGCTCCTGGATCCTGTTGAAAAGGAAAAGCTATACTGCTGACAAATCAGCATAACGTCGAAGCAGTATGGAGGAAGAAAACTGTGATTCAAAAAACATTGCGGAATACATGCAGAATACATACACAATTAATTTAAGGAGTACAGCACAGAAATAGAGCTAATATTTAGAACTAACATAACAGTACAATATAATTACATCAAAAATAATAGAAACAGAGAAAGCCATGGGACTCCAAGCATAACAGCAAATCATTTCCCTCCATCGAGGAGCTGCTGGAGCAGAATGAGGCTCAAAGAGCTCCCTCAGCTGCACACCAGTAGCACCAGGAAGGAGGTGCCCTCCTCAGAGCTCTGGGCTGGTGCCTACCAGGGTAACACATGATGTCTGCCAGAGCACAAAGCCCTACAAAAACAGGAGGTTCAAGGTGTTACCCTTCGCAGCCCACTGAGCCAGACACAGCAAGCTCATCTGTTTATTGCATGACTCTCTCCTCCGAGGAACTCTCACAACATTTGGTATGGTACCCCACTGTCATTTTTTCCCCCCTTCTCATTCTGATGAAGTTTTCTGAACTGCTTTTAATCCAAATTCCCATACAGCTTTGTAATGATTAAAATACTTTGCATATTGGGTTTGCTTGGTATTTTTATGAATTTTACATCCATTAAACTTTTGTCCCTCTGCTAACCGAGCAATATGTAATGTTTGAGTTTTCTCCCAAAGGAAAAGCAAATTATTTTTATTAAGCTGATAGATCAGCTATGCTCAAATATGCAAGGCAGATTTGGTTGTGGCAGTCAATAATATCTCTTCTGGGAACTCTAAGGGACCAAATGCAAGTTCTTACTTCACAACTTCAGCTAAAATACCATTTTTCTATTTGTTATATATTTCAGGTTGAGCAACTGAAATATTTCTCCTCAGTCACACGTTATTGGAACTTGTGTAATATATATAAAAAAAGGGGTGTGTAGAGAAGACAACGCAGAAAAAGGGCTAGCACAGATCACTGCCCATCACAGCTTTAGCAACACAGGCCACAAATCTGCTTTCCACCAGCACTCAGGGACTGCCAAATGACTTGGGGGCTCCCACACACATGGCAAAACCAACCTAGCCCAGGTCTCCTTTGTTGAGTCTGCCCAGATGCAACATGAGAACTGGTACGTCACCATTAAGAAGATTTTAATGGGCTTTGGAGACATGTGATACTATTTATAATCAGCCCTCCTAGACAGTTGTTTGCATACTCCTCCCTGATGCAGCTTCCCTTGAAGAGAGTTGCTACACAATCATTACAAATTGATTGCAAAAGAGCTAACAATCATGATTAAATCATTAAATTCTTGTCTACGCTTCAGAGAGCGGAGAGAAAATTAACTTCCCACCAACCTAATTTTTTCCTGAACATGAAATAATGATTTTCTGCCCGTCTAATTACAAAGCCAACATCTGATCAAGCCAGCATCCAGAGGGGATTATCACATGCACAAGTATTAGACCTCATTACCAGCTTGAGTGCAAAATTATTACATCTTGTAATTGGATGGTGAGATTTATATACAGATCGGCCCGGTTTCTGTAAGATTGTAATTACAAGCTTCGTTGGTTAGCTACTTATCACTCAGCACAGAAGAGAGGAAAATAAGCAACAGAAAAAGCATTTCATTAACCCATAACCCTATCAAGGGAGAACCACTGTAACATCCATGTCTGCATTAGGGAGAACAGCTAAATTCACAGATGAAACAATTTATTATACTCTTTGCAAATGGGATTTCATTTTGTTTAACCCCTAATGAACTATTTTGGTAAACTGCATAAGCAAACCATCCATTTTATAGACAACTAGGTTCAATATAGTAATTATAAGGGGTAACTGACTGAAATAAATACTCATCTGCTTAGGGGCAAGGTTATTTGATATACAATTGCACATAGATCTGAGCATTCACAATAGGCAAAGTAAATAAGGAGCTCTCCCTGGCTTGATACAGAGACTGGAAAGCCCCTTGCATACAATCTGAACTGGGAGAGCATAAGAAATCCTCCTGCTGAGAGTAAGACATACACATACAAATTACCAAAAAGCCAAGATAGTCAGGGTCTGCAAGGGCAGGCCATGTCTGGAGCATAATTAAAACAGAGAAACACCCTGCACTGCTGCTTTGGCCATGCCAAGGTGAAGGTATGTACAAACAGCTCAATGGGAAAGACACATGAGGGACAGACATACAACCTCCATTCAAAGAGTAGTTTCTAAATTGCATTTCTAGGCTTTTTAAGCAGAAAAAAAACAAACTGAAAAGAGTAAACACCAATATTACAGGCACACTTTGCCCACTTTTTGTTCAACCTTCATTTTCTAGAAGGGCAAAAACCTTCCCATTCTGTTGAACCACAAGCTATTTATTTCATCAGTAGCAAGTGAAGAACCCAAAGCAGGGTTTGAATTAAAACAAACAAAACCAAAACCAACTCACCACCCAAAAAAAGAATGCTTAGATGATCTAACTATTGGGAAGGTGTCCTGGGTATGAAGAAGTGTTCCACATAATCCCTCACACTTTCTACCCTACATCAAAGCTCAATGCAGTGAAGTTCTGTCGTAGATCAATGGTGACTTTGAATTACAGCACAGAAAGGCAGAGTGTTTCAAACAAACACAGGTTTTTAAATGGTTGGTGGAATATTTCCCAACTCAGTTCAGTTTTGGGAAACAACCTTAATTTCAAAGATCATTTTCATCACAAACCTAATTATAGTGGATCTTTATCTCACATCAGCTGTAAAACTGATCCATCTCAGTATTGCAGGGTAAGCTCATAAGCAGCATATCAAGATTGTCTGCTAAGGGGGAGGATTCTCTACTGTTATTTTGAGTTGTAGTACCCAAAGATTCCAGCTGGGCTCCACACTATTCTAGACATTCATCACACACAGGTAACATAAAATATCTACTCCAGAGGTCTTGCAGTCAAAGGCAACTGATACAGAAGTGTGTAAGAGTGAGCTGCTACCTCGAGGGGGTCTCAGCACTATAATTCTTTTTAACACAAGCTGTTTGCCTGACAGATCCTTTCTTTGTTATTACTCTCAGCCTGTATATTAAATATTTCTATGTCCTTCTAAACTGCCTTTTCTGTAGTCTTATTGTCTCCCGTCAACCCCAAAAGTCAAAACAGACACGTACACAAAAAACAGGAGAATCCAAACACACTTCCCATAGCAAAAAAAAAGTGAGGTTATACTTGTACTTAAAGAAAAAAAGTGAATGTTTTACAGAGAACAAACATATCTAGGAATAACCAAAATACTAACTAGGTGGGCAGTAGAGTTATTGAGTGCTGTGGGAGAAAAAATATAAAACAACCGCCTAAAGAAAATATTGCAAATTCAAAATACTTCATCAAAAACTAAGTTTATCAAATGCAGCAAGTTGGGCGGCATGACTGGAGATAGCAGCAGCTTGGACTGCAAGTCTAGAACACAATTTATCTGCTTTGGGTTGTAAAAATACATTGCACTGGCTCTGTGGCCTCTTGCATCATCAACCTGACCAATGTCCACCAGAGGTCTAGTGTGCTTATGGCATCTGAAGCATTAATGCAGCACAACAAGCCTGAACTTGTCTCTGTATTGTTGCTGCCTCCACCAAAGCAGTCCAGAGCTCCTGTGGTTAAGGACCCATATATAGGGGTACACCCCAAACAACATCTGGCAGCACCAACCCGAGAAGGCATCACAGGACAGGGGAATCCCAAAATCTTTTTGTAGACAGACCATATAGAGAAGGTTTATCAGTTTATATGTTTACCAGTTTTTATGGACAGAATTGTCAGCATACGAAAATTGTCATGGACTATAATAAAATAAAGAAACTAGCTTCAGGGACAGGGAAAATAAAGAATATATTACCATAGGGTGCCACAGAACAAATTATTTGGTGGTTTATATACTACCATCTTACTTCAGGTCTTTCCTACATACACAGCAAGAGCCATTTACATACTTTCATACTGCACAGCAATACAGAACAATGACAAAACCCCAACTTGTAAAGCTCCCCCCCAGCCTTACTCTGGTGCAAAGGCTGTGATTGGAATTCAGGTAGTGGAGATGCACATGTGTAAAAAGGGTAGGAGCAAAGACAGCATCCAGTGTATTTAGTCTGCAGCCCAAATAAATACTTGCAATACCATGTTGTTTTTTTCTTTTTGATTGGCGTATTTTATATGCATTATTTATTAAGCTGCTCTAAGGTCATGTCCCAGCCTCAATTTTTTTTCCCCTCCATTTATTGCTATTTATTATTTGTACTCCAGTAGCACCAAGTAGTTCCAGCCATTGCCTGGGTCCCGTTCTCTTAAGTGTACCCACACCAAAGGACAGGGATGCACACTATCTGGGTAGAAGGCAAAAATGTCTAACATCTTACAAGCGTGGACTTGCTGAGCTTCTTGCATGTTTCTAATAGATTTGTTTTCCCTAAGGAGGGGCATAAGGAAGAGAATGGGAAGATGGAGTAGTAGCGAAATGAATCCAAGAAATCACAGATTTCAACAAATAAGCTGAAAAGAACCTGCACATTTGCATACTCACACAGTTTCTACACAACTATGTTTTACTACACGTTGCCCCAGTAGACCTTGTCATGTGAACATCTAGGGCCCTGAAAAGATCATCTCTTTCCCCAAAATGGCACATTTCACAGCCACATCGTAACAGTCATGAACCTTGAACAGACATGGGAACTTGACTTCAAACAGAGCAGACCAATGTTCCCCAGAATTCAGTTATTTTCCCTAAAGAAATTCAAATGGACAAATAGAAACACAAAGTACTCTCTGTGAGGAGAGATGTTAAGTCAAAGTGATCCTTAGCATTTCTCATTGTCCTCAATGGCAGGCTGAATATGAAAGCAGGAAGAGTGCTCACAGCTTTGGGGAATCTTTGGTACCATTTGATTGATTCTCTCTTAAATTTTAGGAACAGGAAAGAAAGAAAGATGCACTTGTTTCAAACAGTAGGGAACAGCAGCCTATTTGAAATGTCTTGTCAATCTTATTTTTCAACCAGACCTCAAGTTAAAAGTTGCAGTAGAAACCTGCCTTCTGCTTCACAGCACACAAGGCTGGCACACAGCAGAGACCAGAAACTCCCTGCATTTACCTCCTCCCACACTGGAGCTTAGAGCTTTCATAAAACCCCGAGTGAACACACAGCTTCTGTTTGGTGAAGCAGCTTGCTTTCAGTTGTGAAGAGTGGAAGAATAACAGACATTACTTGCTGTTCTTCCTTCTGCCTCACCCTCCTGATTTAGTTTCCATTACCTCATTCACCATACAGCCTCTTACAGCCATGGTCACTTGGCAATTATTTTTTCATACTAATCTCCTTCAGTGTGGGTGGTTACATGGACACAGAAAACAGGGACTCATTTGCTTTTTCCTCCCAGCAGTTCAAGGGGACAGATATAGGAAGGGATCATCTCCAGTGGCAATTGTTACTGTACCCACTTAGACTGTCTATGTGGTTGGATTGTGTTATACATTCAGTCCACAAAGCCTAATTTTAGGGCAAAGAAACTCATATGGCATTCAAAGATGAATGCAAAAGTATTCTGGACTAGCATACACCATTTTTCTTTAAAATATTTGAGAACATAAATACATGCATAAATTTTCTTAAAATATTTTTGCACACAAATTTTGAATAAAATCAATAAAATCTGCAGACAACAAAGGATTCACATGTGGTGTTGAATGCTAATTCAGGCAAAAATGAGTCTATTTCCTTCACTTTGGCAATTCTGGTGATATTCTGCACTTTTAGAAGAAATGGTGTGGATTGCACACTGTGCTATTTTTTCCATTTTCACTGTGTTTCTAACCTCTGCTTCTTTATCTGGATTCTTTTCCTCAAAGCTCTATGGGGAGTCCCTGAAAGTGATCACTATCAATGCATCCCACCCTGTGAGGGACACCCAAATTCTGTGATTTGGAGCAACTCCTCCTTCACCCTCAACTTTGCATCACTTGTTCTTTGATTTTGCTACTTGTCGTGATCTCTTCTACTTTTGTTTGGGATCTTTCATTAGTCTTGAGGAGCTCTTCCAGAAAACAGAATCATCTCCTTTTATCCCTCTTACTGAAAAAGTGAAATGCAATAAATCTCAGTGAGCCTGGTGCCTTTGTTCACACATTTGTATCCCTACTAAATGCAGCCTAATAAATTCTACATCATAAAAAATTAAGGTTGGAAAGGGAGGGAAGAGGAACTTATGTGGCGCTTCTGAAAAATCTAGCCAATCTAGCTGATAAGAAAGCATGATGGAATAGAAAGCAGGTGAAGACAAACTGCTGCTTCCCTTGAATTTATTGGAAAAATAACAGCTAAGTCAATTCCAGCAATGCTTAGGGATCCACAAGAGGAGTGGCAAGGAAAAGATGTCAAATTTACCAGTTTAAAGCAGGGAGGAATAAATAAAATACCTTAGCAAAAAAAAAAGTAGCATAACATCTTTAGATTTGGTATTTAGTTCTTGCTCTGTCTCTGGGAAAATAAAGAAAACAAAACTCAAAAAAACTGAAAACAGAACTGAAGGGAATGGAAAGTGGAAAAAAAATAGAGGAGCAGAAATATATTAGTATGTGGAGAGGTGAGTTTGAACAGGAAACTACAAATAAAGCGCTGAAGACAGACAAAACCAAATAATGGCACAGCAAAATCTTGCAGTGCATGAGCTGGCACACCCCAAGAACAAGATGTTCTCTCCAAGGAATCTGCCCATCTCTGAAACCCCACGGCCAGAGCCTCTGCAGCAAACCACCGTGGCCCTCTCTGTAGGAAAGAGCCACTGGAACATCCACCCCTTCCCTCCCTGCACGCAGAGCTTCCATCATTTGCTCACAAAATGCACTCTAAGTGACATTGGCTGTTAATGAAACACACACTTGGTGGACTTGGAGTAATTTGTTCTTTTCGAAATGTCACTGCACGCAGGCGGCTGCTGCGACACACTCGGACACCCGGCAGCCCCACGGCAGAGCCAGGCAGGGCTCCATCCCCACCCCTCCCGTGGGCTGCTGCTCTCCAGCTGCAAATATGCAACCTCATTCTGAGGACAGGGGACACCCACCAGATCTGTGCCATCCCCTTCCTCGCACAACTGGCCCGATGGGGCAACTGGGACCCTCCATGTTCATAAAACATTTTTGACTCAATTTTGAGCTGTATTTTTCTTGATGCCCAAAAGGAGGGCATCCCCAAACCACAAGATTTGAAGACACCACAGCTTAAGGAAACCAACCAACACACACGAGAGTGTGTCCTGCCATTCATTCGCAGAGCAACTAAAATAAAAATTGCTGCATTTAGCTGTGGCAGAAGCACTACAAGCCAGGCAGCAGCAGCAATGAGCTCTATTCACTGCAGCCCTTCATTATGTATCGCTCAGAGAAATCCTGCTGTTTTCTCTGTTTGCAAGCAAGCCTCTAGCCTTTTCTCAGCAGCTGTCACTTGGTTCACAAAAAAAAGGCCTCTCAGCACCATGGCGATTAAATACCATTATAACTTTCCTCCTTCTGCATACTACAGTAGGCAATCAATATGGGCTTACATTTTATGAGACAAGGAGTTAACTTGTTCAATTACGGTGCAGACAGCTCTATTCTTTTGTAACAAGTAATCTGGGTAGGGAAATCGATACTGACAGGCCCGATGCACGCCAGCTAATTTCATATTATCCTCAGCCAATCGGGTACCTGCGAATAATAGAGTTGTTGTTACAGTTCATTATGGGGAGGTGGGATCAATATCGGTACAATAAGAGGATTGGCAATGCATCTGCTGCATAAGTAACCCTGAAGGGAAAGAAGGTCCCACCAGTGCAGCCAGCACGCTCACATTTACATAGCCAGGGAAAACAAAAGTGCCAGAGAGGTCCCTGCTCCCTGACCTACAATTAAAGATGAAAATACCCCCGAATTGGAGCAGGATAAACAAACCTCCCTCGCCTACTGCCAGAATAAAACGGAGAGGGGGGGCAAAGTTGAGGAAAATGTTAATAGCAAATTAAAAGAGATGCATGTGCTTCGTAAAATGAGATAACACATGCACGGCTAAATGAACCAGAAACAATCTATTATTTTTTGAAGCATTACATTAATATACAATGTATATTTGACAAAATACAAGGCAGAAAGGGAAAAAACATGCAGTCCTATTCTGATGAAGATTATATATATTTTATACACATGATATTTCATGGAGCACGTTTTCTTTGATGGTGTAAAGTCCTACCTATGTTAACATTTATTATGCAGGGTGTGTGAATGGGGCACAAGAAAAATGAGAGATTCTGGTATTCAAATTAGGGATTAGAGAGAGAATTCTATAGTGTGTGTTTAAAACAGCTTGAGAAGTAACAATGTGCTTACTATTTAGTTGGTTAAGAAATACAAGTGGAATAAAAGTAATTTTTTAAATAAAAAATTTTTTTGAAAAAAAGTGGTTTTTTGAAAGACACATTTCTTTAGGTAGCAAAAAATTATTTTTTAACTGTCCTCACTCACAGAACAGATACCAGAAGTATCCTTGAAGGGAACACTTACACCTAACATTTTCATACAGTTTTTTTCCCCTACTAGGTACCAAATTAAAGACAACACAGATTTGATTTCAGAGGCAGTGAAAGCTTGTAGTCTTAACTGATTTAGAGTAGAGCTACAGCTGTCCATTAAACCCTACCCTCAAATCAATGGCAGAAGTTTGCACAGCTTCCCAGGGAGAGAAACTTGCCCAAGCTGCCTAAACCAATTCAGGAAACACTCTTCAAAACAGAAGCTTTACCACAGTGAAAAATAACACCAAGATGAACAGGTACTGACTCTGATTTTAAAAGTGTACTCTGAGGATCTAAATACATCATAATGTCACAATGTCCCCCAAATGGAATGTAAAAACAGAGGGCATCTAGAACACAAACTTAAAAACGTGTGCCAAGCACTTTCATCTATACACTCCTTGTCATTTGTTCTTAATCATCCATGTTTCTCCATTTAAGCTTCCCAGCTTTTACCTTCTACAACTCTAACAGTTACATACCTGGAACAGTTAGATTTTCTCAAGTTATTTTCAAGAGAGCTGTCCTTTGTGCGGGACACACAGGTTGCCACCTCTCCAAGGTGAGCTTCTTGATGGTTCACAAGCCAAATTGACAGGGCTGAGAACTTAGAAATTCATTCTTACATCTTAATATATCCCTTTTGTGTATTTTGATCCTTACAGGTCCCCATCCATCTCAGGATATTCTGTGATTTTTCTGCTTAAAAGTTGTCCTCTACCTGTTTTCAAATAGTGTGAGCACAGAAGACAATTTCACTTCAAATTTTGGAAACACTGTATTCACAAGGTACTTGAATTTTTAAATGGACTGATTATGCACTATATAAATGTGCATTTTCATCAGTTGACAGTTTCAACTTTGAGGAACAGTATCTCTATTTGAAAACTCATATAGGATGGTTTTTAAGACTATATATTCTTTTCTTACATGTCTTACAAAACCTTGAATTTTGCAATAGTGGTAATACATAGAATTGGTTTGATATTTCAGATATTTCCATATATTCCATCAATTTGCATTCAGAGAAATTGATCTGAAGAATGCAAAGTGACTCCCCTATGTGATCTGTCTTTCCAGAGAAAACAAGAAGAGCCTAATACTAAACAAAAATGACCCAAACAGCTTGGAAGACACTATGTACCTTGCTTTGGTGCAGATGTATTTTCATAAAGATTTGAATGGAGCAATTTGAGTGGCTTCAGGAAAGTAAAGTTGAAGTCTGCCTTTTGTTCTCAAATGTAAATAAATTCAGTGATTTCGACAATCTCTACTGGACATTTACCTGCATAAAACCCAAACATGCCACTACAGAATTTGCTGCCTGTCAAACTGACCAACCATTTTTACTTTTGAAAGGCTCATGGGCAGGACTATTTGCACACCAAAATTAGGCTGTGTTGTCAAGGTTGGGCAGATCGGCTTGTCCAGCCCTCATTTGGTGCTCTAATACTGCTCATCAATTTTTGAAAATGAAAATATCCATCAGCTCAATTCCTCCCCTCTGCTTGTACTCCCTCCAAAATCCTGGATGGGATAGAAAAGTGTCATTAATACTAATGACCCTTTCAAGCCAGCCTTAAAAGAACAAGTATTTTGTTAACTCTGCAGTTCCTGTTAACACATTATAGCCTTTGGAATAGATTACTGGTAGCCTAATTTCATTCATTATTTATACCAGGCATTCTTGAAGTCCATTAATTATTTTTCATCAAAATGCAAACCCAGGCATAGTTGAAGGGGCAGGGGGGAGTGTGAACACTCATGTACATGCTGGATTCACACTCCACACTCTTAACTCTTACCAGGTCTACTTATCCAATAAACATGGACTACAGGGAAGATTTTATGCATCCATCACCTACATGTGTCAAAGCCATCAAAATGGAGTTGGAGAAGCCTATCTCCTAATAGAATTGGTATTACTTATGTTAGAGAAATCAGCTCCTTTGTCTGTGCCATGGGGACAAAACGGTTGCCACCAAACTTCATGGCTACAAAATACCATGGTCTGAAAGACACCTTAGAAGGAGGCTAAGGAAGGCTTAGGAGGAGCTGAGAAAAGAGTCCTCTACTGTGTGACACCTCCATCCACTGCTGACTTCAAGCAATCATTATTTTATTTCCCTCACGCATCAAAATACCGCAGAGGATACAAAGCAATATGTATGGAAATACACCCAAATGTTTTCAAATTACATCTTGTTAACATGGAAAAATAGCATGGGGCAACAGGAGAAAGGAATTACATACTCTCTAATGATCAGCTATCTTAACCATTAAGCAAGGTACCCACATAGCAGAGAACATGGAAGACTGATCAGCAGATTCTCATCTATCCTCATGCTCTCCAGAGTAAAAGTAAATCAATGTATATTAGCTGGGAGCTACCAGCAGCAGTCAGACTCAGCCTCTCCAGGTGCACTAGCAGGCATAAGTAAGAAATATGTGCATTTCTCAGTATGGGATAAACGGTTCTAACTTATCCTCAGAGAGCCCTCCTATGTATCAGTGTTACTATTCTCCTGATAGAGGCTCATTTCTTACAGTAGAGTGTCATAAATACAGGCTAACTTTTATATCACAGCTCCCAGGCGACCATCCTTTCAAATTCTGGGCCATTAGAGCTCTTCAAAACCTAGTTAAATTAATAGAAGGGCGAAACATGGTTTTGTTTCAGATCCTTAAAACCCGTGGATCTAAAATATTAGAAATGTGCTTCCCCCATCCTATTGTCCTCTGGGTGTCTGAATCTTCAAATCATTTATCCACCACAAACTGAGCAGCAAACAGTTCAGTTAGTTAATTTTTCTGAGACATCAATATGGGGCCGTATTGCAGAACAAGATTCATCTCCCACAACATACTGTGCAGCCATCCAAAATCCTACACAGTGGAGGAGAACACAGGGGCTCAGGGCTCAGCACCTTTCAGACCAGCTCGTTTGGCACCCGCAGTTCCAGACAAGCCTTTGTGGATTCTGCTTATTCCTTGGTAAAATAAAGATGATAATTACCCTTCTTTCATTTGATTCCCATAAAATTCAGTTTTACAATTGCTCCTACAAAGGCACCTGCTGTGATTCTTGCAACCAAAGCAACAATTGATGCATTTGTATAATGATGTGCCACATAAAACATTATAGTGAAGAGATAGCTTCCATGCCTCCTGCTATGGGTACTGTGCATAACTATTTCTAACAGGCAGATATTCCATTTAACAGCTACTAAATCCTTGGATATATTTATTAAAAGGCACTGAGCAATTCATGTTTAATTACTTCATAAAAGAAACAGAAGTAGTAGTGGAGGAAGAGTTAAATACGGTACTAAAAGGAAGAAGCTACAACTAATCACAATTAAGAGGAAGTCCCAGGCTATTTAAATGCTACAATCCAATTATATCAGGTAAAATGAATTACTCCTTTAATGCTGACTTTATATGAAGATACCTTCTTATTGCTCTCATTAATAATCATCAGACATCATTTTAGCCCATATTGGCTGCAATAACATTTCTATTAGCATCATGGTGTAGCAAGGCTGACAATTAAAATAAAAAATAAATCAAACCCAGAACTGAATAAATGTAATTATAGTTCAGAAAAGAGCTTTTATGACTATTTGATTAGTCAACTGAACAGTACTTATCTTTTAAATCTTAAACTTCAGTTAAATGAAATTTTAGACTTCTTATTACAGTAGTCCCTGAAAAACTGAGACACAGGCAGCAGATGCTTCCAAGAGTTATTTCCTGCCTTAGAACCAACATGTATATGGTAGTTGAGAAGCATCAACTAAAATAGACTTAATAGGGCTGCAAAACATCAGTATAGAAGGAATTAAAGGGGGGCATAAACAAACCCCAAAAAACCAACCCCACACAATGCCACACATATACAACCAAAACCCAAAACCTCAACTACTGAAGACATAAAAAATCAGGCTCCTTTTGGTTGTTCTCCACTGGACTCCACACACCTTTTTATGTCTTGAACCCTTACCACGGAAAAAACATCAAGTTATGTGCAACACAAGACAAGAACCTGCATCCTTAGCAAGATCACCACAGTCCAGCCCAGTAAACTTCTGGCTCAGCAGATTTCCATGGGATCTAAATAGAGGCTACAGGATTGGACCCAATAGCTGTGGTCCACAGTGACTTGTTCTCAACAGGAACCAACATGTTCTATGTAAATACGAACAGCACTTCAAAAAAGCCAGGACTGGCAGTTCCAGAAAGGTGAGAATTTACTTATGGGCAAAGAGTAAATAATTGCGGTGGTTTACCCATGGCAGCACATGGAACACTGCCAGCCCCACTCAGCTCCAAAGGATGTGCAAATGTTTGGAAACTTATAAAACAAATATTTGATCAAATGTGCATCACTATCAAATTTTCTCCAGGAATGTGCTGAGTTTTTACTTCCAGGCTTGAATGTTTGATGCTGAGAATGTGTAACTCATTTACACAACAAAACACACAGAACTGTTTTCCTTTTTTCTAAAGGGAGTGGGGGGAAGGTATTTTGATAAAAGTTCCTATATATTCAAGTTTTTCATCCTACACTGAAAACTATTTTAAACTTCTAAACTTCAGGAGTTTAGATCAGGGATCTAGTCCCCATGGCTGCAGAACATTGCAACTGTTATATTCTCATATTTTCATCTTTTATACCAAGACACCTTTGCTCAATCTACATTTGAAAGTAAAGTTTCACTCTCCCCCCAGGGATAAAAATAACAAAAATTTCAGTTGTACAAGCAATTATGATTTTGCTTTCTGAAAATTTACCAGGTAACAAAAAATAATCCAAAACAAAACCACAAAAGTTTTCCTGCATTTTCAGGAAACTAAAGTGCAATTCAGTATAAGTAGATGCTACAATATTACCATAAAAATTTACCACTGAGAGACAGAAAAGAAATTTTTGAGAGAAACTACTAAGAAGCCACATTGTCCCCCAACTCCCACAGATCTTTCAATGAAAATTGGGCATCACAACTCCCCTTTTGAAAGGTCTAGCAGCCATCCTTCAGTCATGAGACCCAACAACAAGAGGTACTCATTTATCATACAAGTTATTTATCTAGTTAAAACAAAGCAGTTTTAGAATGAAAACTCAAGTAGAAGCAACTGAGTTTCAAAAGGATAACAGGTATATCCAACCTGTAAACACTGGATCCACATCTGCCTCTGGATATGATTTCCTTTAAATGCAAGTGTTTTCAGATTAAAGTTTCAAAGTCATATTTCTGCCCTACATACACCACTGTGAGTGACACAGTACTGAACTGGGGACTTTAAACACTCGTGGGACAGACATGAACCAAAGTAGTTACACAGCCCAGCCTTGGGTGGATCTGCTGCTCTGGGGAACAAACTTAAAGATGTTCATCCAGCTTCTGAGTGCTATCCAACATACTTCTTGCAGGACCTCTGCTCCAGGGTTGCAAAGGCAGAGTTTCAAAATTCTTTTCAAGCACCAAAATATAACTTTGGACTGGATCACACTCAACCAGCCTGGCTCCCTTTTCCTGCCTTTGTGATTCAAGTGCTTATCAGTCCTGGAATTACCAAAATATTCCTTCAGCTGATGAGCTGTCACCAGGCATTTCAACTGTTACTACCTAAATCTAAGTTATAATCTCTAAGAAGAGACCAAACAAGCCTGGACCATCCAGGAGGAGCTTTTATGTGTCTGTTCTACAACCACCCAACAGCAAATGCTGCTCTGCTGATGGGAGGGGGTTTTGCATCAAGTCCAAAATAAACATAATAATTTGCACTTTTTTAAAGGAAAAATATCACTTCTAGACCTGCCTGCCTCTAGCTCCTTAGCATTGCACCTTCTTTGCTATTAAAAAAAAATAAAATAAAAAAAAAAGACTATCAGTCACTCAAAACACAATTCAAAACCCTGCAATACCCAGCCAGGCCCCCACTCTCTCCAAGGTTTACAGATTAGAAAAATCACTAATTGTTATTCCAACAGCCAGGACTGAACAACCTGTTGGAAGTTTCAGTTTATGGTAGCTCAAGTTTTACTGAAAAGGTCTCAGTGCTTTCAGCAGCAGGGCTGCCCCCTTAACTCCCTTTGAAATTCCAGGGCACATCTATATCTCTTGCTCCATAACACAGTACTACGTGATGGTGCTTTTGTTTTCAAAGCTCTGCTACCTTGGTTTCTAAAAAACCTTCCTGTTTCTTTTGGAAATGTCCAAATTCCCATTAAAAGCCCTGATCCCTGTGTAATACAAACATGAGATAGAAATACCCAATTTCTGGACTACTCATGCATTGATTTGAAACATCTCCAGATAATTTGCTTGGTATTCTACTGTCCTCCAGTGTCTTTTAGGAGAAAAAAAAAGGGCAAAAAAAAGGGTGTTAGTTTCAATATAGAGAATTCTTTAAATCCTTGTGGCTTTGACTGTTGATTATTTTATAAAGCCACAGAGAACAGTTTACAAGAAGCCAAATGGGTAATCATTATTCCCCATCAGCAATGAGCTGTGACTTGTGTAAATTGCATAATAAATTAGGTATTTTGAGATAAATGAATTTACAATAAACAATCACAGGCTGAAAAGCCCTACTTCTTGTCTCCAAAGGCACAAGCTCTGGTTAAAATCAGCCACAGGTAGTTAAGTGATTATAAACTGTAAAAATAAATCAACCTGATATAATTGCTCCAAGGAAAAAATTACCAACATATTTAAAATTTCAGCAGTGCACCTTTTCCCATATCCATTTGGCATTATCTAATTACCTTCACATTTCATTTCCATCAGTGATATGACCTGTATTTTCCTTTTATAACTGTCAGGGAGGGGGTTGGAGGGTGGAGTGGAGGACCACAGTGATAAATCAACCTCACCATTAGGACCGAAATGGCTCATCGCTGCAGCTCTAAATCCAGGATTTATAAAGATGTCTAGGCCATATAGCACACTTGTGGACACCATAATAAATTCATGAGCACATTGCCAAGGCAAACCACTTCATTATGTGGCAGGCTGCTAGCCATTAATCTAGCAGAGAGAGATTCCTGGGAAACTGAGACTGCTTGGAAATTTATGCAGGCCTAAAGTTACCCATTTCATTATGGATTTAATCTGCTCTTTCTGCCAGAGTGCATGAAAGGTTTTTACAGTTTAGATCAAGTGCTTGTAACTCCCTATTTTATATTATTTCTTCAACAATAATGTCCTAATTTTCCTCTCAAAAACTATTCAAACTGAATGCCTTCACGCTTGCCTTCCTCTAATATTACACTAGATAAAATATTTATACAATCAATTGACAAAGAGCAATTTTTTTCCCTTAAATGTTCCATTAACATGTAAATTTTCATATGATCTTTATCTCATAGACAAAATGTGCTTAGCAATGCCCACCTTCTTCCAGGCAGTTAACCCTTTTGTTGGCTGTAAAGAATCCAGATCAAAACAGATTCAGTGGCCTCATTTCTAAAGCCCCTAAAAAGGCCTTGTATTTAAATTACTATTCATTGAAAGGAGATGTAGCTCCTAAAGGAACTTGCTTTGCTTTTTTTGATGTCTCATTCTCTCCTTCTCATACACATGCACAAAGACACAGACATGCATTTTAGGTCCAATACCTATAAATCAAGTATTTCAAATTACTATTTTCAACTTTATTTTAGAGTTTAATAAAATGTCACTAATAATGCATAATATTCCAAATCATACTGTGACTCTGACATATGAAATTAGATTAATAAAATGAACTACAAAAATAAAACTTATTTATGTTCAACTGAATAATTGCAGATTACCATCTTCTGTAAATAAAGATTTCTTCCCATTCCAGGCGACCCTGTTAATTTATAGCCACTGTACTTACATTACTGAGTGAGAAATTTTGGCAAAAATGCCTTCAAGTGTTTTGATTCTTATAATGACATATAATGGGAAGACAAAAACCAGAAACTGGAATAATAAATATTGGGGAAAAAAAAAATCTTAACTATGCCATTTTCTTTTATGCTTGATATTCTTTACTGCTGTTATCTCACCAGAACTCCCAGCCATGCATTTGTTAAAACACTCCAATGCTTTGCTGGAGATGGGACTAAAAGGTTACGTTTTTATGTTAGGGTGGCTCTCACTAAATGGCTGAAGTTAATTTTGATGGACAAGTGCTTCATGTGGATGCCTTTGAAACCAGGATGACAAACACCCTCTTCATCATCATTCTTACCAGTCCTGGTAACCAACTGTGTGAGCAAGCACACAAGTTGTACTGGTTAATAAATCCATCACCAGCTGAGGACAAACCTAGAGCCATGATTTTAATAACTCAGATTTATCTTTGACATCCATCTTAATATTTAAAGATTATTATGGAGTAAGAAAACACATGAGAACAAGACTTGTATGTAATGTCTTGCTTTGATTAAAACTCTTCATTTTTCCCTTGTCTTAGGTGAGCAAAGTTTTCTTGTCCACTTCAGTAGAACAGTTTTACCCCTGTCAGGAGCATCTGGGTTGTCAGACAATTGCATCCCCAAACTGAACAGGTGTATTTTGGTGATAACTCATTGCCTCATCTCTTGGATAGGCCAACTTCACAAATCAAGCTTCTACTCATGCTAAAGTATCTCCCTGGGATCTTTGGGATAAAACTTACACAAAAAGAGGTGTGAGCCACTTATCAAAAAAAAAACCAAACCAAAACAAAAAAAAACAAACAACAACAAAAAAAAAAAACTAAAAAGAAAACCAGAATCTAAAACAAAACCAAAGGCTGCCCTCCTCCTTAGCAGATGAAACCTATACTGCAGAATGCAGCCTGGATCCCTTTCTTTTTTTTTTTTTTTCATTTTACACGTAATAAAGGGAAACTACCTTTTATATAATTCATTATTCTACTACCAAAGAGAATACTGAACTTGGAAAGTGCACGATCTCCATATCACAGTAGGAAAAAGATTCATGAGACAGAGGTTCAAATTCAACAGTTCTTTACATCTCTCTGACTTGCAAAGGCATCACAGTCTACCTGAGCTTTGTCTCATGCTAATCTGCATTTTCCTTTTTCCATTATTTCTCCCAAAATATTACCTACCTAGCTGTAACAATGGAGGAGACAACTTCAACATGGGGACCAACTCTGCTGAACTCTGAAGTGAAGCACTTAAGTGGAATTAAACTGGTCACAAAAATACTATAAATCAGCATTAGTCAGTCACTTAATTATTACACTTAGAATTACCTAACAGAGACACACTATAGAAAGCTGATCAGAACACAAGAAACAGGAACATGAAGAGACTAAACAATGAACTTGAACATGTCCAGCAGAATTTCAGCTTTTTCCAGCAGAAAGTGAAATTCTGCATCAACCCAGGAGTTTGGCATAAAGCTATTTTTAATAATATCTTTAGTTTGCTTAAAGGGAAGAAAGTAAAGCATCTTATATATAGTTAGCCTCAATCTAAACCAAAAAAACTGAAAAATTGGCTGCACAGGCCATAACTATGGTCTGTTACATTCATAATCCCCAAATCACTGCATTGGTGTTTTACAGACTGTTTCAGTTTGGACATGTAAGACCTCCAAGAACAGCCATGACCATCTCAAAATGTTACTAAAGGTACCTTTGATACTGCTGACACATTTTAGGAATGAACAGTAATGACATCTTTCTAAGATAAGAAAATTACTTTTTGTTCTGCGGTCAGATCTTTCTCCGACTAATCAATCTATCTTGTACCTTGGGAAACAGTTCATATAACCAACTAGGATGCATCAAACCTGGAGGAAATGACTTCTCAGAACTTCACTGCCAATGAAAACAAAGCTACAATAAACACACATCTCAGCCACATGCAGGAGAATTCCCTCCTGGAGACAGCCACTTGGAAAACAAGAAGTTTGAAAAAGTTAAATTTAGTGCATCTAATGAGTACTGTGTAATTGGATGAAGTAGTTCTTCACAAGTAGATCCTAACATGGAAGAAAAAGGTTCTCAAAGTATGAAGGAAGATACATTACCTCTTCAAGAAAACAAAGAACTTTAAAAATAACCCTGAAGCAAATAAATTAAAAAAAATTTAAAAAAAATCACACTTTGCTTAGAAGTCAGTTAAGATTATATGTGCCTTCATTAAGTATCCACATCTTTCACCACTTTTTAAATGTTCTCTTTTTCTTTTTTAATAGGATTTTTAAATATGCCTTATCTTTCTTATTTTGCTCTATTTCTGTTTGTTTGTTGTTGGTTTTTTTCAAATACCATTTCCTTTATCAAAGCTGACACTAAGACCCAGACTCTAAAACACTTTGAGGGCCTTGACTCAAGATCCAACCCAAACCCAAGAGTCTCCCATTTAATTTCAGTACAGTTTGAATGTTTCTCTGAAACAGAGGAAGTCCATCCATCAGAGCTCTGAAACACCCACAGGAGCTGACAAGTCCTCACACCTCTCTGTGCTCTGGTGGGGTTTTGCAGACACAGATGCCCAGATCCCACCAGAACACACTGATGTGCCTTTACAGCCATGACCCACTGAATTCACCCTGGTTTGGGACTGATCATGCAAAGCAGCAAATGTTTTATATATTCTCAGAAACCTCAAGCCCAGGTTAAGCAGAAAGTCTTCCCTACAACACTTGTAACTCTCGTCTTAAGCACTTTTATGGCTCTGGGACTAAGCTATTACAAAGCCCTGTAACACCATGTTCTTCCTGGGATACTCTAAGCAAACAAGCAGCTGATTCTCCACACCCTCCTTTTCAAGACTTTGTATGTATCTGGCTATACAATAAAAATAAATTTCCACCAGCAAGTTGAACAAAATCCAAGGTTTTTAGGTAAATTCAATCGATTTAGGCCAATATAAATACAGGAAATATAATATAGTTTAACAGTGTAAAAGCATGTAAAACCTGCAAAATGTTTCTGGAGGCAGTGATCCATGCCAAAATGCCAAGAATAATATGTCCAATAACATACAAGCAATTTTTTTATGTAGACAATGCATCCTACACTTGTATATCTTAACTGGTATCACCAGCACTGCCTATTCCATGTGCAAAGGAGATTAGTTGTTGGATGCTATAATGTATGATACATCAACAGTGAATTCCATCTGAGTACAGCGAAGTGCTTGGCAAAAGGATGTGCTTTAACACAGCCAACTCAATAGAATTCATGGGCCCAGGTAGTCAAGGTCCTCACTAATTCTTCAATCTTACAACCTGAGGAACTACCTGCCAGAATCAGACTGCTGAAATTGTGTGGAGACCAATTCAACAGAGGGACAAGAGGTGAACACTCTTTCAAGCCCCCAGTAACTCAGTGGGCTTGAGTAAAGGGATGGTCAAACTATTTTAACATTTTTTTGTGCCTGCCTCATTCCTGGCTTGTACCACATGCCTAGAGTGTGCTGGGCAGTAAGTGGGTGGCTGGGACAGAAGAACAATGTTTGAGGGACGTGTTCTTAATGCCCCTGAACAGGGGTGTGTTCTTTCAAACAACGCTTTATGAAGGGAGGCTGACAAACATCTCTGACAGACTGAGGTGGGCTGAACCACAAGCCCAGCAGTTTTGAGAGTTGTGGGTCTTGGCTGAGACTTCAACAGAGCTGCATGTTGAAATCCATGTATGAAATCCTGCATGCAAAACACAAGCCCAGTTGATACTGATTGGTACCATTAGCCCCTTTGCTAAATATTGAATTCCAATAAGAACTGCAGCCAAAAGAACTGCAAAAACACACAGACTTAAAACAAATAAGCCAAGTCAACTTAAAGTAGTTTTCTGACAGCAGCACCTTAATTGCAATTATCCCATCTAAACTTCCCCAGACAGCCAAAAAGCTGTTTATAGAGATTTACTACACAAGAAGTGATAAAGTTTCCCTTTCCAGAAGCCCTATCATCTGGCAAGAAGCAACTGAGCAGCCTGACAAAGAAGGCACCTCAGGCACTGCCAGCTTAGCCTGCGCTAACTTTGGTGGAAAGAAAATAAAATAAGAGTAGAAGATCAGAGCTCCAAGGTGAAAGCTGCCAACACTTTCCTACCAGGGGGTAGGAAACCATACGAGTTTAAATACTTCATGTTCAATGAGAGCTGTGCCTTTAAACTGTTGGCACCGCTGGTCCTTCAGGTTGCTGAAGTTAAACTACATTGGCATTGCCAGGAAGCAGCAGCAGTGCTTGCCAAGCAGTCAGTCCCTGAGTAGGCTGCTGAGATCCAGCACACACAGACACCACCACCGGCAGGAAAGGGGCTGCTGAATGAGTGCAGCACTACAAAGAGGAGTAATAAGGCCATAAGAATAATTCCTCCTGTCATTGTAGGTAAGTCCTGCAAAAGAAGAAATAACTGAACATGTGAAATAGATGTATGTAGTGTGATTGAATAGCATGACTGAGCAACAAAGTTCTCATGCCGAAGGGATTTGAAATTTGCCCCATATTCTGGGCTGGTGCAAAAGTCTGACTCCATAACTGCACATCTTACTGGGCACTTGGCCCCTCACAATTAAATCTGGATGGTTACTATATTATTATCTGCTTTCTCTTGTCCACATTAATATTAAAGATTAATATTTTCTCAAAAAGATCTTTTAAAATTAAAAAAAAAAAAAATCATTTAAAGGTCAGAAATTAGCCTGCAAATATCTTCAGGTGTCTCCCATCTCAGTCAGAGTCACAGACTCAAACAACAAAAGCTGAACAAGAAATATACCAGATGGATTCCTGCCTTGACTTTACATTACCTCCTATGTTTACTATTGTAAAGGTAATCAAACACCAATACAATAGAGAAGTTAATTAAAGCATTAAGGTTATTAAGTGTAAGATTATCCACTTCTGATGACACATTTTGATTTTAAAGACTCCACATTTACAAACCTGCCTCTGAAATACTCCCGTATTTTGCTTTCAATGCAAAAGTTCATTACAGAGCTGAACTTTTATAGCAGAAGAAATAAAAACCAACACCATACTCAACTGAAGATCTGGATATTGAGGGCTGATTTCCTAACTCACCTGCACCACCTGGAAGCACAACCCAACATTTACTCATGTTGTAATATGGGCAGGATCCTGGAATAACCAATGCATTAACCCTGGAATAAACCATAAACCCTATGAACTTCATAGGGGAAGGGAAGATAAAGACATAAAATAATTACTGGGTTCATCAGCATAAAAATATATTCAGAAACAGACTAAGTTCTGTGAACTGAGGAATAAAGACTATTTATACTTTAACGTATTTTTAGTATTAATTATACAAAATATATATTTTTTCTTAATTTGAGGTTTAAAAATGTTTAGTCCTGCCATAGAGACTTATTTTACATCTTATCTAGGAGGCAGTAAGGCTACCATATATATTCGTGTACCATGTTACATCGCAGACACAGCTCACAAGGGGAATCTTTAAACTTACTTACTGGAGCACCAGTGGGAATCTTTTATTAGCCATAGCATAAAACTATTAACTCCATTCAGATATATCCTTTCAATATGCCAGAAAATTTTTTCCAGAGAATACAGAAATCCAAGCCTTTACCATGCACCCTTTTTGGTGCAGAAAGGAGGTTTGAATTCATTCTGGTGCTGCTTTTCTAACAGAGGCCCTGAAAGAGCTTTCCCTAAATCATACAGGGAAAACCGCCAGGATTCACCAGGCCACAAACAGTAGTGACTGTTTTTCACATCAAAGAAATCAAACCATCATTATAGGCACCAATCTTTGGATTTTATCTGTTGTTACTAAATGCCACTCTCCTTGACAGGAACAAGACCGACACCCCCCCCAGTCCAGGATCTTCCTCTACCCCCAACCCTTTCCCATTCTTCATTGTTTTTCCTGGGATCTCCATTCTGTGCTTGAACTTGAGTGCCAAGGATGGTGTAATGGCTGCGTTTTCTTTTCCAAAGCCGCGGTGCCAGGAACTAACGATATGTGAAATGTTCCATCCCTGCAGGTTTTCCTGCTCAAACATTTTCTAAATAAATAAATAATTAAAAACAACCGCGTGTGCCACATTGCAGCCTTGAATTCCCGGAGCAGCTCAGGTCCTTAAACTGAATAATTTGCCTCAGCTTGCGTATTGCAAAACTCATTCAGCAAAAGATTATGGGCCTTTAAGTGCCATCCAGGCCTGAAATATGACTCTAGGGCTTTAGGATGTCAGAATTGAGAATTGCTAGTGAATATTCTGTTCTGGCAATGCTAAAACTACAGTTATTTAGCAATATGGGAGCAGGCAAATGGGGGCAGGGGAGAGAAAGAATCTGACAGAAAGGAAAGACTATAACTTAGCAGAAACAGAGGTGCAGTTTTCATATGTGGCCACATGAATTCTTTATGGAATAAAATGCATTTGTGAATCAAAAAGCGGATGCAGATTTATATTCCCACTTAAATCTGCCAAAAGCCAGTAAATGAATACTGAGAGCTCATTTTAGTTCAGGAAACAATTTATGAGGACACGTAGGTGGGTGCAGGTACTCCACATGAACAGTCTCAAGGGGAATTAGCAGCTGCTTCTGCTCTTCATAACAAAGACTAAATAGACTAAACTGAAAATTAGCATCACCTCATTAAATGTAAACCCATCCACATATAAAGCAGCTAGGACTAAATCCTTAAAAAATTCAGAAGGTGCAGTGTAACATGAAAGCCAAAGGAGCTTTTGTCATCCCATCACAAATTATTTAGGCTTAGATTGTGGCATCAAGCCAAAGCTCAGAGATGGAGCAGTTGTGAGCCACTTTCCCTGGTAAAAGTTGCCTTCTGACCTAGGGTTTTTTAGCACTTCAAAACCTCCATCTCACATCCCCAAGTTCCCACCTCCCTTCCTGCTGCAAGTTTACCTCTGTACTGAGGAGACCTGTCTCGTGGACTGTGTCCAGCCAGTGCTTAGGGACTATTAGTAACTCCAGCTATTTCCAAGAAAGCCTGGATGCTCCCAGGAAAGGCTGGCAATGCCTTTGAGGCTCCTTCCGTAACTGCTCCTCACTGGAGCTCAACTCAGGCCCTGTAAATGCACCTATGTTCCTAACACAAACCAGTTGCATGTAAAATAAAAACTTAGCACCAAGATGTCTGTGATTATCTGCCGATTCCTCTCTTCTAGTGCTGCCTCACCTTCTCTCCTCTTTCCTGTGCACTAAGATGGGCACAATTACAGACGAGCCATGTGGACTCACGTGACTGTTTGCTCAAGTGGAGTCATGCAGCACCAGCACACGTGCAGTGTGAATGGGATGGAGTCTGAACTTCTTCTTGAGTTCCCTCCTCTTACTTTTCAGATCATAGAAAGATTTGGGTTGGAAGGGACATTTAAAAGCCATCCACTCCAATCCCCCTGCAATGACAGCAGGGATATCTCCAACTAGATCAAGTTGCTCGGAGCCCCAATCCAGCCTGACCATGAACATTTCCAGGTATGAGGAATCCAGCATCTGTGCAAGTTGGCCAGTGTTTCACTAGCCTCATTCTAAAAATTTTATTCTTCATATCTAGTTTCAAAAACCCTCTTTTAGTTTAAGACTTTTATCCCCTGTTCTGTCACAACCAGCCATGTTAAAAAGTCTGTCCCTGTCTTTCTCATAATTCCCTTTTATGAATGTTTCTCACATTTTATCTTTAAAGTATTTTAGGCATCAAATTAAAGTTTCCATAAAAGAGTGGGCAGTTTTCATTGCCCTCATTTTGGAGTCTCCAATCTAATGGATAATTGTTTGTCTGACTTCCAGTAACATTTAAACACATACTTCTACCATCAGACCCTTCAGAGATGTCTCTGTTTGGGCTTGTGAACTTCAAGACTTGGATTACTGTGAGGTTTGAAACTCCAGAAGCCCTCAAACTGGGTTTTTTTTGTTTTCAAATCACAGTGGTTTCATCACACAGAAGATCAAGTGCTCATTACCCAGTTCAGAGTTAATATGACAACCAGGACCATATATTTGTCTTACAAAGTGCCAACCCTTCTTAAACGCTTGGCACAGCAGAGATTGCTCTCTAGTCTGATAGAGCCCTGCCAGTAAATTGTTTGCTACCACCAAGCTCTGATCTCTGGTTAGTGCCTGAGGAAGGGTGATGCCAGGTAAGTCACCTTTGGTACTGTGCCATTTAGGTTTTCCTTGGAAAACCAATATCGAATCTCTCTGCTTCGCTTTGGATTGGAATTATAACACTAAATGGCTCTTGATTAACTGACAATTAGGAGACTTAGTCAGAAAATACTAAAATACATACAACTATCAAAAAAAGTTATGACAGAGAATACGGTAAGGTTTACATCTGACATTAAATTTATCTTCATAAGTAAAAGAGCTAGTAACTCTTAATTTTATATGCTTATAAACAAGAAAGTAATTAAATTGTCTCAGTTCTGACTGCATATTAAATTGAATGAGTAAAGAAAAATCTTTCACTCAACTTTTCTGCATTACTGTTGAGTTTTCTTTCAAGTCCCTACAACAGGTTTTTGAGAAGACTGGGGTTTTGACACTATTTCCTGACACTGATGCATCAGAGAAGTTAATAACTTATAAGAGGCATCAAGGGGAAGGTGCAACTTACAACCTGTGAGTCATTAGCAGCACCTTGAGATGACAGAAAAAGCTAAAACAGTGTCAGCTCTCTTATGGAGCAGATCCAGATACGCAAATGAAATGTCCTCGTGTGAGACAACAGGCTATGAATGTGTCTGATAACAGCCCATAAAGAGAGCTGGGGACTCTCATTGGGGCAGAAGGAAAGTTTCTCTTCAACCCAAATACATCTCCATTGCACAAATCCTGCATTAACAGCACACACCTAAACAGACATGATGAGAATTAAGGAGTAACCCAAAACCATCCCTTACATAAAACACACGTAAAAAATTTTCTTCCGTTGTATTTTACCAGCAAATATTTCAGTTTAAAGAAATAGTGATAGATATTTGGGATTTGAGTTTCCAAATATTTAGAGAAATAACTTCTCTGAGCCCTGTGGTTAATGTTACTGAAGTCACCTATTGTATGCTAATATACCCAGCTGCTGGAGCACGTGCAGGATGAGACACTTCACTCATTACATTCACAAATAGCAAGGCCAGCAGGGACCATTACAGTCTGGGCTGACCTCCTGCATAAAACAGGCCATCAAATTCCAAATGGAATATAATTAGGGTTCTCAGGTCTAACTGATAACAGCAGCAAATGCCCCATGGAGACTTTAAAAATGTGTCAGGCAAATTTACACATTGAAGGTATGCTTTGATGTATGTCACTGAAACATCACCAGAGCTAAGCTCATTCATGCCCAGAAGATCCTGGAATTTTTTTTATTATGTTTAAAAAGCTGTTCCTGACAGTCTTCCTGCTTCGGGGAAAGCTGCAAGGACTCTTTATTGCTCTTGTCTTTTCTTAATATTTTTTAAGCCCCTCTCCAGGCAATGGCCTAAGATATTTTTCTGGTTTTGTTATTTGCTTGCCTGAAATGACTGCGAATATGGTGCCTCAGGGTTCTGCAAGCTCTCCAAGGACAGAAACTGACACAGCATTTTTTATTTTTTAACCCTCACCAATATCAATAGCCTCAATCATGTTGGTTTTTCTCTCCTTTTTAATTACTTTTAGCTAAGTGGGCTTGAAAAAAAGCCCTTCAATTAACCCTTACAAAGATATTTCAATTTTTAGTAGTATTTAAACCATTGAATCACTTATGCCATCACCCAAATTGGCTGTGCTACATTTTTCTCCCCAGTGGAAAAATTATTTCTCGATAATCATTAGTGTCGTCAAATTACAATTCCATGGAGAGTCAGATCATATGAATATGCCAATGAACATATAATAGTGAAAGATGAATGGCAAGTTGCCCTGGACTTCCTGGGGTTTGAGTTTCTTATCTGTTTTGGTATATTTGGCTGTTTTAAGGCTTTTACTAATATTTTGTGGTTATTCACAGGAAGGTTGAAACTTCTTTCAGGAATTAACAACAGGGAAAAGAGGTCTCATCCTTTTGGTACCACCTTATTCTTCCATAGTGATACTACTGAAGTGCAGCTGTAACAATAATCTTCAGCCATTTACCAGCAGGGACCAAACCACAGCCTGAGCTCGGCCTAAACTCATATCCTGCCTCAGTGAACAGGTACTGAAAAGCATTTTTCAAGGTGATCATAAGTTTGTGTAATTCTGAGCAGTAAGTGTGATATTTAGGTAAGTAATTTATGCAATAGTATCATGAGACACTACACACATGATATTTCCCCTGTGGAGGCACTGATGCTTTGGGTAAGAATGTAGAAACTGGTATAAAGAGTTGAAAGCAGCAAAGCCATGTGATTTATATTGGTTCCCATCCATTAAATATTCATGAACATGGTATGATATTCATTAATTTGGCACAGATCAAGCTTCCCTGACTGACCAGCTTCAGACTTCTAGCCAAACAATTCTTACAGTTAAACATTTTCCTAAATGTGACGTGATTTATTTAAAGAGATGTTTTCAAAATTATACAGTTACTGAGACTTTATGTATCACATTTCAGCTTTAAAAACTTGGTGCCTTCCCTTCCTCCCTCCAGATCTGCCCTGGTTATGAACTCTGGGTGCTGTGGTTTATGGTGGCACTGCTGGGACACAGCTTCAATCAGCCTACACTGTTGCTGTCAGGTGCTGCAGCCGATTACCTAAAATGTAAATGTTTTAAGAAAGGCAGCACCTTTTGTCAGGACCAAAATGATTTCCAGCCTTCAGTTCATAGTTTCAGAACCAGAAGCGCATAACTCAAAAACATTAAACACATAGTAAAAACATCACATGTTGATTTACACATATATATTGACTAATGCTATCAGTGTAGTATTTACCTCAGTCAATATTAAAAGATGCTACTAGTGATTTAAATGTTGAGTAGTCAAATGTTTGCATTCATAAGCATGATTATCTGTTAGCTGTTCCGCTAACTTCCTCCGCACAGTGAATGAATTTGGTAGGAACATTTTGCTACCAAACGTCTTCCTATCTCCATTTATATTCAAGAGTCCATTGCTCAAACTAATGCCAAAATATTTTATAACCCACCTGTACAAGTTCTACATACGAAAACCTTTTTGGGAATTCTCACTATGGGATAGACCTGGGTATTTGGTGCTAATAATGAAAAAAACAGAAATTGCAACAGGTTGTATCTAAGCAAAATTCCTTTCCTGATGTGCAATGAGTGGGGATTTCTGTTACACACTGACTCATCCCATCTCCAAAACCACTGCAATAAGTTGCAACTCCAAAGATGCAGTAATTAATTTCAAGCTCACCTTTTCCTTCCCTTCATGACAAACTCCCTGTAATTCACTCCTTCATTCAACTTCAATTCACTACTATTACAATATATTCCTATTTCTGTAATGCTCTTCTCCCTTTCATCATAAGTCTTATCTGAGCTACCAGCCACCATATTATTTGCACACTTTGCAAGAGAAGGAGCAGATTTATGTTTATGTGGGCTGTACCATCTAGTCAGCAAAAGTAACTTTTAATTCTTCATCCAAACACCACTTGCATTTTGCAGCCTCAATTGCTGCACTGGACTATGAAAGTTACAGACTATTTCACCTGCAATAATTTACCAGGCAAATTACGTTGCTATTGTTTGCTACTACTTATTATTTAGTGCCTCATAGATAAGTTACAGTATTTCTAGAGAAAAGTATCTGCTTAATTCATGCATCTTTATATACTGGAACATAACCACAGCCTA
This sequence comes from Neopelma chrysocephalum, assembly GCF_003984885.1. Classification (NCBI taxonomy): domain Eukaryota; kingdom Metazoa; phylum Chordata; class Aves; order Passeriformes; family Pipridae; genus Neopelma; species Neopelma chrysocephalum. The sequence goes on along the minus strand of NW_020897727.1, from coordinate 556,108 downwards.
AAGGCAAACAATGCCAAACTGAACAAAGTCATTTTATTGTTCTAATAAAATTATTTGCATTGTTGCAGACGTGGCCAAAGTTTTAATTGGATGTGGCCTGATGAGCTGCATTACACACGCATCCCCATGGCCAACAGATGTAGCTTATATGGTCAGTTCATAACAACACAGTTCAACTACCACAGGAACTGACCTATTTTGAAGGATTGAGAAAAAAAAGTCTCCTCTGTCTTTTCTCACCAGCTTAGCCTTGCTAGCAATAATTCTCGATGCCTCAATTGTCCCAGATGCTATCAGGGAAATTGCTTTTCAGTATTCAAGAAAAAACCCAAGAATGCTTAATGTTCCAATGTTATGCCCAAGATGCCATCTTGAAATTACAGTCTCTCCTGGAGCTTTAACTGGACAAGGACTCACTGCCTCTGTAAGTGTTCACTCCATGAACATGATCTGGGAGTTTTCTGACAAGACTCAGCCAGGAAACTGAAGCTTAAACAAACTATCTGGGATCGTAAAACTTTTTCTTTTTTTGAAAGCTTAGACATTGTGTGCATTAAACTGACAAGATATCACATTTCTTATAATACATTGCCACACCGCGATCCTTGCGTGAGCTCACTTTGAAGCCGTGGGAATCACACAATTTGAATACACATTTTGTTTGTGGAGTTTTTTGCTTTGGTTTTTGTTGCTGTTGTTTCTGACAGGCAAGAGACTGTTTTCACATGCTTTCAAGTCTTAAACTGCACAGGCATCTTCTTCCTTCTCAAACTTTCTCTCCTGGTCCTACTTTTTCATCTAAAAGATGCATTTTCTATCACCTCAAAACTGGTTCCTTTTCTCAGCCTCCCTTCCCTGCTCTGGATCAGGGCTGCCTCAGCTGCAGCAGGAGTGGGCTGAGCACTAGACAGCACAGGACCAAATGCATAAAGCTCTTCTATAACTGAAACTCTTGGAAGCAGCGAGGACACGAACATGAGTAGTAATTTGGGGAACTGCCCCTTCAACTTTTTCTAAATCTACTTTAACAAACCTCCTTATTTCCCCTTGATTTAAGGGATTGTTACACACAGTAGCTTCTCAGATACATTAGCCTGCAAGTGAGGGTAGAGAGGATTGATAAATCACAAAAAATGGCTTTAACGAGGGATAATTCACATAGGCAGGGGAAGCAAGTTCCTTGTGCGTCCTGAGGAGAACACAAAGGGAATGCTTCATAAATCTTCAGAACATTAATGAATAAGGTTCTAACTTCTACAGATTTTACAACTCTAAAATGAAAAATATTTATACATAATAGAATTAACTCCTGTAAAAGTAAGATTTACTTATTCATAAATTAGAATATCATTCCACTTCCTATCACATTACTTGCAAATAAAAACAATTTCCTGCTCAACTACTGCATAGCAGCAGTGCCTGAAAATATTGTACATTTATTACAGACAGAAGCTGTCTATATTATATAGCATAGGCAGCAACACAAATATTCTAGCCCAAACCTTGGCAAGACCCTCAGCTTAGCTTGGGTAGAGGAAATTGTATTTTTGTAATCTTTAATGAGTAAACTTCAGTCAGATCTCCTCGCCAGAGAGTTGTCACTTGAAAATCTTTGGATCTTTCCTCACTTTTGAGCTAAAAAGCAGAAAAATCATCCAGATTTAGCAAAGCACAAACCAAGAAAAACTAAATTATAGTTTAACTGGGTGCCTATGCTAGATACTTGGCAACACATTGACAAATCTGAGGTCTGAATCTTCAACATCTATACACATCATGAAATCATTCTGCCAGTGGTACGGAGCGAAAAGTGGGTATAAAATGCTCCCCATATGACAAAGGTAATAGCTCACAGCACAGCAGGTACTAAATCCAGTATTAACTACTTACTGCACAGTGGGGAATGGGCTAAAAATACCCTTTGAAGAGGGACAGCAAGTTCCAATCCCCTTATTGGGGCTTGACCACAATCAAGATTTAGAAGAGAAACAGGAAGGAATGGGGCGAGGAACTGAGCTTACTCTGATCATAAAGATCAACTCCAGAAATAATTTTGAGGGAGGAAACCCAAAGCAATTTTCCAGGTGATTGAGAAGAGCATCTCTTCCTATTCAGCACAGAGAGAGCTTCTTCTGCAGTGCAGGCACATAAACTAGGCAGAGGGTTGTATTCTCAAACACCCCTTAAGGTACTGCTCCCATAGGCCTTACTAGCACGTGTACGTAGAGGGATACTCTCTCCTTTATTTGGAACCTGGTCCCACACAGACTCAGCCACATGCTTGTGATTAGACATTAGAAATAACACTTTTTGACCCCAGTGAAGCTACTCCATGTGTGAATCTTTGGGGCTAGGCTGTAATCTGTTGCTGGCTGGCTCAGTCTCATTCCAGGAGATGTGGGAGTGGGAACTGGAAGACTTGGAAAGGGCAATTACAATTCTCAGTAGTCAAAAGGTCCTCTCTGTTGTTTTCAGTTGCCATAATTACTGTGGAAACATCTTGGGTAAATAAGAGTCAGATTCACAGCAACTGGCTTTTGCATACAACGAGGTCATGAAGCCCATGGTATGTTCTGGAGCACCAGACACAGCTTTACTGAAGCACTGCTGAGCCACAGGATGTGACTGCAGCTGCTCAAACCCTCCTCTACTTCTGCCCCAAGTCAAAGTAAAGCAACATTTGGCCCAGATATCGGGTAGGGCCTCAAATTAGAGGAGATGGATTTGTTCTCTAGACAGAAGATTCCTTAATACAAAATAATATATGTGCACCCATTTATAACAGGTGTTTAATCTGTGACAGCTTTTCAGGCCAGTAGAAATTCTATAGCATTCCTTCTTCCTTGTCACCGTTATAATATTTTTAAATGTTGTTTTTCTTTCCCCCATTAAAAGGAAAACATTTCTCAGAAGCAGTAGTGGGCTGCTAGGGCTATAAAACAAGTTTGCACAGACCTGTAACACGTTGAGCCACAAGACATGACAGAGTGTGTTTTATGGGGCAATTAATACTTGCCTTGGGAGCACTGTGAGGTATGAAACCGTGTCAAACACACCCTGGTATATCTGAATGCAAGTTGTAAAGCTGCATTTTGCTTCTTGAAAAATAATTGTGGAATTAGCTTGTTGATTTTTAACTTGCCCCAGATAAACAAATGGAACCTTTCCTCCAGGAGCCATGCTTAGAGCAGAACAACAGCAGGAAGGAGCACTAACAGCAGAAGACACCAATTTCTAACCTATGTTTGTGTTCGTGGTCTTGATTTTTTGGGTTAACATTGTTATGTTTGCCAGTACAACCTCACTTCCCTAACCTCTCCTGTTATGGATCTTATTCCACAGTTTTTTCTGGGTTCTTACAGATGCTTTTCAGAGCATCTCCTATGTGCATCCCAGTGCCAGCATTTACACAAGTGCAGGGCACAGGGTCATCACATTATCTGCAGCAGTTACAACCCTGTTAAAATAGCTGGCCAGGGTGTACATTCATATCTTATAGTCCTTACTTGAACATTGGCTTTAGCTGTTCCAGGGTTTGGAATAGGCAGCTGCAGTTTGGCTGGGGGTAATCCTAGAGAGCCTCCCTTCTCGCTGTGAAAGGGAGCCAGGCTGCCAGGTTTATAAAGCACTTCAAATCACAGTGTGCACAGGCACAGCACAATTTCTACAACTGCTTCAAGTTCCCAGCAATAGTCTGGAATGGAATGCAGAAGACTATATAATTCATGTACAATAATGGGACTGTTTGTGGAAGAATGGGAACCAAAACTAGGTCTGAAAGACCCGTTACTTGGCTTGAGCCCCAAACCCCTCTGTTTTGAGATTAAGGGCAGCACTTCTCACCAAGGAGGTCCCAGATCTGCTCCTGTGACAGGCACAGAACCACTGCTCTGGGCTTTAACAAGTTAGACACTACAGGTAGTAGCAAGCTTACGAAGGTAAATCAAGTTTCCAGATAGAGATATTTGTCTCCATTAATCTGGCACCACTGCTCACTAATAAGTCATATTAAATAGATGTCAAGGAATATCAATTTCTTTGATTTTTTGGATCCAATTAGAACATAAGATGTAGGCATAACAATACCAGTACTTTTCCATAACAAGTTAGCATCTACATTCCTCCTGCATCCCATTAGACATCTTCACACGTACTAGAGATGACACACTGTGTAGTAAGGAGGTCAAAACCCTAAAGAAAACTATCCAAGAATATTGGAAACACTAGTGGCATTTGACATAATTTATTGCACTAAGGAACTGGGGAACAGGAAAAGGTTGATGTAGTAATAACATTAGCAGGAACTATAGTCCATGCAAGCCAGTGCTAAATAAAGTGCCAATCAATAGCTCTTTTATTAGTAGGTACAATCAATGTACAGCAGGCAGGCCTGGCCAATTAAGCTTATCGACTGACCAAAGAGTAGCAGGAAGCATTCTTTCCTCAGTTTTGTTTTCCTTTCTGTAAGTGAGAAATGAGCTCCAGTTTTATCACTGGATTCCCACCATGGCATCTCCAGGAGTTCCTGTAGAGTGGAAACGCTGACAAAAAGCAGGCTTGAGCTATCTTGGTATCCTCTAACCCAGGGTCAGCCACAAGAGCCAATATAGTCAAGGGTCACTTACAAAGTAACTTTTTTTTCTACTGACTGTATGAAGTTAAAATGTTGTTCTTCTAGATGAAGGGGAGAGAACTGGTAAAGGCAGAAAGCACAGTCCCTTAGCAATGCTTAACCATTAACAGTCCTGTAAAACCCTAGGAAATTAAGCCTATTTGTTTCTAATTCCCATATGCACTGCCTGAAATTAGTAAACCTCCCCATGTGGAACAATTCCTGTATCTTTCTTAAAGGAAAAAAAACAAACAAAAAAAAAAGGGCCAAAACTACAGCTACAGTAAAAATTACACAGAATTTAAAGTCTCGTATTGTAACAGCTGCTGAAAATAACAGGAGCTTTAATATTCAACTCTGACTCACCGTGCAGATGCAAATAGGATATTTATCCACACCACCACTCTCCCTTGCTGTTCTGATCCCCCCTTCCTTCGTTATCTCTTTCAAAAGGAAAAAGTTAGAAGCCAGATAAGATGTGGGTTCTCAGCATGATCAAATAAACACCATGTGGTGGTCACAGGGAAAGAAAACACATTGTAGGAATGAATGGTAAAGATTACATTTTACAAAGATTCACATACAAAATTAGCAGCCCAGATGCCAATTTCCCATTGATGTCAGCTAGATGGGATTTCTGTGGCCTGGCTTCCCAGCAGGCAGAGTGCTGCATCCACCCCTGCAGTCAGTCAGGATACATCTATCTGCACCTTTAACTTATTATTGGAATTCAGTGAATACAGCATAGTTCACCAGGTTTATATCCCTTCAGGTCTGGCACATTTAGGGCTTTACAGGTATCTGACACCTCAAAAAAGTCAGGGGAAGAGGGGGCAGATTCCCAGCACGTTTGACTACAGGCACTACAGGACAGGCCACTTTTCAGTTTCCTGTCAGACAGTTCCCCAGCTGTATCCAATTCAGAAAAATATTTTAGTAATCAGCAGAAGACACCTTTAGCATCAGTCAGACACTACATTGCTAACGCTACAGGCGAACATCTCACTTCTTATATTTATGTTGTTTACTATTTCCTTTTGCTTACATATGAAAACTTAACCTAGAAGATTTAAAAGAGCAAATCAAATAACTCTGCATCCTATCTAAATGTCACAAGGTTCAGTCTTTCCTGCTGCAACTCAAACCAGCTCTTACTGCATGGACTGCAACTCCACTGTATGTTCCTGATCCTACTTTTAGCACCATGGCCTCTGCCAAAATTCATCATTCATCATGCAGAAGCTGCTTTTATTCACTGGTCAAAAATCAACTTAACACAGTAACTCATTTGCTTGCAGTTTTCCTTGCCTACATTTGTCAGACACTAAATACTGGAACTCCTGGCCCACCATATTATGACAGTTTAAGCTGAAAAACAAGGCAATGAATAAAGGGGAGGATAACAATGCAAAGCACACATTTCCATTTCACCTTTTACATGACAGTTCATAGGAATTTAGAGAAGACAAGACAGGAGCTTATCTTGGACAGCACTAACAACCTTCAGGGATAGTATAAAGTAGCTCAATTTTTCAAAAGTGTTTCAGTCAACTCCTCTGGTTCAGCTTTCCAGGACCTCAAGAGGTTGCAGAGCTTCTAAAAACTGAATAGCAGAAAAAGAGCTCAGAATTTAGAAAAGTAAAGTTGGTCCTTGTTTTGGCATAGGGAAAAATTAGATCATCACTAAGAGTTAATTTGAATCCTGGTTTCTTGTGAAATGCTTAATAAGACATTTGTGAGAACTTTGTGACAATTGTAAACACTGTTTTAGTTTGCAAAGGTCTTCTATACCTAAATTCTTTTAGGGAGAGAAGGAAAGTAGATTTTTGAACTTTCAGATTTTCTGTGTTTATCTTCAGGTTTTTGTGAAGTCAACCCTGATTCTGGAGTTTTGCTATTATTTTGAGCCCATATCTTAGCTCAAAGCACCAGGACACTCACCCATAATGCTCCACTCTAATTCTTAGGTCAGCCAGGGCTCCCACACATTTGCATCTTTGTTTTTATTTTAAGTTAAATTCTCCAGCCTAAACCTTGAAGCCTGACTAAAGGAGCTAACCTTGTAACAGGCTGGGTGAAGTCACCTTTGCCAACAAATACAAAGTTTGTTAATATTGCTGAACAAACTCAATATGGAAGAGCACTTCAGGATTTGGGGTGTTTTTTTCTGAAATGGTGAGAGGGCCCCACATCATGGCCAGAAATACCTTCTGGACTTCCATTCAGAAATCTGCCCTTTTGTCAGAAAGAACATATTCCAACTAAGATACAGGACTACACACTCAACACGTTGTCAACTAGAGTCTGTAAAGATATATGCTACAAATCCTACTCAGTTGTTCAGAAGAATCCTCGTTGAAATTGCCTCTTTATGAATCCACTTTAGTGTTAAAAAAAACCAAATCCAAACAAAAAATCCCACACACCAGAGAGATCTTCAAGAAACAAGAACTTCACATGGAGGCAACTTGTGTGAAGGTGGAAGGTGGAGCCTGCGAAGCTCACCACTCTTCCTCCTACTGTTTTACATGCTCTGTGTCTCTTCCACTGTTATGTTCCCTTCTGAACTGCACAACAGATGGGAGCAGTTGGTTTTTAAAAGGTTTTTATTTTCTGATTTCAATTTTTCATGTGTCTTTTGAATTTGGCACAATACCATTCTCTAGTCAAGAGGAGACATTGTGTTAAGCTTAATTATCAAAGGCTGAAACCCAGCAAGCAATCAATCATTTAGTGACACACTCATGCTTTCACTGTTTTGAAAAAATATTTTTTTGTGGCTATTGAAAAAAGAAAAACTGTCAGAGACAAAACTAGAATCTCTCATTTTGCAGCATATGAAAATATCAAGACTGTGGGGAGATGAGTGAAGAATGTTCATTTGTTTTTTCTGAAACTAAATCCAACTCTTTTTGGAATGTGAGCCCGGAAGTTGTGTAAGATGTATTTTAGTGTAAACATGATCTTTCTGTCAAGGTTTGCCTTATAATTGAGGCTGAACAGTCACAAAACTTGTTTCTAAATGACTTTTCTAAAGAGTCAAGGTTACTTTGTTCTCTAATTTTTTTTTAGTCTTTCTAACCCCCCTCTTTTTTTGTTTTTCCTTTTTTTTTTTTTTTTTACTGCCAGATAAGTGCTCTGGCAGCTGCATTCCTGGGGAACACTGACATCCAGTGGAGAGCTGGGGTCATCCCCAGAGCCCAGGCAATGGCCCCCAAGTCAGCATCTCCCCCCAGGACTCTGACAGCTGTAGGAGATGCCTTGAATTACAAACTCCAAGCCTCACCTGCAGACAGCAGCACAGTTCAGCAGCAACAGCCTGAGTGACCTTCAGCTGTAATAGTTATTTTGTCTGCTAAATTCTCATAAAGGTGATCACATTCCTGGCCACATTATTTCCAGTGGTTTACTTGTAAAGCTCAGATGTGGGGTTTGTTTGGTTTTTTTTTCAGTTGAGGAAATGTTGAAAGAAAAACTTCCTGTATCCACTGACCAGCAACTACACCATGTTTGCTTCTGCTTTTTCAGGGATACAGGATAACAAGTTCCATGTGTTTAAACAGCACTGTATTTCAAATGATAGTGTACAGTCAACAGTTAACATTGTTTTTCTTTGGATAAACAGAGTCTCTGTGAGGTCACTCTGGTGTTATCACCTAGTATAAAGACATCTGATATCACTAGCCTGACCCCAATCACCATGTAGATTCATTTGCAAGCTTATTCAAAAACCCAGCCAAATAAAATCATCAGGCCAAACTTGGTCTGCAAAACAGGTTCATGAAACCAATATAAAAGTGGAATTGTCTTCTTGCTCCTTTGCAGTAGCACCGTAGATCCATTCTTTGCATTCTCCTTTTTATATGCTGCATTGCTGAGGAACATGATAGATAGCTGCAACAGCAGAGCACTACAAAAATCACATTGCTGGTACCATTGCCTCACAATCAGGGTAAACTCAAGCTTGAAGAAAAAACAGCTGCACTGCAAGCTACAACCAAGAACCCTTTTTCACAGAGAAATGGTTGAAGTTTCTAAGCTGGTTTTCTTTCTCCACTGTGCTCCAGTACAAAGCTTCAAAACATTTCATTCTTCCATCTCCAAAAGGGACAGAGTAACCCCATTAAAACTGCAAGGCTAACCACAAGCCTGAGTCGTGAGGAACTAGGTTTTTATTGAGTCCCACAGAGGGAACATAAACCTGGGACTCCCATGTCCCAGGGGACATCGTTGCAGCTATTTTGGGTGAACAGCCCCATTTTGCTCCCTTCCTTATTTTAGGCCCAACACACTCTCAGACAGATCCATTTTCACAAGAGGTGCTTCATTGCATCAGCATTTCCAAAGGCATCTTTTATCAGAAGTTTCCAACCAGCTCCAATTGACTGTATTTACCTTCTGACCAAGAAACAAGCCACACTGTGCTTTTTTTTCCACAACATGTAATTTTAAACCAACTCCAAAAGGTTGTTGTAAAAATCCTCCAGATTTTCATGGGTAAAAATGAGATCAAGTTGTGTCATGTGCTTCTTGGCTTGCTGTAGTACAAGTAACAGTGCAGTTATATCCTCTGCATCCCACACTGAGAAAGCATATGCTCCAAGTGGTTTCCTTCAGTGCTTCCCTATCAAGAGCAATACTTCAGGACAGCCTAACCACTATCACATTTGCTTCAAAAGGATTTGTTCATGTACTTAAAAGTAGCAGCAGGGAGTGGAGACACTCTGGAAGGATGTACCAAAACCAATGTTAAGCCAAGCCGCTGCTCAAGCACTTTCCACAGCTGGGACCAGGGAACATGCCAAACAATCGACCTTTGTCTTCCAAAAGGAAGAGTCCCTGCTCCAAAGGTGAATAGGAGACACCTGTTCACTCATGAAGGTATGACAATAAAAATCATAAATCTCCTGCAGAGCTTATACTATTTAATCTATTTTTCAAAAGAATACAGAAAGATTTGAGTGCTACGACAAAGTGTTGCTTTTCTCCCTGTAGCAAGGCTGGCTAGTTCTGTCTTATTAAGGCAGGATATCTCCTTACTGCCTGACTTTTGATACACAGGTTAAGTAATGAAAAAAAAAAAATCTTTTTATTAAAAAACAGGTTCTCAGTGCATCCTTTCAAAGGAAATAATAGTGGATGGCTCTCACTTCTACAGCTAACAAACTATGTGGTTTCTTTTATGAGCTAAATGAAAGGAACATACAAAATAATCATTATGGATTTGTATGAAATTACTGGGTATGGAATGCAGTAAATCCCCAAACAAGCTTTAACTATAGCCTGTAAGGTATAATCATCAGGTAAAACTGCAGACTATCTTTTTGTAAGATGGAGCAGAAACCTAATATTTTATCGGAAACCTTGATTTATGTTTAATAGCTCTGCTACCTACTAAAAAAGATCTTGTATTAGCAAATGGGTACAGATCCAGTCCATTAGCTTAGGACAACTGAAAAACTCAAGGGTTTTGTGAACTAATGCAATAAAATATCATTAAATACTGTAGCATGACAAGACAGACAGAAGGTTTGAGTTGAAAGTCAGGAGAAGTGTTTGAAATGAAGTAAAATGTACAATAGATATGTTTAGGTACATCTGGCTTACATTTGCAGTAGGTCGTCAGAGGACCTTAGTGTCTGTGATGTAAATGAATAACAGAGCCCTCAACAATTTAACTGTCATCAGTATAAATGCTTTAACTGGCACAGTAAAGCAAAGCTCTGGGCCTCTTTCTAAATCTCCATAAGCTCCTGGTCTGAATTATAAACTGGGGCTGCATTACCTGAAGATGAAAGCAGCCAGGTCAATTCACTTAAAACCAGAGAATTACCACTGCAAAGCTGTGATGAGCAGCTAAGGAGCATGTGTGTGTGCGTATGTGCGGTTGTGTTTGTAATGTACAGTTTCACAGAGACAAGAGGAACCTCTGGCTGCTCAGCGATTCCAAACCCAGATTCAAAGGTTTGGTGGGAAGGAAGGTAACCATTTCATTTTCAACTATCTGAAGTTCCCAAACAGTCAGGCTAAAGATAAGCCACCAGAACTAAATCTCCATTAAGATGAGGTACACTACTGCAAGGAAAAAGAGTTGCTTCCATATAAGCTGCTCTAAGCTCACTCCTCACAAACACTTCCCTGTCAGGCAGCACCATCCCATTGAAGAAGTCTGGCTAACAAGCTCTGACACTGACTTAAATGGCTTTCACCAAACCCTCTCTCTCCCCTTTGGCACACTTCTTCCATCTTTTTTAAGCTTTCAGATCACCAGTTTTGGAGAGCAGGAATTATCACCCCATGTTCTATAGCATACATAGCACAACACCAGCACAGATCCCAAGTCACGGTGCACCCTATAATCAACAGCAGCCAAGTATAACTCCCCTCCACTCACCTCACTTACCTTTGTCAATCATTTCAAGGCCACGGATCCCACACAACTGCCCAATAGCAAAGAGGGTGACAAAACCCTAACAGATTTCACTTCTTTGAAATATTTTGGGTTAGATATACTGAAGAGAGTTTGTTCGGGCAAGTAAAGGCAGTTAAGCTTAGAAAGATGCGAAGGCAGATCGATCACGTTAACTGTGATGTGACCAAGTTAGCATATTGTCACCATAACCTTCTGGGCTCAAGATGAAATTGTTTCCCTCCCCTCCAACAAACACATAAGATGTTCACTTTTACAATAAATTCCAAACAAATTAATGGATTCCAACATGCATCACCAAATTTATATTTCCTCCTCCACAGAGTCCTACCCCTGTAAGTAATCCTTAAAATTCGTCATGAAGCTTTCAAAACAATTTATGCAAACAAACATCAAGCAGAGCTATTTGTATTGGCAGCACATTTCACTTAACAACCTACAACAAGGAACAGATGGTCTGAGCTCTGGAAACAGCTACAAAGAAAACAGTAGGAGCAAGTCCATCAGAAGCACTTTTTTCCCCCAATTTTGTGAAGATTACAGACTTGTTCTTGTTTATTTCTTTGATTAGGCTGTTATTTTATGTACTCATGAATCCTTTCCTTGCATTTCATGGAACAAATCCACCAGAAGCACATTCCCCAACTGTGTATAGTTACAGAAGCAGTGCTTTAAGAACTGAACTATCTGTTCCTCACTGATCCAGCACTCTCTAAAGTGGCAGGGAAGAAAGCAAAACAACATGCAGATGTTGTACAAGGGATTGACAAATTTAAGGCAAACCCTCTTAACAATTCATAGTTCTCTTTATCCCTTTGCCCATCCCTTCATTTCCAGCATTAAAACAAGCAAAAGCAGATGATTCACACAGTCACACCAATTACAGATCACTTGGTGCTATTAGTCTTGCAAGATGGGATGGTCTCCTGCTTCCCCATTTCTAAGGGGACCTTCATCTCATGAAGATGGATTACAAGAGGCTCAGCCCAAGCAGGATGCTGTGGCTCAAGGAGAAAGGCAGCAGGATGAGTAATCCCTACAGCACAACAGGCAGGGGCTGCACTAGCTAAGAAGCTTTGTTTATGCCCACATCAGGACCAGAATATTCTTCAAGAAACAAGAAGGCCACAACTGCTTGAGAGGCACTCCAACAGGTAAACATCAGTAATAGTTACTCTGATGAAGCAAAAAATACCCCAATGACATTCTTTAATGGAAATATGTTTTTCCTGTATCAAAATAAATAATAGAAAAAGTCTTACAAGAAGTAAACACAAGTAAACAAACTTTTTTTTTAAAGTCCATCCCTGATCACCAGTAATCATAATTTCTTATTACTACCACCATCATCAAATTCACTGTCACTAGCATCTGTGCTTTCTTCACAGGGATTTGTATGAATTCATCTGCAAATGCTCTCACCTAGGCCTGGATTTAATTTGGGTAACATTAGGGACAGCCAACATGCTGCATAGATATCAGCCCACCAGCCAAAAACACCCCCTTGGAGGCAAATTAGCACCCTAGAGTTACACAGGGACGAATATGGACCATGATGTTAAAAAAAAAAAAAGAACAAGTAATGAAGGACTTTTGACCAAAGAGACAATCATGACATCTTGAAGCAACAATAAAAAAAAAAAAATTAAAAAAAAATTCTTTCTGAAGGGCATTAACCTGGGTGGAGACAGAGGTCAGTTTGGAAGGGTTCAGCTTTGAGAACTGAAACCATTTTAATTTCAGTGGAACAAAGTCAAGGACAAAGCAGACCAAACTGACAGCTTAATAGGACCTTTGAGTATGACAGTTGAATAAAATTTGTTCCACACAGCACTATAGTTTCAGTTTTCATACTCCTGTTAGAGGAACGGTTTTATATCAGGTTGACTACAAAGCTGTTTTTATTGGCCGCTTTGGTGAGCTGTGATTGCCAGTCCTTACATACAATAAACACCTTCTGATGGAGCACTTCACAGAGCAAGTGACTAGAACACTACTGAGGAACAAAACCAAAAATATCAGAACCAGTCTCTTCCTTATTGCTTATTTTTTATGTGTGTATATATATATATATACTGCCATCATAGATCCAAGCTTTTCTTTTTGGGAGAAATAAAGATAGATGCTGCAGCAAAAGCCCAGGTAGCCAACATACATACTTTCAGTGCAGCTTTTCCCATTACTCATCTGACAGTAAGAAGAAGAAAGCAAACTCAAGCAGATGATAAAGCTAAACTAACAGTGCTGTTGAGCAAAAGGTGTCTCAGGGAAAACAGCTGGAGAAGAGTATCTGAACGAGCTTTGCCATGTAGTCACTGTTCCTAGGTGTTACATGCAAAGAAAAAAGTCAAGAAAATGTAAAAGTTGATTTTTCAGGATTTAAACTGTCTGACTGCAGTTTAAACCAATTTGAGAGTAGGTACAACTCTTAGTTCACCATCTGACCCTGTAACATGATACCCAAACCGAGCAAACAGTTTGAAGTTCACTTCAGATTTCTTCATTTGGAGGATTACGATGAAGCATTTCCTGAGATGTCACAATTTAAACAGTTAATGGCATGTGACAACCAAGTGCTTTTACATTTTACATCTAAAGTTGCAAACACTTGGCCTCTCCCCCAAGCAGAGAAATATGTGGCAGCCCCAAGAGCTTGACATCTGGGGCCCCATCAGACTCTCCTTTTCCTTTTGCACTGGATGCAACCAGGAGCTTGCTCATTGCAAGTGGAAAAAAACCTTCTTTACCAATGCCTCTCAGCAAGGGGCTGTGGGGCTGCAGTGGGATCATGGAGAAGGCAGAGAGTCACTGTCTGCCCACAGCACACTTATATATCAAGACTGGGTCACTCTGACTTCACAAAATAAGCTGGTTAATGCCTTTTCCCACTCACTTTTTTCATAAGGTGCGTGTGGAATGACATGAAAAACATCCACCAAATCACAAGACAAGGCAGGGTTTCAAAGGCACAAGTGGAAGTAGATGCCTAGACCTTCTGGTCATCTCCCCCAGGTGTGTCTTAAGGATTTTCGACTCAATCAAATAAAATGGCACCATCAGGCAAAAAAAGCTGCCATTTCACAAAGTACCTGCCCAGGTTTCCCCAGCACCTCCACAGGCTGGAGGTCAGCAAGGCCACTGTGTTTTAGGGAGGACAAGCCTTTTTGGATCAGAGTCCTTTCTAGAGAAGGCTGCAAGTTCTGGAGGCGTTGAAAAGCATGTGTATGTATTATGCGTAGACACAAAAATAAAAATCAAACTTTATTGACAACCAGTGAAGTTTTTGGTTCAGTGTAATCTCTATTTTAGTTTGAAAACTTGCCTGTGTACTTCTTTCTAAGTCCACAATATAGTTTATGAACTACTCTGACCCAAAGTATCACCCTTAATGATATTTAAGCAAGAGGCACCACAACACATACAAATCACCAGGACCCAGCTGCTGAGCACCAGCACTAACACGTGCCCTGACAGGGCTTCTAGGTTTTGCTGAGAATAACAGAGCCAGAACTATCCTTAAGCAGAGTTGAAAAATCAGGATGCTTGCTATTAAGCTTCAAGTTTCCTTCTACTGAAGAAATGCTGTTTCAGCTGAATTCAGTAGAATTACAGGAGCTGATTAGGTTAACCACTGACTGTGTTTCCTGGAGGGCATTTGAGACTATGCTCTGACCTAAATTATTTAATCTTGATCCAGATTTGAACCATTTAATTTTAAGCTCCACATATCTCTGAGAAACAAAAAAACGTAATACAAACTTCAGAGCAGCTTTCAAATTCGAGAGGTAGCAAGGAATAGGCCACAAACACAATTGCTCCCAGTCATTCAGGGCAACAAGAAACAAAGCCTTGCTGCTCCTGCTCTGCCTGGAAAACTTTGTCAGAGTAGGTTGTACAGGAAGGGGACAGGGGCTGATGGCAGCTGGGCACAAGCTGCCTGTTTTGCAGCATATTACAATGTCAGCCAACCCTTGAGCTTCAGAACCCAAGTGAATTTTCTGGCCAAAGGAGAGAAGAGAGGTGAAGGAGCCCAGGCAGTCTCAGGAATCACTCCCTTAGCATGTGAACCCCTGAACTCACTACCTGGCTCCTCCCTGTCCGGGAGAGGGACCAGAATGAGGGTCCCTGCCCTGTCCCGAGTTATTTAGACCTAGTCGAATTTGAACATCGACTCTCCAGACTGAAACATAAACTCCAGCCTGGCTCCAAGATGTTTCCCAATAAAAGCATCATTAAAAGAATTCCAATTACTTTGGTTTGGGATGTTGTTCGTCAGACTGAAGGAAACCAGCCACACTGTGTCAATAATAATGAACTTATTATCCTAGAAAGGATAAAATATTGATCAACTTGCTCACACCTTCCCACAGCTCGCTCAGTACTAGCATCAGATGAAAATACTTCAACCTTGCATGAAAGGGATTTTTAAATAGCACATGAAGTGTGCAAGAGTATTCCTAAACTGCCCAATGCAGCAGCATGCAAAACTATCTACTGTATCTCATAAGGTGTTCAACAAGGTACTAGAAGCTGCATAGCTGTGCTAGCAGGACAACCTTTACAGCTAATCAGCCCAGGAGGAAGCAACATTTACTAATTCAGGCCAAATGGCCCTACACCTTATCTGGAAACGCAGGAATGCATTCACAGAGGGTTCATATGTTTTTCAACTGCTCAACATTGTGCCACATACCTTAAAAAATAGAATTGCTTAATTTATCTCAGGACTCAGTTCAGCATAGGACAGTTTAGTCCAGATATTTTACTACCAACAACACACAAGAGAAGTCCAGTTAAAGTGTAACAGTGAGGGCAGTATAACCTTAGCAGCAATGTGGAAAAAAGACTGAATGAGATGCTACAGCACGTCTCCAACAAGCTTTAGACACATCTTCTCCTCCACTCCCAGACACAGGGGTAACATTTATGACCTCTGGCTGCAGTCAGTGAATGGTGAGAGGTTCACCTGGGCAGCACCATCCCATCCCAGCTTCCCCTTCCTGACAGGATGCCAAAGTATCCCAAAACCGACAACCTGTGCACAGGCCCCCTCCACTCTGGTGCCATTACAGGCTGGTTTTAATTATACCCAGGGCAACACAGCATAAATCCCAAATACACTGAACCTATTTCAGTAAGGGACAGTAATTTTCAGTCTTCCCTTCCCAGCCTATAACCTCAGCTGAGCAATTCTGAAAAAGTCATGTCCTGCTGAAGCAGCCAAGCCCTCTCCCATACACTCCTGACCTACAGATATGCTTAATATGTTAATTTTTGTTTTGGTTTCAGAACAAAACCTGCCTTTTAAATAAAATTTTAACAGATTCTAAACTAGAAACACTGCACTCCCCTGAGGCATTAAAAAATGCAAACTGAAGACTTCCCATGTGTTGGGGTTATTACTTATTTCCTTCTAAAAACAGAAGAAGTGTTGCAACAGTTGTAATGCTCCAGCTCACTAGGCCAAGAAGATGTTTTCTTTCTGCACACTCATTAACCATAGTGTGGAACTCAATAACTGTTCTAATTTCCTACCTTAAATGTTTTTCTTCCCCCCAGTTTTCATTTTATGCTTTACATTTACATAGGACTACACTCCACCACTTACCTTGAGAGTCTAGTTGCTGTCAAACACAATAAAAGGAAAGGAAAAGTGTCTGGAATCACAGAAACTGTAGTGTTGAAAATTTTAATTCAATTTCTAGAAATAAATTTAAGCACTCAAAGCTTTCTTTGTCAGCCACAGATGAGAAATTGATAGGCTTTGAAGGCAAGTAAATGTTTTTTTAGCCAAATCTCTCAAGTAAATATTTATGTTAGATATAATAATAGATGTTATTTCACACCACAAATTAAATACCAGCTAGTTATTAAATCTGGTGCAATGCAACTCTTGGGCACTGCTGCCCACAGTTGGTGCACTGTAGTGAGGCCAGCTGACCTCCAGGACGGTCGGTTCCTGAGCCTCAGCTCCAAACCCAGAGCATCAGTCAAGCTGCTGCCATGGCCTCAGGAGTCCTCAGTTGAGCCCAGATCAAGGACAGACTTGCTCTGCGACACAGGGAGGAATCACCTAACCACACCTGGCTTCTGCTACTTTTGTAAAGTGCTCTTGCCTTCAAGGCCAAAGCACTGCTTTGTCTCTAGTCTGTACAGACACAGAGCCTGGGAAGAGAGAAGAGAGCCCAGTCTGGGAAACAGAGGGGACAGGACACTCCATGCTCTGGGTAGCCCAGCAGCTTCCCCAGCTCAAAGGCACTGGATTACATGTGCCCCTACACGGGTGACACCATCTGTGTTAATTTCTAATAATACACCAATATTTACGTGCTTGATGCATAGCAGAGACAAATATTGCATTGTGCATAACCATCCCAAATCTAAACAAAGCAGCACAAGCTTCCAAAAGTACATGGTCTGCTCAGAGGGGGCTCTAGCAGAGGGCCCCCTTCCCACTCCAGCCCCACTGCAGGGCCAGGCAGGCTGGAGCTGCTCTGCCAAACTCCGCTGTGGCACAAGCACAGCACCAGCTCCAGCAGCACCCTGACACCCTGCAGGAGGGGACAGGGCAGAAGCAGATGTAAATGCTACCTTTTTTTCCCTCCAAGTATCTTATTTGGCTAATTGCACAATCACAAGAAGGCTTCAAAGCATGCCAAAGAGGGGGATAATGATACTTCATGGCTGAAAAGACCTTTCATTTCTCCCTTTCCTCTAATAACCACTGATGATGGACCATTATCCTACCATGTTGCCCTGCCTTGTTGTGTCTTAATGCACGTATTTAACAAGACTACTTATGAGAATAGCACAGGGGATGTCTAATAAGGCAAGATCATTAATTTTGAAAGTACCGCTTTCTCTCTTATTACTGCAAAATTTTTGCCTTCTGCTTTGACAGAGCACAAGGGCTGTAAACCAGCAGGGCTGGACAGTGGGATTCCTTTACTCCACTTGGAGCTGCTTCAATGAATGTAGTAACAATACTCTGTTTATAGCATGTTGTAAAGGCTGTTTTGGATAGGGCACTTGTAAGTCATTCCAAAATGGCAGAAAAGAAAGGGAAAGCTTGGCAGCAAGAGCTGAAGCAGGAGAGGGAAGGGATAAAGCAAACACACTTGGTATCATCCACGTCCCTAGCACAATTACAAATACCCAGGCCAGTGAACGGAGCTGGGGTACATTTCTTAACTGTGTGGGGGGACTCAGATGGCCAGAGAGCCTGGAAACACAACAGAAGTTGTTGGCAGAGAGCAACGCTTTGGCCCAGGCTTGTAGTTGCCCACGAGCAACCCCACTGAACTCAAAGGTAACACCATGTGCTCAAAATCAGGACAGCAGATTTCAAACACACCTCACTAAGACAGAATGACCACAACTATCTGTCCTTTCCAAACTGGAGGCCAAGCAGCAGCCCTGCAGCAGTTGCTGCTGGAAAGGAGCACGAAATCCCATCAGCGAGAAACACTGCGGTGTACAGTCAACAGCACAAGTTATTTAAGCAAGAAATGCTCACACAATCTCCTCTCATTCCTGAAGTGGCATCAATTTTGGAGAACTTCTTAGCAAGACAACGCAATTCTAAAAGCACATTAGATCACAGATTAGCAAGGTGCAAAATAAGGTACATTCTTACTACTGGCAGACTATCATAATATTTTTCTCTGTTCATCAAGATAATAAAACAGAGTAAAGCTTCTCAATTACAAAATTAAGCCAGAATTCTAGCAAAAAGGGGCTAGGAATAGTGGTGCATTTCACTAACTGTCTACTAATGACAATACAAGCACACATTTTCAAAAGAAAGACACATCCATAGTATGATAAATACAATAAGTATTAATTAAATCACTATTAACAATCAAAATCTAATTTCTTTCTGTCACTTTCTGATATCTTAACTAAAGGCATATTTGCAATACTATTATAACGAGTTACACTTTGAGCAATAGAGCTGCTTGCAATAATTCAGAAACATGTACACTTTCATATGAATATATCATGCCTAACTAATGAGATTGCTCATTTCATAACTTCAGTTCCACTTTTATTATTTCATAAAACTGGAAGTCCTTATCCATTTTATGAAAAACACCTTTGTGAAATTCATTAAATAAGCATAAAAAATTCATTAAACAAGTGAATTGCATTCATGGCTGCTTTGATGCAAATGCCCTTTAAGCAATGTAAAACTCCATATTGATTTAACCTTTCATGTTCTGATATTTCCATGTGGAGATATATATATATATAAAAATCTTTATTCAAGGAATGAAATTAAGTGCTGATCCCTTGATCTCCAGCCAGGGTGAGGTAGATTGGTCAATTTAAATAGTCACTACTGATTAGCAAACAGCTGAGTTTGTATTAAAACAGAGCACTAGTATTTCTGTATGTCTTTGCTGGCAAATAAATACACATATAATATATTGGGCCAAATCAATATCATGCCTGAAGTTTTCCCTGTAGCAGAAAGTCAACCCAATATTGGCTAAGTCCTGCAGGACTAGTTATAACACGGTCATGCTGGTCAAGCAAAAGGTAAAGGAGCTTCTCCTGACTACCTGGTTTAACTACTTGTTCTCATTGCCACTAAAAGCTGCTGCAAACAGAGCAGCCAACAAGTTAGGGTCTGTCTGAACCTGACTTGATGCACGTGATGGAACTGCCAAACTGGAGGATCAGCTCAGTTTTCTTGGGGTTACTCTGCATCCCTTTGGTGGTTGCAATAGTCACTTGTCTTGCTTACCAACTTTAAACACTACTAAACCCACAATTCTCTCCCAGTACTTGTGGCAGCATGAAAGACATCACTAATCCCTAGTCCCATTGTCATTCTCTTCTATGTTTCCAATGCATTGTATGACTGAGGAGGTCATGTCGGAAAGGTGCACCTGATGCTCAAGATGTGCACCTGATCAGATCTGGAATTGTCATGGAATAAAGTACTTTTACTCCCCCAGTCATCAAAAAAACACCTGTTAATGAGAAGCAACAGTTTCCTCTAGGGCTTATAATAGTCTTACTGCAGCAAGCTAAGAGACATCCAGTGCATTCCAGAATAACCACACCCAAAGCTGAGGGTCATGCTGGATGTCAGCAGTATAAAGCACCAACATCTCACCCCACCACAAATACCATTCTTAAAGGGGAGGGTGACATACCAGCCTTATATCTTCCAAAGGTCCATGTTTCAATTGTGCTATTCCTGAATTACCTCTTCTACAGCCCTTCCATGCCTCATTTTCCTTCCCAGGTGCCTCTCCTGCATACTTCCTTCTCCCGCAGCTCATTTGTCTCCAGCAAACTGAGCCAGAAACAACCTTATTTCCATTTCTAACCATTTAAATTATAAACAATAATTTTTACGCACCAAAACAGGTCTTTAATTCTCGTGTTTCCCTCCAAAGTACACCCAGACACCCTTATTCTCAGTAAGCCAAGCCAAACACAACAAATCAAGTCTCTAGGCGAAGCTTTCCAGGAGTTAAAAATAAGCCCCAGCATATTAAAATAAACTTTAAAAAGAGAAAAATTTAAAAAATTGGAACACATATTTAAAGTATAATCATTTTTAAAACTCTCCCCAATTTTTAACCAATGTCCCAGAAGATGCTGCTTCAAAAAAAAGTCATAACATTTTCCTTTTTTCCCCAAAGAAAAAGAGAAGGAATCACATTGAAAATAAGCTTTATAATAAAGGAGTTTCAGCCTTAAATTCCAGAAATAGAGCTGCTCCCACTATAGAGTTGCTGCCAGTTCTGTCATCACAACAGTGAATCAAAAAAAAAAAAAAAAAGATGAAAACATCATCACTTCCCATTTTCATGCCTCCCGACCCCCCGACACTCACTGCTCCTCAGCTGGCTTCCCCCACCCCAAAGGGCATCTGTGATTGAACAAGCCCAAAATAGCACTTGAAGCCATTTAACTTAATCATTATTAGGTTTTTGTTCAGACCTCCCTTGACACCATTGGCCAACAATAGGGCCCCCAGGTACCCTGCAGATTCTCAAGCATCAACAGTCTTGGGAGGACACATTTCCACCTACGGCAAGATTTAAAACTGGCTTTGTAATAATTAAAAAAAAGAAAAAAAGGGGGTATAAAAACCTTGGGAGCTTTTTTCACAATTACTAATTTAACAGACAAACTATGTTTTATTGATAGATCCAATAGTAAATTTGCCTTCCGTACACACTGCTGCTGATGCCTAAAATAAGATGTGCAAGATAATCTTGTGCCTAAGGCTTGTTTTGGATAACACAGAACAATTCAACCAAGAGCTCTTCAGTAGAGCCCTGCTCTGCAAGGGCTGTCCCTTGCCTTTCTGCTTCAGAAAACGAGCTCAGCATTTCAGCACAAATGCTGCCATCAGCCTCCCCCCTCAGGTGGGCACAAACTCACACGAGCATCAGTCCTGCAGATTTAGTCGGAAATTAGATTTTAATTTAAGAAAATAATCGGTCTGACAGCATCAAGACTTTTAAAATTTGACTGCCTGCATGCTACTGGAAATAGAGGTATAGACTTCAGAGAGCCTGCACCACAAGCAATTAATTCATCTGGAGCAATATTACTTGGCAGGGATATAAAATTATTCTATATATTTTGGGAAAAAATATTATCCTTAAATTTTGCAGGTGAATGAGCAGATCTTGGGTGCCTTGAGGTCAGCAGGACAATTCCAGCTGCAAGGCTGACCTGGGAGCTTCCAAGACGTCTGACTTGTGCAATCACCGTGCTGAAACATCACACCTTGGCCAAACAGGGATGTTGCCACAGACACCAGTAACTTTCCCTCATCACACACACAACTGCAACCCAAGTGCACAGTCCCAGCTCAGCTGTCTGTGGGGAAGTTATTGCAGCTGCAAATAACCAGGGTGCCATTAATCTGCTTTCTGCAGCCTTTCCCTTGCATTTAAATCAGTTTCACTTGAGAAAAAAAAATCCGTTTGTTTTAGCTGGGCTAACTAGTCAGTGATGTGTTTGGCTGGAAACCTGTTATGTTTTGCTGCTTTATCATGTTGCTATTTCCATGTTCAAAAGCTAGTTAAATTATTTACGCTACACTTCATATATTGTGTACAACACTTGCCTTGACACGAACAGCAGCAACTGCAAAGCCAGTTTCCTTGAGCCAGTGCTTCAGAATAACAGAGTGCTCTGTTTTGCAGGGAATGACCCATTCAAAGCCTCAGCTTCATGCCTCCAAAAAAAAGAAAAAAAAAGAAAAAAAAAATCAAGAGCCACACAGACATAAGTTGGCTTCAAAGTCTCAAATAGCAATGTTAATTTAATTCTGGAAAATATTACAAAACACAGAGTACAAAAGGAATAAGCTGAGCATTAGCTCAGTGCAAGAGCCAAGCTGCATCTAAAATTCACTGTGAATGATAAATTGCTTTCAGCCAATAACACCCAACATTATTTTAAAATGTATATTATAGAACATGTACTTCAAGAGGCTCTGTGAATATTTTATTATACCATCCCAATCATTTACACTGTGTGATATACATCTCATTGTAGTTGCACTCCCTTTTAAGGTACAGTTTGATTTCCTCCCTGTCATTTTATTTATTTAATCACAACTCAGTTGAATTACCATGTCTTTGCTCATCAGCAGCCAAATTTGGCATAGAGTTGAAAAGCCCTGAAAACTCTAGAAGTACTTCTGTGGCCAGAAAAAAAAACCTCCTCAGGTATCTCGGAAGCCTGAAATTGCACTCTGGTGACCATTCCTCACCAAGGGAGCACACAGACCTCCAATCTCACTGTTCTGCAATGTCACCCAGCAGCATTTAAAGAAAACAAAAAATTTCTTTAAATGTGAGGGAGCAGTGCTGCAGCAGGATGGGTTTCCTACAGCTCTGCTGATGTAAAAGCCAACACCCTCTTTTCCTGAGATCCACTATGTTCACTCTAACATGGAGCAAGCCTTTACTGGTGCTTTTCCCTTGTGAAAAACCAACAGCCATCTCTGCAAACTGAAGTGTGGTTTTTCAGTGCCACCTCACTTTCCACTACACTCCAACTGGCTCTGGCATTTACCCACTAAAGCAAGGGCTGTGTACAGTGACACATAATGGCAATAAACACCACACACACACTCCTAGATAATTCCAAGCAATGGTTATCTCTAGCAGATCCTATGTTGCCTCCCTAGGATACCATCAGAGAACAGCATGGTGCTGTAAAGACAAGCACTGCAACAGAGCTTGTGCCCAAGGAGTTCACAGCTTTATTTCCCTTCTCTGTATTTTGGTATATTGAAAGCAATAACTTGTACATACAGCAGACCCGGGGTCACAGGCTAGGGAAGGAGATTATAAACACAATCTTTTGGTATAAAATATTACTACACTTTCCATATTGATCAGTAAGCCCAGGAGCTGCTAAGTGCCTTATTGTATCTTATTATTAAAATTCAGTTAAGAGGCATTTTACTGAATCAGGTCAGGGCCTGAGTGTTCCCTCCAGTTCAAGCCTTGATATTGCACAGATCTTGTGAATTGAGTCATAGATTTTGAGAAACATTACAAGTCAAATCAATATTTTATAGCCTTCTCACAGACCGTAGTCTCAAACTCTATCAGCATGGTGTTCTGAACAGAAGGATTTGCAGGAGCTAAAATAATTTACACTAATAAGGCACTGACCCATGCAGTCCTTAATGATCATTTAGCTTTGGCAATACTTCTGACTGCTATTGAGCTGCTTGGGAGTTGTGGGGTTTTTTTAGCAGAAGACTCCTACATCAGATTAAGGACATAAGCAGTAACCTAACCACAGGGCTCAGCCTTGTTCCATGTAAATTCATCCCCATTATATAAACAGCTAAATTAAGAAATGAGGTATTTAAAACAAAGAGGTTAAAAGAGAGCCACAAATACACAAACAAACATCATAGGAATTCTTAATTCCATTTCTTGCCTTGTTTGCTTATTGAAGTGCCATATGTTGCAGCAAGTGCTATGAAAATATCATAAGATCATAATTATAAGGTTTGTTGAATTATAGAGTAAAGAAGCCACTTATTTACATTTAAATATGAACAGTGGTAATTGAAATGTCACATGCTTCTCTGTTCTTGATTCCAGAAAAATATTTATCTACCAACAGCTTGATGTGCTTTCAACAATGGCCTGGATTCATGAAAGGGACTGTTACTCATATCACTCTCTGCTTTTATTTATTTCTCCCTTCTGATTTACAGACTCGAGCAGGGGCTCCTGAAGTGCTCAGGCACTGACGTAGCAGTGAAGACACTGGAATGCAAACAGGATTGTTACTAAGCTGGTGTTCAATAATTCTTAGACCTGTCGATATTGGAAGCCCTGCGATAGATTTAGGAAATCAATTTTAAATTGACCTCATTGAACTGATGCAAAAACCAACGGTGGATGCATTTAAACTGATTAGCTCTTTTTAAAGTCTAATAGCAAGCAAACTCAAGCCAATGCTGAGTACACACAGAGAGTATTACAAGAGCACAAAATGCAAATTGCACTAGCTGAACCAGGGCCTTTAAGGGGAAAAGGCATCCAGAGAAGCCTCAGCGAGGGCACTGCAGCCCTGGACAAATTCCGCCATGTCAAACCCACCTATAAATGAGACCTGAAGCTTGACCCTCCTTACAACACTACCAGCTTTAGCAGAAAGCCTCCAATAGGTTCAATTCCACTAAGCAAGCTGAAAAGAAGAGCAAAAGCCCCAACCAGAGGAAAGCAGCTGGCCCTGAACAGCAGGTTGCTCAGACCCCGTAGCAATGAGCAGTCAGTCCCAGGGAGGCAGGAAGTGGCCTTTCGGCACACTCGCTTCTTAAAGATTTACCATCACCTGTCCTGGGAAAGCCTCTCTAGAAAAACCCATAAACCAGCAAAACTTGAGCCTGGGCCTTCTCAGAGGAAGTTTAATGTTTCATTGCAGGGAGTTAGAAACCCTCTTCCCCCTGAGGCATGCCCCAAATCGTGTCTCTGGCTGTCATGGAGAGCAGAGAGATCTTGCAGGACTAAGAGTGGCATCAAAGAAAAAGAGCTCTCAGGTTTCATTTTCTTAGTAAAAACAAACAAACAAACAAAAAGTGTTTTGCCTAACCTCAAAATATTCAGAGATTTTGAAAGTGATTTTTGCTGTCAATCATTTTTCTTTTTTTGTTAGATATTAATCATTCTCATCATGCAAGGACTGAAGTTTGGGCTTTTCTTTTATTGGTCTTTCTCCAAGACGGCTCTTTCATTGCAGTGCCTAAGAACCCAGGGGATTTTACCAGCTCTGTTTAATAGCCACACACTCCACTTGTGAGTTAATGGTAAAGCTTTCAATTAACAGGAGCAGTTTTAGGCTAATGCTAAACCAGTGAATCCCAGTCACCTGGTCTGCTTCCCTCTACCCGTCCCAAAACACTCCTTGTTTTCTGGTTTAATAATTAAATGTACCAAGGCCTTTACTGAAGACTTTGGAAACAAACTATACACTGACTGGAGTTTAGTGAGAACAGGTAACATTAGCAGGGAAGCACTCAAGAGAGGAGGAAAAAAAATATTTGGGAGCAGTCACAACTTGTATCAAACACAAACAGAAATCTTCAAAGCCATCACATCAAAGACCAGCAGAGATGGGTCTCTGCTGGATTGTGTCACTCGGTTTGTGGCAGAGCACACACACCACAGTGGCAGGAATGGCCAATACCCAAGAGTGAGACCAGCATCTCCAAAGCAACGGGTCAGTAAACAGCATAATGAAATGTGACAGTAACTTCATTTGTAAAATATACACTAAAGCTATCAGGGCAGAAGTGCTAATAGCAAGGGCAACATTTGCATAATTACACTGACTTAAAGGCTCTGGTCTTAAATTGACCTAACAAGGTCTCTCACTGATGCAAACCACAGTGGGCTGTGCTGTTACGAGACAGCACCGTGCCCTGGGCCCTGGCTGCTCCCCATGCCAGGCCACACAGCCTGTGACAGAGCCAAGAGATTTCCACTGCTGGGGCTCCAGGAACACACCAGTGTTACACTCAGTGTTAATGATCAGGTCTGGGTTATGAAGGATACTGGGTTTTAAACTGTCTGCATGTCTTTGATGTCAAAGATCTGCCAGATGACTCTCACCGTTACCCCTCATTCCCTGGGCTCCCACAAAACAGCTACACTTCATCACTGTACCACACAGACTAGGCTGGCAGAACAAATATGGGGCAAATTAATAGCACAAAAGGAGTACAAGTGCAGACTACACTGATATTATCTTTTAAAAAAAAATACCATCCTTGGGCACAGCAAGAACATTCTTCCCACATGAGTTTGAACCATTCTCTGTGGAGTTCATTCATTATATCTATGAACAACATAGTTTTCTATTAGTTTTTTTAGTCATTCATAAAGGAATTAAATTTATATTTATTAAACAAAACAATATTGTTTTGTTCATATTGTGGGGTTTTTTTTCACACGTTTAACTTCACTTGCTGTTGCCCAGGGTTTATTTGGCACACATGACAAAAACCAACGGCACAGAGATGACAAAAGCTAGCCACTGCAGTCATAGTGCAACCCAGCTCCAAACTGGGGACATCCAAACTGGATCCTGGGAGAGCAACACACACAACCCTGCACGCAAATTTTCTGCAAACAAGAGCCACCTGGTCAGAGTGGGGGCAGATTGAATGAGGCTGTTTCCCACCTGTGCCCACAGCTGCAACACCCAGGACCCCTTACAGGCCACTGCCTGCTCATCCCTCCCCAGCACAGCACACAGGGGAGGCAATCAGTTATTTCTGCAGTGAAACTCCGATGGAAGGAGGTTGAATAAGTATTTTGGCTCAACAGAAGAGTACAGGTAAAACAACCTATGGGGCAACATTTTTACTGAGTATTTTTACGCAGTAAAGAGACACAGAAAGCGATGAGAAGCACAAGCAAGCCAGGCAAGGACCTCACAGCGAGGCTATTCCAACACTGCTGACTGCCCACTGCACATTTGCTCAGGCTTTTGCTAGTTCTGCATAATCAAAGAGGCACTGGGAGCTGATGCATGAGGAACAAACCGAGCAGAGGAACAAGTCTTTGTCCATCTTTTAGGGCTCAGCCTTTGGGACCCTGCGCTGTGACGTGCAATTGAAGCTTTGAAGAAGCAGCACTTTCTGATGTCCCCCCATTGCCCCCAGCGAGGCACCCAGAAAGACCCACCACTGCAACAGGAGGTTGCACCTCACCTTTCACTCCCAGCAGCAGCCAGTGAAATATATACAAATATCTCCTCCACCACTACGACCAGTACAGATCTCTGGTGCTAAACCCACCCACCCAAAGACAAGAAGACAATAAAAAAACCCCAACAAAATAGCCATGGTAGCTATAAGCCCTCCCCTGGTAGATATTTAAACATCAGACAACATCATATTAAACTCTTCCTTGAAAATAATAAACATTGCAGATTCCCATTCCATCTTTGTTACATTTTAGTATTCTTTGCTTCATTGCCCATTTACAAATCATGAAGAATTCATAGATGAATAATGGACTGAGAATAATACCCGTACATGTATATATAAAAACATAAAACTCAGCACAAGCCAGGAAGAGGATAAGCTCTTCCTAGGCACAGTAAATTAAAGACTAAAGTAATAAAATTAAAACTAAAAAAATCAAACCAATGTTGTTAAGTGTCTAAAATCCTCTCCAGTGGCTCTGATGAGCAGTCATTATTCTGTTCCACAGTAAAGCACATAATTTCATTGCCCATAGATCTCCCCATGATATATAAATGAATTATTTTCTGGAGGTTTCCCCATTCTCTCTAGAGAATTTACAACACATTAAATTTAGCTCCTGTGTCTCCTCCAAGATGATATGCTACTCCAGCTACATGTTGCTCTGTGCCTTGACCAAGGATGGAGGTACCTCCAGCCTCTGCTACCGAGCTGTTCTCCAACCTCAGAAAAACCCCTTCCATCTTCGCAGCCCCTTTACCCACCTCTCTTGCCCCCTGCCCAGGAAGACTCCTGGCAAATGCAGCCTCTCCCAGGGCACTCCCCAGACCCAGCACAAGTGGAAGACACGAGAACAGGGGATACACCAAAACATTGCTCACCCACCTCAGGCAGTCCATCCTGCAGCTACACACCTCATGCTCCTTCTTCCATCCACTCTTCATCCTAAACCATAGCCCAGCTCCTACCACCAACCACTCCCACGCCTTCCTCCTGCTCCAGGTGTAACAAATCCACTTAACTAAGACCTCAGAGGAGCACTTCTTTCTTGTCCTAAAATGGAGCTGCAAATACTCTCAGCAGTGGGCAATCTCCAATCAAGCTGTGGGGGAGCAGGGCTGGCCCTCAGACCCACCTGTGGCTGCAATCATTCACATCACCACTGCATTTTGACATTATTTATAAAATCCACAT
This sequence comes from Neopelma chrysocephalum, assembly GCF_003984885.1. Taxonomy (NCBI): domain Eukaryota; kingdom Metazoa; phylum Chordata; class Aves; order Passeriformes; family Pipridae; genus Neopelma; species Neopelma chrysocephalum. The sequence goes on along the minus strand of NW_020897727.1, from coordinate 527,650 downwards.
TTTTTATAATATGTGATGAACCCTCCAAAGCATATGTCTGAGGTGTTTACTAAACTCCACTTGGGAAACCAGTTTCTGATGCTCCTCCTTCAGTCTTTTTTTTTTTTCTTTAACAGGATATTTGAAGTGACAATCTCTACCTGAGAGATGTGCACAACCAAGGAACACAAATTCCATTTTCAAAAGTAAAGTAGGCCCTTGGCATACAAACTGAATGGACTTCCAGTAAATTTCATGCCCTTAAATCACCCATGGAATGAAGTCACCTCCACAACAGGCCTGGTGAAAATGTTATCTACAGTTTGTTTTTAACTTTTCAAAAAAAAAAAGTTTGTTAACTTTTTTTAAAAAAGTTCATTGATGATTATTACTTCCTAGTAGAAATAATGGTGCCTTCTCATTGTGAAAGTCTATCAATGAAAACACATACCCTTTTATGAGCTAAACTGTTGGGAATAACTTTTAAATAATTACTCAACTCCTCTGAAATTTCTTTCATGGGATTGAAGGTTTTTCCTGTATCAGATTATTTGGATTTCTCATGGATTATGCATTTCTCAAAAACTCACTCTTTACAGATTAAAGAGAGAAAGGGAAGTTAGAAATGACACAATAGAAAAAAGATCAGCAAAGAAAAATATTTTAAATATTAATGACCAAAGGGGAAATGGAAACACATTAAAGGCAAATGTGAGAGCTTTTAAATATGTTATTAAAATTGATTTATAAATGAGACTCTTCTTTAACCATGTGCTTTAGCCTTCACTACTTATTTCCTTCTGCTGTCTCTCCAAGCATTGGTGTCACCATCCAAAGCATTAAGGAAAGATATCCAGAAAATATTTAGGCTGCCAACAACTATGGGCCGTTCAAACTGGGAAACATCATTATATTAAGAATCTCAGAGAATGAGATGAGAAGTCACCTATTTGCAAGTGCTGCAAAACCTTGGGCACTTGCAGGACATCTGTTCCAGGTGAGGCTGGGGGCTCCCTGGCTGGGCTGCTCTGCTCACCCCACTGCCCAGAGCCACCCCATGGGCCCCCATGGGAACAGCGGGGAAGGAAGGACTGCTCAAGTCCACAAATGCAGACACTAATTACTGACAAAGGCAGAAAAAGACATTTGCCATTTCTGGTGTCCTCACTCTCCCTTCTGCGCAGAAGCGATGGATGCTCCTCGCCCGCGTGGCTGCACACGGGCCCCAGCCGGGCTGTGGGGGCTGATCCACACGCAGGGCAAACCAGATCAGCGTTTCCACTGAAAAGTGTCTGCAGGCTGATGGTGAAGGACTGGAGAAGGCTGTCCTGTGCAGCCTGGATGGGAACCCACACAGCACACAGCGTGCCACAAGCCCCTTCCTTCCTTCTGCACCAGATCCCACATAAGTTACCCACAGGAGCCTGCATTTTTGGGATGTATCTTCTGGAGTTTTTCAGCTTTGAAAACTCTTCCAGTGATGCAACACAGGGCCAGGACAGCAGGCTGCAGATCACTGACTCTGGCATGTCAGAGCCCAAGCTGCTGCAACTTTCCGAGCAGCACGTGGGACAGGGTGTATCACACACCCAGCAAGGAGCAGCATGTGAAGCCATGTGAGTCCTGGGTCACGTTTTATTAACGGACGCAGTAGCAGATGTGCATTGCATGAACAGGCCGATTAACATAGCCAAAATTGTGGAAATTATCCTTGAAAGGAACAAATTTTGTGCAGTAATTTGTGTAAATGGACAGTATAAAAGTGCATATAACAGTATATGTTTAACAAATTAAATTTGATTTAGCTTAGATATGAAAAATGTAAAGCTGCTATCCATCACAAACTGCCACAACATTATAGGCAAAAACTCCAAAGAGAAACATAAAACATCACTGAGAACTACAGATCTTGTAGGTTGGACTTTGTGGTGAGAATGTTCCACAAAACTCCTTCTGCGTGTCCTCATAAGATCCTTTTTATAGCAGGTTATGAATCATCACATGATATCTTTAAATGGATGATCAATACTATATTTTCCCATAAAACGTTTGGTTTGAAATCCGATTTTAAGTGCATTAGAGTTTTTGTGCACTGAACGAGTGAGTGTCATAATAAATTGTCATCAAATATGAAGGAAATATAGCTTAGATTAATTGCCATATTTATTTATGAGTCTATAAAATACATTGTGAAAGTCCTGGCACATTTTTGGGATACCAGCTTGAACTTTCAAGCAAGTTAAAAGCATTAAACGAGACTGGAAGTAGATTTATTATTGGAATGTTTTTAATTGCAGTTTCAACCAGATACAGGTATTAGAATGGCTGTGCCCTTAATGGCCATCTCATGTGTTTTTTCTTTAAAAATGATATACTTTCCATATTTTTATTGATTTCATAAGATTTATTGTAGATTAGTGCTGCTTGTGTGTGAAATTGCAAGTGGTCCCAGCTTCCCCAGAGTAGCAGGATGCAGATGGCCCATCGCCACAGCCACTCCTCCCCAGTGCTCCCCCCAGCCCTCAGCACAGCCTGAAACACTGGTGAAAGGAAAGACCAGAGAAAAACCTGAATTACCTGAAGGAGACCAGCAGAAGAGTCCTCAGCGAACAGAGGGTTCTGTTCTGTGCTTATTTCTACAAATGCAAAATGGAGTTAATTCAGACAGGATTTGGAGGTGGAGTCCAGCTGAGCCCTTTCTTTACTCAAAAGTTAACTAATGAAGACGCTCAAGGCCAACTTATTTAATGGGGTGGGACTAACTGTCTTAAGTATTTTCTGGTTTTGCAATAAGTTATAAGCTCTCTATGTTTCTAATGTACAACAAACACAACTGAGGTTTTGTAAATTAGAAATGAAAGTAAATAAGAAAGCAGTTCTGATATTCGTGTTTAATAGCGCACAGAAGTTGGTGAAGAACACCAGTTTCTTGTAAGAGAAGGTATGGTTGCGTGTAACTAGCACACTAATTTAAAAATAAATCCTGGAAATTATAGCAAGCAGACTAGGTAATGGAATAAAACTGTCATTCACTGCCACAGAACAAAAATGACAAACTATACCTAAGGTGATATTAAATTAAAAACCTTCAGCTTGGCAGCCAAATGATTCCTTCACACCAACTGTGCATGAGCTGATGCAAAGGCCATGAAAGCACAGACACAGCTTGGTGGTTAATGGTGAACCCTGCTCAAGATGTGTCAGACCAGCAGCAGCCTTGTCACACACACACATTTAAAAAAAATAATTAAAAATTATTCTATTGATTTTACTGGAAACTAAATCCACTGAGGGGTCAGCCTGAATGAAAGCTGTGACACTGCCCTGAGTCTCCCAGCATAAGTTAATTCATATCTCAGCAAAGCACAAACAAATTCTCAGAGGTGAAGTTCTCATGAGTTTTGTGTAGGTGTATCTTCACCAGATGAACTCATACTTCATAGAATAACCTACAATAACCTGAGGAAAGCTAGTACAGAAGTGTTGGACAACCCTGACGCAGAGAACTCTCAAAAAAGAAGTATCTCCTCCTTAGCCAAGTATGATTTCACAAGTCACAGTGATCATAAGTTAGTGATGTCCCCAGAGCCAAGGGAAAATACCACCTCAGAGCATGAAGAAGATTCATTTCCAGCTTCCACCCACTTGGCTGCCTCTTGGCATAGAACGGTCCAGATTAAAGCCCTGGTCCAGCCATCCTCCAACTCCAGTAACACTCAAGCCCAAATGTCAATTTTGCAGCCATATCCTAAAAACTTAATCACAGCAACCACAATGATGACCTGAGATTCAGCAAACACATCAGTCATTATGAAAGTGATGCTGGGAGTCAAGTGGAGCTGCCAGTCCTTGAAGAAGAGGTGGGAGGGTGAGGTGGCAGGGTAAGGCCACCACAGAGGTCTGGTAGGAAGAAGCAGTTCACTGTCACACGAAGGAGCCCATGCAGAAGTAGTGCTTAGGGATCCCTGCAAATACTATTATTACCCTCGTCTGTCTCTTACCTAATTTCCAAATGATATTTTAAATGGTTGGCCGGCCCGGGGGCTTCGCGCGGGCGGGAAACTTCCGCGCTGTGCGCACGGAGCTCCGCGCCTGGCCGGTGGCCCTGAACACGCCATGCGGGACCCCGCTAGGCTCGGGGGCTGCTGCAGGCGCTGTGCAGGACGCCGCGCCGGCCCGGGGGCTTCGCGCGGGCGGGAAACTTCCGCGCTGTGC